>NC_043016.1:30744856-30779856 GCF_006345805.1 Octopus sinensis | reverse complement strand
CATCTTCATTCATTCATTCCATCTCCACTCTCTTTCTTATCTGTCTCCTTTTAGTTGTGTGTTACTTCCTAGCTTGAAGAAGGACAACTCTTACCAGCAGCCCAATCTTTCTTGTTCTTTTCCATTTTTTCTTCTTCTTTCTTATCTACAAAATTCTTCTGATTCATGTCAATACCTATTTCTTTACCACCCACCAAGGCGCTAAACACAGAGAGGACAAACAAGGACAGACAAATGGATTAAGTCGATTATATCGACCCCCAGTGCGTAACTGGTACTTATTTAATCGACCCCGAAAGGATGAAAGGCAAAGTCGACCTCGGCGGAATTTGAACTCAGAACGTAATGGCAGACGAAATACGGCAACGCATTTCGCCCAGTGTGCTAACGTTTCTGCCAGCTCACCAATATCCTCTATTGCTTTTCTTCCCTTCTGCTGCTGTTCAGGTATTCAATCAGCTGATCATGCTGTTGTGTTTCATAGCTAAGGTTAAGTTCTTGCATGTATTCTATATATCATGTTGTAAAACATAAACAAACCAACACCTGGTGTCAAATGGTGGTGTGGTGCAAATACAACACGAACACAAAGGCACATACATAGACACATACATATGTGAGTGTGTGTGTATGTGTTTGTGTATGTATATACACATACATTAAAAGCACTGTACAATCTGAAGTGGCTGGCATTGGGAAGCTGTAGAAACCATGCCAACACAGACAAATGGAGCCCAGGCAGCTCCCCAGCTCCAATCAAATCATCCAACCCATGTCAGCATGGAAAATGGACATTAAATGATGGTGATGATGATAATACATAAATACATATATACATATATATATATATACTAGCAGTATTGCCCGGCGTTGCTTGGGTTTGTAAAGGAAATAACTATATAAGCATTTTTAGAGAGTTACTTCCCTTATAGATGCCAATTCGGGCTTTCTTAGCCATTTCTGTTTTGGTGTCTTCAAGCCATGAAGTCGTTGTTCTAAAAGAACGCTGGTCTCCTTGACAACGCATTACGACGTTGATTTCATTACACTCCGTTCCCCACAGCTTCACGAGGGAGGGAAGAAGGGGGAGAAGCAAACAGGTGCAGGTGTAACCATGGATGCCAACTCCGCCGCCATCGACACACGAAAAATTATGCATTAAAATGGAATAAAAAATGATGTTAAATTATTTTTAAAATCGTAGACTCATCATTGACGCGCGCTAATAGCCAGACGGGCTCGATATGAATCACGACTATAAGATACCCGAATTTGGTTAAACTGCACCACAAAATGTGGGAGGAGTTAGGAATCTAAATCGAAGGGGACAGACACTCACACAACTACAGTTTTATATATAAAGATATATATATATATATTCTTTTACTTGTTTCAGTCATTTGATTGCAGCTATGCTGGAGAACCACCTTTAGTTGAACAAATCAACCCCAGGACTTATTCTTTGTAAGCCTAGTACTTATTCTATCAGTTACTTTTGCTGAACTGCTAAGTTACGGGGGACGTAAACACACTAGCATTGGCTGTCAAGCGATGGTGGGGGAGCAAACACAGACACAAAGACACACACAAATAAATATACATATACACACACACATGTATACGACAGGCTTCTTTCAGTTTCCATCTATCAAATCCACTGACAAAGCTTTGGTCAGTATGAGGCTATAGTAGAAGACACTTGCCCAAGGTGCCACCCAGTGAGACTGAACCCAGAACCCTATGGTTGGGAAGCAAGCTTTTTATCACACAGACATTCCTGCACCTATATATATATTCTTTTACTTGTTTCACTCTATTCACTGCGGCCATGCTGGAGCACAGCTTTAAGAGTTTTTAGTTGAAGAAATTGACCCCAGGGCTTATTCTTTGTAAGCCTAGTACTTATTCTGTTGATCTCTCTTGCTGAACCGTTAGGTTATGGAGATGTAAGCACACTAACATTTCTTGTCAGTGGGGGGGGGGGCAAACACAGACACACACACACACGCACATATACATACACACACACACGCACATATACATACACACACACACACATGACGGGCTTTTTTCAGCTTCCATCTACCAAATCCATTCACAAGGTTCTGGTTGGCCTGAGGTTATAGTTGAAAACACTTGCCCAAGGTGCCATGCAGTGAAACTGAACCCAGAACCATGTGGTTGGGAAACAAGCTTCTTACCACACAGCCACTCCTGCGACGAGTTTCTTTCATTTTCCATCAACCAAATCCACTCACAAGGCTTTGGTCAGCCCAAAGCTATAGTAGAAGACACTTGCTTGAGGTTCCACAAGAGGCACTGAACCCAGAACCATGTGGTTGGGAAAAAAGCTTTTACAGTTTGGATTTTCCAAATACACTCACAGGGCTTTGGTGAGCCTGGCACTAGAGAAGAAGGATTTGCTCATTGAGACCACATGTTTGGGAAGTATGCTTCTTCATCACAGTCACATACAAAAGTAGCAAAAATTTTGTATATAATTCATTGAAGTAAAGAACATGTGAGCCTGACATACATGCAAAAGATTTAATAATTTAATAAAAATATCTCACAAAAACATTGGTTGAATTGATGTATAAATATTCAGGGACAGATGTGGCTGTGTGGTAAGAAGCTTGCTTTCCAACCACATGGTTTTGGGTTCACTCTCACTGTGTAACCTCTCGAAAATGTAACCTCTCGAAAGAGCTGTTCTTCACTCCTGCTCCAGAGCGTCGGCTGCGGGGTCATTCCGAAAAGCTCTACCTGCGACGATTTCATCTCAATCGAAGGAGAGGAGCTTTCTCCGTCCGGGTTGCGGATCCGTGGAACAAGCTGCCAGACGAGATGGTGAAGATGCCGACGACCGCTTTGTTCAAAGCCTCCCTCGACCTCAAGTGGCCTGAACTCTTTACATGAACACCACCCTGTACATAACTCCATGTCCCCCTACATGGCCTTGCTATTTGCTTTTGAGCCAAATTAACTAACTAACTAACTAACTAACTGTATGGTATCTTGGACAAGTGTCTTCTACTATAACTTTGAGCTGACCAAAGCCTTGTGAGTAGACTTAGTATACAGAAACTAAAAGAAGCCCATCATGTATGATGTGTGTGTGTGTGTGTGTGCACGCACATACATGTGAGAGAGTGTCTTTGTGTCTGTGTTTACATCCCTATAAATTAGCAGTTTGGCAAAAGAGACTGATAGAATAGGTACCAGGTTTTAAAAAATTGTGAGTACTGAGGTCAATTCATTTGACTAAAACTTCTTCCAGGTAGTGCCCTAGTATGGCCATAGTCAAATGACTGTAACAAGTAAAGAGTAAAAGATGTAAGAATATATATATACTAGCAGTATCACCCGGCATTGCTCGGGTTTGTTTCGACACTTTAGAATTGGAATTTTTGAAAAGTAATGCATTATGTAGCTTGTTATTCTCTTTAAGTGAACATTTTTCTGGTTGAAATACACCGAAAAATGGCAACACAGCAGTCAAAAAATCGTAAAAAATAGGGATTTTCATAGAAAAAAAAACACCTTTTCAAAGTAAATAATTTTTGGTGTTAACATGGTCCGATTTGAATTTTTTCTTCTATGGAAGGAAGAGCAAGCCTTCTATCATACTCTCAATTTTGGTCAACTTGTGCCGTAGGGTCTCGGAGGAGATAGTGTTAGTTGAAGGCTACCAAACCTGCCATACACAGACAACTTCAGCTTTATATATATATATATATATATATATAATATATATATATATATATATACATGTATATATATACATATATACATGTATATATGTATATATATATATATATATATATTACTCTTTCTTTATGTGGATATGAAGCTTTAAATTTAAAGGGAAGTGGACATATAATTCTTTTCCCTATAGCTTTCTTTCTCCTTAGATGAATTATACTTAGACACTAACATTTAAATAACATTTCCACTTGCTTCAGGTCAGGCAACAGCATTTTTTAAAATGACATTTTCAGAATCCCAGCATTGTTAGCAAGCTAGATATACTAGCCACATTCATAAGGGCTGTTGGCAGAAAGTAGTTAAATATATATTTACTGTTTATAAACAATTATCACAAACTCAAATCCCTGCATTTCATTTCACAAAGTAGCTTATAAGCTTAGATGCTTTGTTTTACATACACACATACACGTGTGTGTGTACATACATATATATTTATATGCATACCTATTAATCTATCTATCTATCTATCTATCTATCTATCTACCTACCTCTCTCTATCTCTTTATATATATATATATCATCAAAATAATCATTCAATGTCCACATAGATGGAAACTGAAAGAAGCCCGTCGTATATATGTATATATATATGTATGTGTGTGTATATGTTTGTGTGTGGAGGCACAATGGCCCAGTGGTTAGGGCAGCGGACTCGCGGTCGTACAATCGCGGTTTCGATTCCCAGACCGGGCATTGTGAGTGTTTATTGAGCGAAAACACCTAAAGCTCCACGAGGCTCTGGCAGGGATGGTGGTGATCCCTGCTGTACTCTTTCACCACAACTTTCTCTCACTCTTACTTCCTGTTTTCTGTTGTACCTGTATTTCAAAGGGCCAGCCTTGTCACTCTCTGTGTCATGCTGAATATCCCCGAGAACTACGTTAAGGGTACACGTGTCTGTGGAGTGCTCAGCCACTTGCACGTTAATTTCATGAGCAGGCTGTTCCGTTGATCGGATCAACCGGAACCCTCGTCGTCGTAACCGACGGAGTGCTTCCATATGTTTGTGTGTCTGTGTTTGTCACCCCCAACATTGCTTGACAACCGATGCTGGTGTGTTTACGTCCCTGTAACTTAGCAGTTTGGCAAAAGAGATGGATAGAATAAGTACTAGGCTTACAAAGAATAAGTCCTGGAGTCGATTTGCTCAACTAAAGGCGGTGCTCCAGCATGGCCACAGTCAAATGACTGAAACAAGTAAAAGAGTAAAAGAGTAAAGAGAGTCCTATGCTTGCAAGGGTTGGATGGTTTGATGAAATTTGAAGGGCCTAAGCACTGCACATTGTTCCAGTATCTGCTTTAGCATAGTTCCTACTGTTGGATACTCTTCCTATGCCAACTACTTTATAGTGTGTATTGGGTGCTTTTAAATTCCTCCAGCACAAATAAGGTTACCATGCAGCTTGCAAGACTATGAAACCCCTTTGGGGTTTCTCTCATACTTTACTCCTCTCTACTTGTTACTTTGCAAGATGAGAATTAAAGACCCCCTTCAGTGATGAATGACCATGAGATTGCACCTAGAAAGTTCCCCTCTGAAACACAAGTCCAGGCAAGGTTGTTTATGGAAGACCAGCAGTCAGCCATGCATACCAGCCTCTCCTCTCCATGTCAATGTATGTATATAGGGAAAGGGTAAAGACCCCTTTCGGTCATTAATGATCATTGAATTGCAACTAGAGAGTTCCTCTCTGAGGCAAAGTCTGGGCAAGGTTGTTTATGAAAGACCAGCAGTCACCCATGCATACCACCCTCTCCTCACCATGCCACCGATGTTGTCCAAGGGAAAAGCAAAGGCTGATAGAGTTAGGCACCAATGACATCACAACTCATTTCTACAGCTGAGTGAACAAAAGCAACATGAAATAAAGTGTCTTGCTCAAGAACACAACATACAACCCTGTCCAGGAATCGAACTCACTACCACATGATTGTGAGCCTGACACTCTAACTACAGAGACATGACCATTCACAAGATGAGGAGTAGAGAGAGAAAAAAGAGCAAGAACAGAACAGGGTTTTTTTTTTTACTATAGAAGAACCATATGAATTCTCATATTGTAGAGAGAGGATGAAAGTGACTGGGTGGAGCTGGGAAGCAATAAAAATAATAGTGATGCAGCAACAATGTGGGATAATGGTAGTGGTGGTGGAGGAGAGATAATTTAGTGCCTCAGTGGGGATGAATGATCAATGAAAGTGTGGCTGGAGAGAATAGTATTAATGAATGAAGGATGCAAAGCAAGTGAAGTTTTATAAGACACTAGCACTATGACCCGGCAACGCCAGGTCATACTGCTAGTGCATGCATATGCAGCTGCGTGCATGCGCGCATACACATGAGTACTGTCCAAAATCTCTGATCAATCACATACAGCTAGCTGGAATTCAATTGGCGTATCAAGTTTTGGGCATTTTGATTGGGTTTTGGATAGAAAATTCACAAAATGTCACTTCTATTGATTTTTTTAATCGCTTTGTGGGGTGACTGGAGAAATGTAAAGATGTGCACGACCACCCCTGGACGGTTTTGAATGACCATTGAAAGTGCGAGTCCTCTAACTGAAAAATTGTGGATTTGTATAAAGGACACACACAGACATTTTGCTGTTTATATATATAGAGATTAGACACGCATAGTTTTAAAGAAGATTTAGCTGTTATTTCTAGCAACCACATAGTGAGACCTTCCTTGTTTATGTTGCTTGCAGGTTGTTGTCATTTTTCAGCATGCATCCACACATGTGTAAATTAATGAATGAGTTTAAAAAAACTTCTGTCAGGCTGAGTATGAATATTCAGAAATGAAACATGGAACAAAGATGATGACAATGATGGTGATGGTGGTGACCACTACCATCACCGCCACTATCATTTAACATCTGTTCCCATACTGGTATGGACCAGACAGTTTGAAAGGAGCTGGCCAACTGGAAAACCGCCCAGGCTCCAATTGTCTGATTTGGCATGGTTTCTACAGTTGGATACCCTTCCTAATGCCATGAAATTTTAGTAAAATTTTTTTTTTTCAGAATTATAATCTCCACATTTTTAAGCATGGAATTGAGCAATTTTGAAAAATAGTTTTTTAAAAAAAAGTGGTTTGGAAGTGGGAGAGTTGGAGAGTTTCAGTTTTAATATGAAACTTTTTTCAGCAAAATCATAACCTTTGTAGTTGAAAAACAGAAACCTGAAGAAATTCTTTTGAAAAAAAAAAAAAAAGATGTGCGTTTCATATTTAATACATCTACCAGAATAATATGAGAGAAAAATGGTAGTAATAAAATTCATAAACTAGTGACATTTCATTTTAATAGAAAAGGATAAAAGAAGAAATAAAAATATTAGATATATAACATATAATAAGTGATTACTCTGGGCCAACAATGTCATTGACAATAAACATAAATATTTACATACACACACACACAAAAGAAATTCAAGTATTACAAAAGTGGAAAATACAAAATATATAATTATAATGATAACAATAATAATGATAATAATCATATTAATAATAAATACATCATCATTATAATTTAACATCCATTTTCCATGTTGGCATGGGTTTCAGTTTCACCAGAGCTGGTAAGGCTAGGGGCCTCACCAAACTCCACTGTCTGTTCTGGTTTGGTTTCTATGGCTGGATTCCCTTCCTAATGCCAACCGCTCCACAGAGTCTACTAGTTGCTTTTTATGTGGCACTGGCACCGGTATCAATTCTGCTGTGGTGGATGGGTCTTCTTGAGTACAGCAACGCACCTGATATTTCAGTCCTTAATCATCATCTTAGTAAGGCTCAGTGTCTTGAAAATGGCCTTCAATACTTCAATACTATTATTAATCATATTAATAATAAATACAGATGTAGTAATTAGTGAATTAAATGCTATGGAAATGGTCATTATCATTAAGCAAATATTTGTATTTAAGAAAGCTCTTGAAAATGTCATGGCTATCTGACATCATAAATTCAGAATGTCTATTTAATGGAGCATTTTAGGAAAAAAAGCATTGATTCAAAATTGCATAATTTACTAACACTAATGGAAAACGAAATGGATTTCACTATGTTCCATTTAATTTTGAAAGGGATACCATCTTCTTTCAGTTTCATATGAAAGCTGATAAAGTAATTGAGAATTTGTGTTTTAGGTTTAGAAACAAGTATTCATACAAGTGAAACCTTGTTTTAAATGAATTAGAAGACCAATTAAACTTTGCTGTCATTAGAGGAGTTACATTACACATAAAAAAGATATGCTTAGTTAAACAATTAAAAATAAGAATTAAGAGTAATACACTGGAGCAATGTGAAATAAAGTGTTTTGCTCAAGAAAACAACATGCAGCCCAGTCTGGGATTCAAACTCACAACCTCACAGTTGTAAGTTCGACGCTCTAACTGAGCCATTCGCCTCCATATGTATATATGTATATACTCTTACTCTCTTACTCTTTTACTTGTTTCAGTCATTTGACTGCGGCCATGCTGGAGCACCACCTTTAGTCGAGCAACTCGACCCCGGGACTTATTCTTTGTAAACCCAGTACTTATTCTATCGGTTTCTTTTGCCGAACCGCTAAGTAACGGGGACATAAACACACCAGCATCGGTTGTCAAGCAATGCTAGGGGGACAAACACAGACACACAAACACACACACGCATATATATATATACATATATACGACGGGCTTCTTTCAGTTTCCGTCTACCAAATCCACTCACAAGGCTTTGGTCGGCCCGAGGCTATAGTAGAAGACACTTGCCCAAGGTGCCACGCAGTGGGACTGAACCCGGAACCATGTGGCTGGTAAACAAGCTACTTACCACACAGCCACTCCTGCGCCTATATATATATATACATATATATATAATATTTATTACATATTGCATATATATTATAAAATGTACTATTTCCTATCAAAACTTTACTGTAAGAGTCTTTTATATTCCCCTAACCTATTGAATTATCTCACATGTTCGTCTCTTTCCTTCTATCCTTCCATTATTTTCCCCATCTTCCTCAATTATTTTAACATTAGCTTCTAATTTTTTGTCTCTAATTCTACTCAATTTACTTCTTCATTTGATTAAATATACATCCCTTCTTTTTACTCTATTTAACACAATTAGATCCGTACACTATTTTATTATATATATATATATATATTAGAAAATTACTATATGTAAATCTCACAACGAGAGATATTCAGCAACAGCACTTTGGAGTAAAGATTATTTGCCAACATAACATGGCAGTCCTGGTTTAGGATGAATGTTGCTGTAATATAGCCCCAGGAGACATCGTCTCCAGCTGGCTATACGACACAATCTGGTCTTTTAATGTGCCACTGGCATGGGTGCCAATCAGGTGATACTGTCATCAGCCATGTCAATAATTTCATTTGCCTCAACAGTTCTTCACAAGCACATGTTATATACATACATACATATATATATATACATTTTATATACATACATATATATAACATATTATATACATACATACATATTATATACACACATATACATATATATATATTAAATACATACATATTATATACACACATATACATATATTATATTAAATACATACTATATATATATATATATATATCTATATATATATATATATATATATATATATATATATATACACACATATAATAACACACACATACACATACACATATTGTCAGCAATTCATATATCTGTATAAGAAACAGACTCTAAACCATTAGAGCAGTGATATGTGTTTTAGGAAGTCAAAATTTATGGCCAGTCATAGTGACCATTGATTTTACACCTATAAAGCACTTAGCAGCATAGGTAACTTGTCAGACTCAATGCATACTAAACACTTTATAGGTGTGAAACCAATGGTCACTCTATGACCAGTCATAACTTTTAACTTCCTTATATATATATATATATATATATATATATATATATACACACACACACACACACACATATGCATGTGAGTACATATACACATATCTATATCAGCATATCCATCTATCTATATCTCCCCCACTCTCTCACTCTTTCTATATATATATATATATATATATATGTATATATATATATAATATATATATTCTATAAATAATAATAATATTTATAAGCTTAAAGCTAATAGTGATCACTGTGTACTAACTAAGAAAATAGTCTATTATTGGGGCATATAAGCCCTGGACGAAAAAAAAACGGTTTTCCTTATGCATGAGACATGAACCCACATCTCTTATATTCACAATAAGTGTTCTAACCATTACACTAACATATCCACTCCTTCTTGTTAGGTTTAAGAGCTATAATTTCATAGTGTTGTTTTATAAACAAACAAATGTGCATTTTCTGTGATAAATTGAGAAGTGGTACATAAGGTATATAAAGGTGGTGAGCTGGCAGAAACCTTAGCATGCCAGGCAAAATGTTAGCGGTATTTCGTCTGCCGTTATATTGTGAGTTCAAATTCCGCCAAGGTCGACTTTGCCTTTCATCCTTTCGGGGTCGATTAAATAAGTACCAGTTACGCACTGGGATCGATATAATCGACTTAATCCATTTGTCTGTTCTTGTTCGTCCCCTCTGTGTTTAGCCCCTTGTGGGTAGTAAAGAAATAGTTATATAAGGTCCTGGTAGGGTATAAAGGAGGGTATTTTCAGAAAAATACACAAATTTTCACTTCAAATATTGCTTAAATCAACATTGCAAGCAGAGTTGGTTTTGAAACATTTGTAACTGATTGTTAAAGATGTGTTGAAGTATTTCTTTATGTTCTTATTTGGATGACTGACTGACTGACATACATACATACATCAAAGTCATTGTCAACAACATTCTCGTATAAGAATAATAAATTTGTACTCGACAAAAGTATAGAGTAACTCATCAAAGTATAGAGTAACCCATATGCATTACATACGCATATATATTATTGTGTCTGGGAAGAGTCATTCTGTTTTAATCCCTTGTTACTTAACACACTCACCAGTTTGATTTCCACTCATTTATTTATTAATTTAAGAAAAAAAAATTTGTTGCATCTTGCAACCTCTTCGACAGTCGTTGGCTCTGTCTGTTATCAGAGCTGCATTCTTTTTGTTTGTTTGTTTGTGCTTGTTATGCTTCAACACAAAAATTCATATAAAGAATCTTGCAAGTCAAATACAAAAACGAAATATATATACATACATACTGAGAGAGAGAGAGAGAGAGAAGAGGTACAGGATGACTGCTTATAGTTGACTTGGTATGTGCATACATCTTGTACACATACAATACATATACACACACTTACTTGTAATTATAGACTTTTATATATATAATTATAATAACCTGATGTGAAGTACAATTTTTATTTAATTATATACACACTCACACACATCATTATACACATGAAAACATATACTGTATATATAGGTATATAATGATTTATAATATTACCAACTGTACATTTTATAGGTAAATTGGCATGGACGTTAACAGTTGAGTATCTTGTATATGAGCATGATCCGGAGATTATAAAGGAGTGCAAACTTTACTGTTTATTTTGGTGGTTATCTTTTACTTGTTTCAGTCATTAGACTGCAACCATGCTAGAGCACTTCCCTGAAGAATTTTTTTTTAATCAAATGAATCGACACCAGTACTTATTGTTTTTTTAAAGCCTGGTGCTTATTCTATTGGTCTCTTTCGCTGAACTGCTAAGTTATAGAGACATAAACACACTGGTTACCAAGAGGTGGTGGGAGAAAAACACAGACACAAAGACACACACACATGCTCGTATGCACACACACACACACACACAGATACACAACGGGTTTCTTTCAGTTTCCATCTACCAAATCCACTCACAGGGCTTTGGTTGATCTAAGGGTAAAGTAGAAGACAATTGCCCAAGGTGCCACCCAGTGGGGCTGAACCTGGGACCCTGTGGTTGGGAAGCAAACTTTTTATAATAACACAGCCATGCTTGTGTTTACTTGCATACTTTTCCGACTCAACAATTGAAACACAGTAATATATAAACACCAATCCTTTATAAATTCTTTAATATCAATTATTTGTTAATTACTCACAAATTAAAATATTTTTGTGATGAAAATGGGCTCACTCAAACTAAGAGAACACTTTCAATGTAAATCAACATAAAATCTATTTTAAAATAGAAGAAACTACTTGATATTTTGATTTAATTCTGAGAAATGAACAACTTGCTTTGGCTAATAAACTTGCCCTTTAAATGGAAATAATAGGATGGAAATGTTGTTGCTAGAACTAAATTGATTGCAATTACAAACCTAATAACTACGAACTTAGACATCCTGCAATTTCTGCTCTCTCGGCATTTTCAGACTATTCTTATTTTTTTTAATAGGTCAGGAAATATGGACTATTTTCATGAAGATATCTGTCTCATTTAAACATGATTATGGACTTGCAATCATAAAAACGTAAGGCCAGCATCATAAAATTGGCATAGCATGTACATATTTGGCATATTTTACTATTCTTGTTCATAAAAAAAAACAATAAAAAACCCATTGTGGATATGATTGATGGACAAATGTGTCATTTAAAAGAATATTAAATAGAATCTGTATTTAATATTTGACAGTTTTACATTCCCTCACTCCATGGTAGAATTTTGAAGTTAATATTTTTCCAGTATAGAAATAGACAAATATGAATTTGGTGTATAGCTTGTAATTTGTCCATTCATGAAAGCTGGTCAAACTGAGAGATAGATTAAGATGATTGAGCTAAGAAACGATCTTAAACCTGTGGTTGTTATCCCAATAGCTTAACTCAGAAACATGGTACACTATTAACTTTTTAAATACAGACATTTAGCTCTTGGGTACCTTTAGCAGTATCTGCTTTCTCATAAGCATTCTACCCAAGTATTCTGTCTATGGGTTGCCTGATAGGTTGTTTTCTCCCTAAAGTCTTATATTGTCATTCAATGCTCGAAGTAAGGAATATATATATATATATATATATATATATATATATCATCATCATCATCATCATCATCATCATCATCGTTTAACGTCCGTTTTCAGCCGCTAGCACGGGTTGGACGGTTCTACCAGGGTCTGGGAAGCCAGGGGCTGCACCAGGCTCCAGTCTGATCTGGCAGTGTTTCTACAGCTGGATGCCCTTCCTAACGCCAACCACTCTGCGAGTGTAGTGGGTGCTTTTTACGTGCCACCTGCACAGGTGCCAGAGGGGTCTGGCATCGGCCACGATCGGTTGGTGCTTTTTATGTGCCACTGGCACAGAAGCCAGATGAGGCGGGGCTGGCATCGGCCATGTTCGGATGGTGCTTTTTATGTGCCACCGGCACAGAAGCCATTCGAGGCGGGGTTGGCATCGGTCATGTTCGGATGGTGCTTTTTACATGCCACCTGCACAGGTGCCAGAGGGGTCTGGCATCGGCCACGATCGGTTGGTGCTTTTTATGTGCCACCGGCACAGGAGCCAGTCGAGGCGGAGCTGGCATCGGCCACGTTCGGATGGTGCTTTTTATGTGCCACCGGCACAGAAGCCATTCGAGGCGGGGTTGGCATCGGTCACGTTCGGATGGTGCTTTTTATGTGCCACCGGCACAGAAGCCAGTCGAGGTGGCACTGGCAACGGCCACGTTCGGATGGTGCTTTTTATGTGCCACCGGCACAGGTATCACTGCTACTATTTCCATTGATATTTGTTTCGATGTTCATGTACATGCACTTGACTCAACAGGTCTCCTCAAGCACAGTGAGATGTTCCGGGATCCAAGGTACTTTGAATGGGCAGGGGCTATGCGGACTGGTGCCGGAAGCATCCCGGGTCTTAGTAGTCACAGCACATCTCCAGAGATCTCGGTCCTTCGCCATTGCCTCAGTGAGGCCCAACGCTCTGAGGTCATGCTTGACTACCCCATCCCATGTCTTCCTGGGTCTACCTCTTCCCCTGATTCCTTCAACTGTTCGGGAGTGGCACTTCTTCACACATCTCTCCTCATCCATCCGCAGTACATGACCATACCATCGCAAGCGTCGCTCTTGCACACCGCATCTGATGCTTCTTATGCCTAGCATTTCTCTCAGGGTGCTTACACTCTGTCGTGCATTCACACTGACATTACACATCCAGCGGATCATGCTAGCTTCATTTCTTTCAAGTCTACGCATGTCCTCTGCAGTCACGGCCCATGTTTCACTGCTGTGAAGCATGGCAGTTCGCACACATGCATCATACAATCTACCTTTCACTCTGAGTGAGAGACCCTTTGTCGCCAGTAGGAGTAGGAGCTTTCTAAACTTTGCCCAGGCTATTCGTATTCTAGTGGTGACACTCTCTGAGCATCCACCCCCACTACTAACTTGGTTACCCAGGTAGCGGAAACTATCAACTACTTCTAGTTTCTCCCCCTGGAGTGTGATGGAATCTGTTTTCTGAGTATTTGTGGTGTCTATTGTCCCTGTGCATCTGCCGCACATGAAAGCTATCTTATCAGTTACTTTCCCTTTGATGTTGCTGCACCTCTTATGCGTCCATATATATATATATATATATAATATGTATATATATATATATATATGTATATATATATATTATATGTATATTATATATATTATATATATATATATATTGGAAGGTTTAGAGCTGATGTACAGGTATTTTATATTAGAAGAATGAGTTACTACTCAGAAATTCGGATGGTTTTATATTTACAGATATTTATTTGTATATTACATGTTTTTATACATCATATAACTTAGATCATGTATTAGCGCTTTCTCCCATTCTAGTGGGGTTTTCAATTCGAACTAAGTATATTTATATATATATATATTTATATATATATAGTCCTGAGTCAAATCGTCCAACCCATGCTAGCATGGAAAGCGGACGTTAAACAATGATGATAATATATATATATATACATGGACTAAGAGATGCATGGATAAAAGTACACTATGCCAATTAGTGTGAATCTGCAGAATGGATGTTTTGAGAAATTGAAACCAATTAATAATAACATTGCATTGTAGATTCATCATTCTATTCTCATGGTACTATTAATTTTGAGCACAATTGTGGCAAAGGAAGAAAAAAACCTTTGCTAACTATTCTCAATTCAACTTTAGAGTTTATTTGATTAATGCAAGTATGGAGTAGCCAGAAAACCGATGATGATCTGCCTGCCTGCCTACCTACCTACCTACCTACCTACCTATACATACATACATACATACATACATATTTCTATAGATATATTGTTGATATCATAAACATCTTTATAGAGTTGGAGAGACTGTGAAAATAATTCTTTTTTGGAACAGTGGCTCTCAAAGCACATGCATAAAGCTATAAATAATAACATGCAAATATTAGTTTGGAAAACCCTTTTAGATAGAAAAATTCAAAAGTAGCCTTCAACGTTCTCTATCCAAAAAAGGGTTTTGAATTAAATTTTTATCCTTTTCTTTTCTTTTATTCTTTTATTCGTTTCAGTCATTTTGACTGCGGCCATGCTGGAGTAGCGCCTTTAGTCAAGCAAATGACCCCAGGACTTATTCTTTGTAAGCCTAGTACTTATTCTATTGGTCTCTTATGCCGAACCGCTAAGTTACGGGGATGTAAACACACCACCATCAATGTCAAGCAATGTTGGGGGGACAAAGACAGACACACAATCATATACATACATATATATATATATACATATATATATATATATATATATATATATATATATATATTAATATATATGATGGGCTTCTTTCAGTTTCCGTCTACCAAATCCACCCACAAGGCTTTGGTTGGTCCAAGGTTATAGTAGAAGACACTTGCCCAAGGTACCACACTGTGGGATTGAACCCGGAACCATGTGGTTGGTTAGCAAGCTACTTACCACAGCCACTCCTGCACCAATATTTACATGCTATTATTTTCTTTGTATGCTTTGAAATCCACTCTTCCAAATATATATATATATATATATATATATTATATATATATATATATATATATATATATATATATATATATATTATAGGGTTAGCCAAAAGTTACCCAACAGAAAATCAAAATTCCATAAATACTATCTGTAATTCTGTATTGGCTTGAATGGGAAAATCTGTCACTTAAAAAGGACTTCAGTTTGAACAATTTTCATGATGTTTCATATTTCGATTCTTTTCTTAAATTCAATCAGTTGTTAAATATAAATAATCTTGGAATTAAATGGCTCTGATTTACTGTCAGGTTACTTTTGACCAACCCTGTATATCTTTTGGGATTAATACATACATACATATATACATACATACATACATACATACATATATATATATCTTCTGGATATAGTATATATAATATATTTATATATATATATATATATATAATATTATATATATTAATACATATGATGATGATGATATAAGTACTAGAGTGTTAAATGTCATATGGGTATTATCAGGAAATATGGCATACACGGTTTTCAATTTAACTTTTATAAAATTTTTCTGGTGATTATACAAAATGATGAAATGAATGCTAATTTTCAAAAGAAAAATATTACCTTATAAAAAAATTAAATAAAACAAGTGCCTTATTTGTATAATTTCTCCCATAACTACCCTATCATTACTCTCTTTCTTTTTCCTTCTCCTACTCCTCCTCTGCAGTTCTTTCTCTCTCACTATCTATCTGTATGTGTTGCGTTCTTTTATTCATTGCCTGCTATCAATCCTAGTATGTGCACTCATCTTGTACCTCTTGTATTAACTCTCTCACTCTCTCTCTCTGTAATTCACTGTTACTCTCTCTACCCATCTCTCTATATCATGTAAAGTGTGATTGGAGACATTAACCAACAAACCAACCAACCAACCATCTAACCACCAGTCCAATATTTATATTAGCTGTTATTATAAAGAGAGATATATATATAATAGTTAATATGCAACTAGCCCACTCACATAAGTTTTTCAATATAAGTTTTAGGTTGAGAATATGCTCAACTTTATGTATTTCTAATATATATATGAGTTACAGAATTTAATACAAATGTAAAGTATTCTTTAATACTCTATCACTGCAAAGCTCTAATTTCCAGTACTGAATTGTGTGTTTCCAATCATCTAAACCAGGGGTTGCCAATGGGGGTCTGATGGACCTCTAAGGGTTGGCAAGAAATTACAGAGGGTTGATGATAGTCAAGGAGTCTATTGGCAGTTGGTGTGCAAAAGACCAGCTCACACAGATGAACGGCTTGAAATACTTAGTTAGCACCATGCTCATTCCTCACATTGATGCTGTCAATTTCAGTAAAAGATATTCCAGCAATATGATGCGTTTTTTTTTACATTTTTTCACTGTGAAAACAATTTCAGAAAAATTGAAAGTTAAATAAATGTATACTCGTACACATAGTTTTAAATGTAAAAAGTGTGTCATCTTCATTAGAATTTCTTAATTTGTCGTACATGAATATTTTAGCTAACATTTTAATTGCCTGGTACTCATTTCAGATATGGTACAGTAGGGTAGGGAATTAAGACATTTTAAATGAGGAAGGTGGTCAATGCAGAAAGAGAAGTAACTAAAGGTCAATGTGGAAGAAGTGGCTAAAGGGGTGTTGATGGTCGAAAGGGTTTGGTGACCCCTGATCTAAACAAAAGAACATAAAGATAAGTGTTTTGTTTAGACTGCCATTTCAAATTCAAAACTATTCAGACACTGGATATTCAAAAGGAAACCAAATTTCATTTACCAGTTGATTTACTAAATTTGATTTCAACCCGCTCCACACAACATATGCTGAATATGAGCCAATAAACAGTCAATCCATGAGCAATAAATGAATGAAACAAGGATAGCCTCATCAGTTTGCTTCCAGTTTTGGCATCTAGCTAGAACAGCAGTGATGCTAGAACAACCTTGATGATACCTCACTAACAGTGTTCCTTTACTTGCATTTGTGGCTCTGTGGTAAGATGCTTGCTTCCCAACCACATGGTTCCAGGTTCAGTCCCACAGCATGGCACCTTGAGCAAGTGTCTTCTACTATAGCTTTGGGCTGACCAAAACCTTGTGTGTGGATTTGAAAGAAGCTTGTCGTATATGTGTGTGCGTGTGTGTGTGTGTGTCTTTGTGTCTATGTTTGTCCCCCACCCCCCACTATTGCTTGACAACTGATGTTGGTGTGTTCATGTCCCTGTAATTTAGCAGTTTGGTAAAAGAGACCAACAGAATATGTACAAGGCTTACAAAGAATAAGTCCTGGGGTTGATTTCTTCAACTAAAACCCTTTAAGCTGGTGCTCTAGCATGGCCACACTCAAATGACTGAAACAAGTAAAAGAATACTCCACCAGAAAGATCTTCCACTGTTTCTTTGGGCTCGTACTATCATTGTGCCAGTTGATAGATCTCGTTCCCCCACACATCCACAAACACATACACAAGCAATCACACAGGTTCACACATGCACACACATATACACACATGTGTACGCATGCACACACACACATGCACATGCACACACAAACCTTTCGTTCACTTTCATCTTTACTTCAACTCCCAAGATATAACAAAACACCTTTCAGAAAGCTAAGATGACTATTTTATATACTATGTTCCCCAGTTTGTAGCCGGTGGAAAAATCATGATGACACTTGATGCTAGTTGCCCTTCTATAAATCTCAACTTGATTAAGCACTTTCACCCGATTAAATGGACAAGTCATGATAAAAAGTGCATCCAAAAGAACAACTCCCACCTAGTCACCAATCACCTATATGTATGTATATTCCCTCTCTCTCTTTCGGAGAGGCACTGAGCAGCTATACGCACACATACACACACGGCAGTAACTTCCACCTACCGAATTCAATCACAAAGCTCCGGTTGGCTCGGGGCTATAGTGGAAGACACCTACCCAAAGTGTCACGCAGTGGGACTGAACCCGAAATCATGTAGCTAGGAAGCAAGCTCCCTAACCAAACAACCATGCCCGTGCCTATATATATATATATATATATATATATATAATATTTATTACATATTGCATATCTTATATATAAAACTGTAGTTGTGTGAGTGTCTGTCCCCTTCGATTTAGATTCCTAACTACTCCCACATTTTGCGGTGCAGTTTAACCAAAGTCGGGTATCTTATAGTCGTGATGATTAATATCGAGCCCGTCTGAGTATTAGCGCTCATCTACGATGAGTCTACGATTTTAAAAATAATTTAACATCATTTTTATTCCATTTTAATGCATAATTTTCGTGTGTCGATGGCGGCGGAGTTGGCGCCATGGTCACACCTGCACCTGTTTGCTTCTCCCCCTTCTTCCCTCCCTCGTGAAGCTGTGGGGAAGGGAGTGTAAGGAAATCAACATCGTAAAGCGTTGTCAAGGAGACCAGCGTTCTTTTAGAACAACGACTTCATGGCTTGAAGACACCAAAACAAAAATGGCTAAGAAAACCCGAATTGGCATCTATAAGGGCAGTAACTCTCTAAAAATGCTTATATGGTTATTTCCCTTACAAACCTGAGCAACGCCAGGCGATACTGCTAGTATATTATAAAATGTACATAGTCACCAATCACCCATAGAGACTTCAGCTTCAGCAAATGTCTGCAACACAACAGCAATAGCAAAATGGAAGCAGGAGTACAAAAGTCTACACATGCAATAGAAAAAGCAATCCATTTTGTAAATATACTTAGGCACAGGCAGTGTGTGTGGTAAGAAGATTACTGCCCAAACACATGGTTCTGGGTTCAGTCCAACCTCAGGCAGACCAAAGCCTTCTGAGAAGATTTGATAGATGGAAGCTGAAACAAGCCATTTATGTATATATGGGTGTGCGTGCATGCGTGTGAGTGTGTTTGTGCGTGTTTCTGTCTGTGTTTGTCCCCTACAACCACTTGACAACTGGTATTGGTGTGTTTATATCCCTGTAATCTAGCAGTTTGGCAAAAGAGACTGATAAAATAAATACCAGGATTAAAAAAAAAAGTATTGGCATAGATTCATTTGACAAAACATTCTTGAAGGTGGTGCCCCAGAATGCCCGCAGTCCAATGACTGAACCAAAGAAAAGATAACAAGAACACTGACTTAATAATAAATGAACTTTACAGCTTACTTTCATAGTTTGTAATGTATCTCAGCAAAGAAGGTGAAGAGGTGCAGAAATTTGTTATCTCAAGTAAATATTGCCCTGATAAGTGAATTCAGTAATCTATTATCATTCTTATTTTAGCACAGTTTTGTTATATACTTTAGTGTAATTTATAACTTAATGGATCAACTTCACAGATGTCTCCTAGGACAAAACCAAAACCAAGGTTGATTGATTTATTAATAAAAAAACAACACTAAAATTTTGATATGTGAACATATGAAATCATACCTACGTATTTAAATGCTATTGGATTTTACTCATAAGGTATTGGAATCTTAAATGTATACCATACTGCTTAAAATAAAAGATCTACAAATACAATATCCCTATGCATCTCACATCTATTTTCTTTCCTCCACCTCACTCTCTATTTTGTATCTTATTTAAATTAACTATTATTTAACCATTTTCTCACACAGTCTTTGATGAAGGGATATAATAAATATCCTGGAAACAGCTGTAAGACCTTCTGTCTGTAAATGTTCTAAAATTTACACAGCCTTGGCTTTTTTTATCTCATTACGAAAAAAAAATTTTTGTATATGTATGTATCTATATATATCTATATGTATGTACATATCTATCTATCTAGCTATCTCTCTCTCTCTCTCTCTCTCTCTCTCTATATATATATATATATATATATATATATATAGAGAGAGAGAGAGAGAGAAGAGAAAGAGAGAGAGAGTATGAGTGGTATTGGTGTCAAGAAGACCCAAAAAGTGTCAGGTAATGCTGAGTAAATGCTATGGACAGACTATAGTTAAGCTCCAGGTTCAATAATGATATGAATGAAGAGTCCAACATAGGTTGTGTATTAGCATGTATATATATATATATATATAAATTAACAGAATGAGATAAAAAATACAAGGCTGTGAGTACTTTTCAGAACATTTATAAAGAGAAGGTCTTACAGCTGTTTGTAGGATATTTTATACATCCATTCATCAGAGACAGTGTGAGAAAATATTTAAGTAGTAGTTATTATAGAAAAGATATGAAATACAGAGTGAAGTGGATGGATGAGAACAGACTTGAGATACGTAAGGATATTGTATCTCACGTCCGTTTTCATTCCTCCACTTCATTCTGCATTTCATATCTTCTCTATAATAACTATTACTTAAACATTTGCCCACACCATCTCTGGTGAAGGGATATATAAAATATCCTGGAAACAGCTGTAAGACCTTCTCTTTATAATTGTTCTGAAAACTACTATATATATATATATATATATATATATATTGTATATAGACTATGAGTGGTATTTTTAATCGCATTCTGTTAATTTATATATATACATCATCATCATTTAACGTCCGCTTTCCATGCTAGCATGGGTTGGACGGTTCAACTGGGGTCTGGGGAGCCCGAAAGCTGCACCAGTCCAGTCAGATCTGGCAGTGTTTCTACAGCTGGATGCCCTTCCTAACGCCAACCACTCCGAGAGTGTAGTGGGTGATTTTATGTGCCACCGACACAGGTGCCAGACGAGGCTGGCAAACGGCCACGCTCGGATGGTGTTTTTATGTGCCACCGACACAGGTGCCAGACGAGGCTGGCAGACGGCCACGCTCGGATGGTGTTTTTATGTGCCACCGACACAGGTGCCAGACGAGGCTGGCAGACGGCCACGCTCGGATGGTGTTTTTATGTGCCACCGACACAGGTGCCAGACGAGGCTGGCAGGCGGCCACGCTCGGATGGTGTTTTTATGTGCCACCGACACAGGTGCCAGATGAGGCTGGCAAACGGCCACGATCGGATGGTGCTTGTTACGTGCCACAGCACGGAGGCCAGTTGATGCGGTACTGGCTACGGCCACGCTCGGATGGTTTTCTTATGTGCCACGTGCCACCGGCACCGGCACCACAAAGATACAAATTCCATTGATGTTCATCTATTTTGATTTGTTTGATTTTTCACTTGTCTCAACAGGTCTTCACAAGTGTCACAAGAAGGAAGGTATGCACAGGTGGACCGACCACGTCCCAGGCAGGGGCCATGGGTTATGGTCTCACTAGTCTTGCCGGGTCTTCGGATGTGTGTTTTTATGTGCCACAGACACAGGTGCCAGATGAGGCTGGCGAACGGCCACGATCGGATGGTGTTTGTCATGTGCCCACCGCACTGACTACGGCACTGATGGATTTTCTTTGTGCCACAGGCACTGGTACCCACACAAGATACAAATTCCATTGATGTTCATCTATTTTGTCTATTTTGATTTGATTTGATTTGATTTTCACTTGCCCAACCGGTCTTCAATGGATTCTTATGTGCCACAGGCACTGGTACCACAAGATACAAATTCCATTGATGTTCATCTATTTTGTCTATTTTGATTTGATTTGATTTGATTTTCACTTGCCTCAACCGGTCTTCACAAGTGTCACAAGAAGGAAGGTATGCACAGGTGGACTGACTAGTCTTGCCGGGTCTTCGGAAGGTGTTTTTATTGTGCCACCGACACAGGTGCCAGATGAGGATATATATATATATATATATAAATATATAAATGATTTGTTCTATATATATATGTATATATGTATGTATGCATGTATGTATATATATATATATATTTATCACTCTCTCTCTCTCTCTATATATATATATATATATATATATTATTTATATATATATACATATGTATGTATTTATATATGTATTTTTATATGTATATGTATGCATGTATGTTTCTCTCTATTTATATATATACGTATATATATATATATATATATATATATATAAATATATTTATATGTATAATATCAATGGAAATAGTAGTTGTGATACCAGTGCCAGTGGCACATAAAAAGCACCATCCGAACGTGGCTGATACCAGCGCCACCTTGACTGGCTTCTGTGTCGGTGGCACGTAAAAAGCACCATCCGAACATGGCTGGTGCCAGCACCACCTTGACTGGCTTCTGTGCCGGTAGCATGTAAAAAGCACCATCCGAACGTGGCCGATGCCAGCACCGCCTTGACTGGCTTCCGTGCCGGTGGCACATAAAAAGCACTACACTCACAGAGTTGTTGGCGTTAGGAAGGGCATCCAGCTGTAGAAACACTGCCAGATCAGACTGGAGCCTAGTGCAGCCTCCTGGCTTCCCAGACCCCGGTCGAACCGTCCAACCCGTGCTAGCGCGGAAAACGGACGTTAAACGATGATGATGATATGATGATATAAATATATATATATATATATATATATATATATATATATATATATATATATATATATATATATATATATATATGTATATATATATATAAATATATTTATATCCATCCATCTACCCACCCATCTATATAGTTGGAATTTACAAAAAACAAAAGACAAAGACAGGTGTGCAAACAACAAACAGGTGTATTAGTTTAACGTTCAGAAAAGTGCGAAAGTCTTTTACATTTTGAGCCTATGTTCTTCAACAGAAAGGAACACATGAAAATAAACAGCGACAGAATGAAAAAAGAAAGCTTTAGTAGCTATCAGTCAATTTTGGTGATGGCTGGACAGAGATGGTCAGACAGGAGAGCTAGGAAGAAAGGGAGATAATAAAGTAGTGGTGATCCCAAAACAAAGGTGCGTGTGCATATATATGTGAGAGCATGTATATGCTTATGGATAGGGGCTGGTGTGTGTGTGTGTGTTTGTTGATCAAAAGTTTTCTCCATTTTCTGATTATTTAAGTATGATTACTGATAAATTTTTGTTTATTCTGTTGTTATTTGTATCCTATGAGCATAGATTGCCTGCATACTTATACCCAGGGACAAAACAGGTAATTGACACTGATACTAAATACAGATGCTTTTATCACTTAGGCATTTACTGCAATTGCTAACTCTGCTTCCATTTATATATATATATATATATATATTTATATATTTATATATATAATCAACAAATTATAAAAACAAAACTG
Organism: Octopus sinensis; assembly: GCF_006345805.1. NCBI lineage: Eukaryota > Metazoa > Mollusca > Cephalopoda > Octopoda > Octopodidae > Octopus > Octopus sinensis. The sequence continues at coordinate 30,755,936 of NC_043016.1, read as the reverse complement.
AAATTTTAAAAGTAATACAAAAATAGGTCAACCATATAATATGCAATTATCATACCTGTGCATATTCTTTCTCTATAGCTGATCTTTTCTGGCTGAAGATTCTGAAATGATAACAATTATATAAAATAAGAGAAAAGGAAGCAATTAATTAAAATAATGAAATTGATTTTAAATAGATTTGATTAATGAAAGCAATACTAATAATGATGATGAGGTATTTACTCACCATAAATTAACATAAATTATTGATATGTATTTAAAAGTGGAACGCAGATAATACAAGGTAAATCTACTTCCTCCTTGCTACTGTCACTGGCACCACCATCCCCTCTTCTTCTCTGTTAGTGATTTTTTCTTTTAGCACTTTGATCAATTCTTAAATGCATTTGTCCATATGATGCAGGTGGACTGTCCTTTGTCTTTTGATTATCAAATATGCTTTGACATTAGTTGAGTGTTTTGTGAGTGCTGATCACAGAAAGAAACTATTCTACTTTTGTAAATGGCTTCTGAAAGAGTATTTTGCGATCTCTATGTGTTTTGTTAGTGTGATTATCGTAGAAGCATTATCATATATATACGATATCTTTTTCTAGATATTTGCCATTTCGAAGAACAAAGTTCTAAATATTGGCATTTGCAAGCCCGCTCCTTTCCACAGACAAAATTTTTGCATTGTGGTTCTTAGTGGCACTAAATATATTTTCCAGGCAACTATAGATTTTCTTTATATTTTATTGGAGCCTTGGAGTTTATGGCTCTTAAATATTTTTTCTATTAAGATAAGTAATTGTAAGGGAACAGTTTTCTTTTCATAAAAATTATCCTAGAAGAGGGTCAAAAAGTCATAAAGTAGTACTAATCAAGAGTTCCTTTCCATTTTATTTCTCACAAAGGACAAATGCAAATTATTTATAATCACATAAAATTATTTATTGAATGTTTTAAGATAAATTGTGATATATTGATTTCATATAAGTCATAATATCACATGCATATATACACACACACACATGTACTTAATATATGCACTAGATGGTAACTGACAAAGTCAACAATATACAGTACTTAAAGAAGACACAAACAACAGTTATTTCTAAATATTGGGACAACTAAACTGACGTTCAAAAATTGATTATATAAACACAAACAATTGTTTATCAGCCCTGAAGGAAAATGCACTGTGGCTTTGACAAAATTTATATGGTTTGTGCATGAGGCAAGTTCTTACAAATTCAAAATTACCTGGTCGATTGTAGATAATGCACAAATATATAGAAATGATGACTTCAAATCAAAAATATAGTTTGACTTTTGAGTGAAAAATTAAGAATATTGTTCTAAAGTAGTAACAGATTTATCAAAAGAACAGAATAATTACTGCTTTAAATTTTAATTTGGTTCAGGAAATAAAAGCATTGATTTTGAAGAGTTTAAAAAAGATAAAAGGATAAATAGAAAAGAAATGAAGTCTCAACATTCCTGAGGTTTATAAAATATTGCTAGTAATAATTTCAACAGATATATTCTTTTATTCTTTTATTTGTCTCAGTCATTTGAATGCGGCCATGCTGGAGCACTGCCTTTAGTTGAACAATTTGACCCCAGGACTCATTCTTTGTAAGCCCAGTACTTATTCTATAAGTTTCTTTTGTCAAACTGCTATGTTATGAGGATGTAAACACACCAACATCGGTTGTCAGGTAATGGTTGGGGGACAAACACAGACACACAAGCATATACATATACACAAACATATACATACATATAAACATATACATACACACACACACACACACACACAGACACACACACACACACACACACACACACACACACACACATATATATATATATATATATATATATGTAGGTCCCGGGTTGATTCGGGGTTAACCACAGTAAATAAGGTACTCAATACATAGCAGAGTAAAATTAATTTATTATATAGAAGGAGCTTCTACAGGACTAGAACTGTTTCATTCAAGAGAAATCTTCAGGAAGCTAGTGCTTGAACTAGCTTCCTGAAGATTTCTCTTGAATGAAACAGTTCTAGTCCTGTAGAAGCTCCTTCTATATAATAAATTATTTATATATATATATATACAATAGCTTCTTTTCAGTTTCTGTCAACCATATCCACTCCCAAGGCTTTGGTTGGCTCAAGACTATAATATGAGATACTTGCCCAAAGTACTATGCAGTGGGACTGAACTTGGAAGCTTCTTATTTCTTTATTTCCCACAAGGGGCTACACACAGAGGGGACAAACAAGGACAGACAAAGGGATTAAGTCGATTACATAACTGGTACTTAATTTATCAATCCCGAAAGGATGAAAGGCAAAGTCGACCTTGGCGGAATTTGAACTCAGAACGTAACAGCAGACGAAATACCACTAAGCATTTTGCCCAGTGTGCTAACATTTCTACCAGCTCACCACCTTGGAAACTTCTTACCACACAACAACACTTGCACCTATATCTTTGTTTTTTACTTTGGAATGTGGTCATGCTGGGGCACCTCCTTGGAGGGTTGTGTCGAACAAATTGACCTCAGTACAATTTTGAAGTCCGGTACTCATTCTATTGGTCTCTTGTGCTGAAGTACTAAACTGCTAAGTTATGGGGATGTAAACATACCAACACTGGTTGTCAAGTGGTGATTGGGGCAAACAGATTTGCAAACATACACATACACACACAATCACCACCACCACTACCACCATCAGCCTCATCATCATTTAATGTTAGTTTTTTCCATGCTAGCATGGGTTGGATGGTTTGGCAGGAGCTGGCAAGGCCAAGAGCCACACCAATTTCCATTGTCTGTTTTATATGGTTTCTACAGCTGGATGCTCATCCTAATGCCAACCACTTTACTGAGCGTACTGGGTACTTTTTACAAGACACCAGCACCAACTGAGGTGCTTTTTATGGTGCCACATCACTGTTTGGGTAACCAAATACCTTGTAAGACAAAAATCCTCAACTGGGAGTGGAGAATAATATTGAGTGGTGAAGGCTTTGTGTCAGTTGAGAGATTAAAGGTATATAGGGACAGAGACAGGTGTCTTGCTGTAGATTAGATACATGGATACCCCAGTTGGACAAGAATGAAGAGTGAGTGAGAGAGTAAGATAAAGAGAGCAAGAAAGAGAGAGAGAGAGGGGGAGAGAGAAAGAGATGATGGTGATGATGTGTCAGGTCATGCCCTCAAGGGACATTTGGGGTAGTGAGAATAAGTGGGGTGATACAGAGGTTTGGACTGGGTGAGTGGGCAGGATAGAGGTGACTGTAGTAAATGATGGAGATAAATATAAGAGATACTCAAGGCCAGGGGTTGTGGTAGGTATGTGGGAGCATTGAGGTGATAGCAGATAATTGAAGAGATAATGATGGGGAACGACAGGAACAGAAGTGAGAAGTGAAAGGATGTAATTGGTGAAGACAGTAGGTGGGGGAGGATAATGGGAAATGAAAGTGGATTGGGGTGGAAGAAGAAAAATAACTGAGAAAGCAGGGAAATGTAGTATGTGCCTATTTTGCTCTCAGGTGATAGAGAAGTGGTGGGTGTCAGAGGATGAAATCATCATCATCGCCTAACATCCACTTTCCATGCTGGGCATGGGCTGGACGGTTTGACTGAGGACTGGCAAGCCAGGAGGCTGCACTAGGCTCCAATCTGTTCTAGCAAGGTTTCTACAGCTGGATGCCCCTCCTAACGTCAACTACTCCAAGAGTGTTGTGGATGCTTTTTACGTGCCACCAGCATGGGAGCCTGTCAGGCGACATTGGCACTGACCACACTCGAATGGTTCTTTTTGCATGCCACTGGCAAAGGAGCCAGTTAGGCAGCTCTAGCATCGACTACACTGGAATGGTGCTTTTTATGTGCCAGTCAGGCAGCACTGGCATTGGTCACACCAACGATTTCACTTGCCTCAACAAGTCTTTTCAAGCACACCATATTGCTTGACAATTGAAAGGTACTTTTAAATAGGCTTCACTTTACTCAACAGGTCTTCTCAAGCACAGCATATCTCCAAAGATCTTGGTCACTTGTCATTGCATCTGCGAGGCCCAATGTTCAAAGGTCATGCTTCAGCACTTCATCCCATGTCTTCCTGGGTCTCCATCTTCCACAGGTTCCCTCCACTGTTAAGATGTAACACTTTTTCACACAACTTTCCTCATCCATATGCAACACATGACCATACCAGTGCAGTTGTCTCTCTTACACACCACATCTGATGCTTCTTATGTTCAACTTTCTCTCAGGGTGCTTACACTCTGTTGTGTATGCACACTGACATTACACATCCAGCAGACCATAGTAGCTTCATTTCTTTGAAGCCTTTGCATGTTCTTCACTGCTGTGTAGCATGGCTGTTTGCACACATGCACCATACAGTCTACTTTTCACTCTGAGCGAGAGGCCCTTTGTCACCAGCAGATATAGGAGCTCTCTGGACTTTGCCCAGGCAATTCTTATTCTAGCAGCTATACTCTCTGAGCATCCACTGCCACTACGGACTTGGTCACCTAGGTAATGGAAGCTGTCAACTAGTTGTAGTTTTCCTCAAGGGAAATGGTTAACAGGAAGTAGGGGAGTGGAAAGAGGATGGAGGTGGGGTTTGGGCAAGGCCCCTCATGGACAAGCATTATGGAGATGGCTTTAAGATATCAATTCTGCTGTGGTGGATGGGTCTTCTTGAGTACAGTAAGGTGTCAGATATCCTGGTCCCATGCATACATGCATTCATTCATTCATTCACACAACACACACACACACGCACACACACACACACAAACATACATACATACATACACACATACATACATACATACTTATATGTGACAAACTCTTTTAGTTTTTGTCTACCAAATCCAGTCACAAGGCTTTGATCAGCCTGGGACTAAAATAGAAGACACTTGCCCAAGGTACTGCAGAGTGGATCAGAACCCAAAACCACATGGATGGGAAGCAAGCTTCTTAACCCCGTAGCCGTACCTATGCCAACCAGTAAAATCCTGACAATGACTATATTGCAGAGGTGAGACAAAATAATAGACTGTACTATGTGTACACACACACACACCACATACTTTCTCTCTCACATCCACATATACACAAATAGGAAATGATATATATTGTGACTTATTTACTGATAATTTTCACTAATAATGTTTGTTTATTAATAGCTGTAGCACACTGTATACAACACATTCCAGACTATCTGGATTACCAGTTTATCTGCAGATGAATGGCATATTAGATTTTATACAGTCGTACATTCCTGCCCCCCCCCCCCACTTCTCCACTCATTTTGACAAGTCAGACTCACCCATCATGAATCTATCACAATAAATTCCTTTGGTAGCTAAATGTCATAACCTATATCATGGAGAGAACCTTGTTCCCAGACAGCACAGTTGCTCCTTTCCTCTTACCACACATAGCAACAAAAATTTATGCCCTGCCACTATAATCCACCACTGTGATCTCCTTTGGTAATTAATCCTTTTATTATCATATTTCTGTTGAAAGGTACTACCTTTATTTCAATTAATTTTGAAAATAATGATAAATTTAGTAAAATAACTTTGTCATTATTTAGCTAGTGTTTGGAACATAAATCAAGGTGAAATTTCCAAAATTGGTATAAACAAAGGTCTTGATTTAGATTTCTTCAAAACTGGTAATTTGCATCATAGAACCAGGGAGAGTCTCAGGTAGGTTGGTATCAGAATAATGAAGACAGACATAATGGAAAGGTCTGGAAGCTACATCATATGACTAGGATATTTCAGTTGAAACATGCTGCTTTCATTTTCATTTGATTTTGAAAATTATGAAGAATTTAGTAAAATATATTTATAACTATTAAGCTAGTGTTTGGAACATTAATATGGAATTTCAGTGGGAGGTTTTAATTTAGATCACTTAAAACAGGAAGTTTGTAGCATAATCCCAGAGATGGTCAGAAGGGTGAAGACAAACAAGATGGAAAGATCTGAAAACTGTATCATGTGACTAAGATAATATCTTCTGATGTTACAGTCTTTGTTCCAGTTAATTTTGAAAATAATGGAGGATTTAATAAAACAACTTTGTAATTATTAAGCTAATGTTTGGAACATAAATATGGAATTTTAATGGAAGGTTTTAAGCTTTGATAATTTTGGAACAGGAAGTTTATATCATAAAGCAGTCCTGATTGGTTGGTATAAAAAGGGTTAAGAGCCTTTCATCTTGGAGACAACGCTTATTCTCAGTGACTTTTCTACTATAAGAACAATACCTGAAATTTTGGGGAAGTGGGTTAGTTGATTACACCCATCCTAGTACAGACAGGTGCTTATTTTATCAATCCTGAAAGGACAAAGGGCAAAGATAACCTTGGTAGAATTTGAACCCAGAACATAAAGATAGATGAAATGTGACTAAGAATTTTGTCTGGCACATTAATCATTTTGGAAGTTTGCTGTCTTAAATATCAGATTAATTTACTATATTCTTCATTATTTTCAAAATATATTGTAGCAAATGTTAAGCATTTCAATAGACATAAAATGACAAATGGATTTGTATATTCACTGCAGATCAGTCTTTCCCACACATCTCTACAAGTACACTTTGTTAACAATTCACAATCTGTCAAGTCTTTATTGTTAATAAAGTTGTAATGCATATTGACTCCTTTGTTCATTTGCTTGAGCCTAACCCATGAAACTGGCTTTATGGTTCAATTTGACCTACAAAACAGAGTTTGACACTCTTGGAGAAATGATATAATAACTTGCACTTATTTTAACAACTGAATAACCAACAAGTGACAGACATACCGTATATCTTCCAGAAGTTCGACTTCTTGTTGATGTTTTGATTGCAATTTCTGCAGTTGTTCAGTGTGAATAAGTTTTAAAGCAGCAGCATGCTTCACCTGAAAAAGCGAGAAAAAAAGAACTTACAAACATGGTTTTAATTTTTTAGAGAGTAGCTTCAGTTGGAGATAAACATAATTGTAATTGTATAAATACAGTTGAAGATAGATATAATATGCTACTTAACAGTTTCACCAAATGAATTGCATACTATGCAAGGGGATATCCTATGAATTCAGAGAGTCATCAGGTACATTTTAAATTCCAGCTTTTAGTATCTCACAGCTGGGAACTTTGAGGTATCACATGATATACAGCCCAAGCCTCTATATCACCTCTCCCGGAATCCCCTCAGGGCATATCTTAACACATCTTCACTATCATTTCACTCTCATTATCATACTAGTCTTTTATTTGTTTCAGTCATTTGACTGCAGCCATGCTGGAACACCGTCTTTAGTCGAGCAAATCAATCTCAGGATTTAATCTTTGTAAGCTTAGTACTTATTCCATCAGTCTCTTTTGCTGAACCACTATGTTACGGAGACGTAAACACAGCAACATTAGTTGTCAAGTGATGGTGGGTGGACAAACACAGACACAAAAACATATATATATATATATATATATATATATATATATATAGGGTTATTCAAAATTAATGAACTGATTTCATTACACAATATCTTAGACACTCTAACTGACACTCTAACCATTAAGCCATGTGCCTTCACATTTAAGGTGACTTGTACCTGGAAGGGAACTTTCTAAGTGCAATCTCAAAGTAACTATGAAAGAACTTCCTTTAATGGTTCATATATCATATTTTGTCTTTTACTGCTTTGGTGCTCCAGTGAGAAAGCTTCTATGCTGTTGCTCAACCAATTAGAAATAGCAGCCAAACTCTCTCAAATCATGTTCTATGAGCTACAAAATGACGCACCGGTTAATGTGGTCTTGCATTCCCTGAGAAGAAAGGTGTGAGTCACTGCTGGAAAGCCTTTACTCATAGGTTAACTCAATCAAGATTGCACTGTGACTGTACAACAACAATACCTGCGTTGTTACATAACATTTTCTCTATCAAGTAGATGTTGATTCTACTTTCAGAATAATTCTATTAAGAAATTTCTTGTTCTTTTCTCTTTTTTTTTTTATGAAGGTTCTGTCTATTCCTAATGATTGTATCTCTTTGGTTTAAAGTTCAGGAAATTTAGAAAACAAAAATTAATTCATTAAAAAACAAAAACAACAACAACAACAAAAAACCCTATCATATTTCAATATCTTACGTTTCCTGGAATTGATTTCTTGGTTACTAAAGGTAACATTTCATTTAACCGTAATCATCCATTGCTGAAGAATCACAATGGTCTTTCACTATTTTAGAATCTTTTGTACTAATTAATGATTGCCATATATCACATGTAAAATCAGATAATTGTTTATATATATAAGATATATATATATATATATATATATATAGAGAGAGAGAGAGAGAGAGAGAGAGAGAACAAGGAAGCTAATTATAAAGAAAGTAGTAAAAAAACATAAGCATCAACAACACACTTTTTCATGAGAAAGACATGCAAGGTTGCTTTAGATTCTAAGAAAACTAGATTGTAATGAACTGAATAGAAACACAAACATTTTTTTTTTTTTCTCAAATGATTTCTATAGAAAAATCACAGAGCTGTTTGTTCCTATCAGCTTTCTCATTTCTAAATAGCAGCTACAGTAAACAATAATACAGATGACTGTATGAAATCAGTTAAGACAGATAGTTATTGATTTCTTACATATGCACAAGCCTCAGATATATTGGGAGAAGGTACAGGAGATTTTATGACATTCGAATATTTCTTAAATGATAGAAGTCGGGAATGTCTACAACTGAGAAATTAAAAACCAAGTTGTGGACATCCTTATCAGGGGAGAAATTTATTCAAAGAATGAAGGTTTCTATATTATTATTTTAATTAGAGAGGATGGTAATTTTAGAGAGAGAAGGGGTGGCACTGGAGAGAGAGGAGGGACTGGCTCCCGTGTCGGTGGCACGTAAAAAGCACCATTCAAGCATACTTGATGCCAGTACTGCCAGACTGGCCCTCATGCCAGTGGCACGTTAAAAAGCACCCACTACACTTTTGTATTAATTAGTGTTAGGAAGAGCATCCAGCTGTAGAAACATTGCCAGATCAGATAGGAGCCTCGTACAGCCTTCTGGCTTGCCAGTCCTCAGTCAAACCGTCCAACCCATACCAGCATGGAAAGTGGACGCTAAACGACGACGACGATGATGATGATGAATATAGTTGTATAAAACCAGAACAATGTGAGAGGGTACAAAGTAAAGTACAAATTGAAAAGAAAACAGAACAAAGTTGAGGTTTTGCCTTGTATTTCTATATTTTGGGATGAAGACCCTTTCTTTCAGGACATTTGGAAAAGTAATGGTTGGAAAAAGTTTGTTGCTCAGAAGTACACACACTTCTGAGTAACAAATTTTTTCCAACCACTGCTATTCCGCATGTCCAGAAGCAGGGGTCTTCACCTCGGAATATAGAAATACATGGCAAACTGCAACTTTGTTCAGTTTTCTTTTCAATTTGTAGCTTACTTTGTACCATCTCACATTGTTCCAGGTTCAGTCCCACTGCATGGCACCTCGGGCAAGTGTCTTCTACTATAGCCTCGGGCCGACCCAAAGCCTTGTGAGTGGATTTGGTAGACGGAAACTGAAAGAAGCCCGTCAATATATGTGTATATATATATATATATATATATATATATAAATTATTATATATGTATGTGTGTGTGTGCATATGTTTGTGTGTCTGTGTTTGTCTCCCCCAACATCGCTTGACAACCAATGCTGGTGTGTTTACGTCCCCGTAACTTAGCAGTTTGGCAAAAGGATTCGATAGAATACGTATTAGGCTTACAAAAAATAAGTCCTGGGGTCAATTTGCTCGACTCAAGGCGGTGCTCCAGCATGGCCACAGTCAAATGACTGAAACAAGTAAAAGAGTAAAAAGAGTATACACATATATATATATATATATATATCATCATCATCATCCTCATTTAACGTCTGTCTTCCATGCTGCCATGGGTTGGACTGTTTGACAGGAGCTGGCAACCCAGAGAACTCTACCAGGTTCTGTTGTCAAGCAATGGCCGGGGGCGGTGGGAGGGACGACAACACACAAAGAGACACACACTCGCACAAATATATACTTACACACACACACACACATATATATATATATGTATATACATACACATGTATATATATATACACTCATATACATATATATATATATACACACATATATATATATACTCATATATATATACATACATATATATATACACACATACATATATACATACATATATACATACATACATACATACATATATATGTCATCAACATCATTGATTAACATCCATTTTCCATGTTGGCATGGCTTAGACAGTTTGACTGAGGTCTGGAGAGCTAGCGGCTGCACTAGGCTCCAATCTGGTGTGGCAGAGTGTCTACAGCTGGATGCCCTTCCTAACACCAACCACTCCAAGAATGTAGTCAGTACTTTTTATGTGCCACCGGCACAGGGACCAGTTAGGGGGTACTGGTGTCGGCATGATTGGTTGGTTCTATTTATGTGTCACCAGCACCGGGGCCAGTCAGGTAGATCTGGCATTAACCACATTTTGATGGTTCTTTTTATGTGCCATGAGCATGGGAGCCAGCCAGGGGGCACTGGTCCCAGCTATGATATTGGTTTCACTTGACTGAACAGGTCTTCTCAAGCATATCATATCATCTGACACATGAGGAATATTCTTAACAGGGCTGGATGTGCATGGCTGCAATCTCACTTTAGTTGCTAGGTCTCCTCAATCACAACATATCTCCAAAGGTCCTGGTCTCCTGTCATTGTCTGAGGCCCACAGTTCGAAGGTCATGCTTCATCACCTCATTCCATGTCTTCCTGGGTCTACCACTTCTACAAGTTCCTTCTACAGTTAGGGAGTGGCACTTCCTCATACAGCTGTCTTTATTCATACACAACACATGACCATACCAGCACAGTTGTCTCTCTTGCACACCACATTTGATGCTTCTAATGCCCAACTTATCTCTCAGGGTGCTTACACTCTGTTGTGTATGCACACTGACATTACAC
>NC_043016.1:30727356-30739856 GCF_006345805.1 Octopus sinensis | reverse complement strand
TCATTTCCTTTTCAAGACAGGGAGATTTGATTACTCTTCCTAGCTAGCAGATTGATCACAGATCTTCCTGTTGTTGTTGTTTAACTCTTAGCTAATCCTTATTGAGTAAATCAGCCATGGCTATCCTGTTTGTTTTTGTTTTTTTTTTGTCTGAGGTATAAATGTACCCTAAACTACATGATCCAAATTATCTTTCTTAATTTTTTTTTTGTTTTTCTTTTTAGGATGTCAGAATGTGATGTAATGTAAGGGAGATTTAGTTGCTATTTCTAGAAATTTAAGCAATCACAAAGAAGCTACAATAGCATTATTGCTTAACCCTGGGTTAAGCCAGATTAATCGGATTTATGATTAATCTGGTTTAAATCACAAATTTTTGAATAAGGATCTTTGGGGGAGGGAGTAAGTCAATCACATTGACCCCAGTGTTCAGCTGGTCCCTATTTTATTGACCAAGAAAGGTTGAAAGGTAAAGTCAACCTCAGAGGAATTTGAACTCAAAATAGTGGCTGAGTTCCTTTCGAGCATTGAGCCTGAAAGTGGCTGAGTTCCTTTCAGGTGTTGAGCCTCATGGAGGTGAGGTGGCTGAGTTCCTTTAAAGCAGGCCTCATGGAGGTGAGATGGCTGAGTTCCTTTTGAATGTTTGGTTTCATGGAGGCAAAGTGGCTGAGTTCCTTTTGAGTGTTGGACCTCATGGAGACAAAGTGACCAAGCTCCTGGGCCTCATGGAGGCAAAGTGACCAAGCTCCTGGACCTCATGGAGGCAAAGTGGCTGAGTTCCTTTCGAGTGTTGGGCCTCATAGAGGCAAAGTGGCTGAGCTCCCTCCAAGTGTTGGGCCTCACGGAGGCAATGCCAGAGTCTATTTAGCATTATGTCGTGCTTGGAAAACCCATCAAGCCAAGCAAAATTGCAGTTGTGGCATATACCAGTGTCATGCAAATTGGCATGTAACAGCACCTATTACACTCTTAGAATGGTTGGTGTTAGGAAGGGAATCCAGCTATAGAAAACCATGTCAAATCAGACTGGATTCTGCCAGTTCCCAGTCAAACCATCCAGCCCATGCCAGCATGGACAACGGACGTTAAATAATGATGATGAATGTAATGATGAATTTAAATGGCACTGAGTATTTAGCTTGGTATGTTAATGGTTCTGCCAACAAAGGATATTATAAAGGTAACCACCCCAACATTTTTGGATTATGCTAATCAACATTATCTTATACAGACTTTCCATTTTAAGATGGCAGGTTGAGATCTGAAGGAGGCTTCTAGGTAATTTCTAATGGCTCAAACCAACTACACAGAAGCTTCCTCATTGACTCAAGATAGCAAAATTGAGTGACTTCTCCTCACCACTGATACTTTCACATCTGTTATTAAATCTGTCACTTTTAACATCACATCTACAAACTCTATTTTAAGTAATATTACGTATCAGCTAGAAGTTTACCAATGAAGGTGTTTGCCTGTTCTGGAGTTCAGTTAAGTGATTAGGTACACATATAGTGTTGGATTAACCATTAAGCAAAATAAGCACATGCTTAGGCCACCACAGAAATGGTTTATGGTTTACGGCACAAAAGAAATCACTTTAAACTTACTAAAGTAATATTTGAAGTGGCTTATATGATTGGAAATATAATTTCAAAGTGTTCATGGTGTCATTGTGAGGATCTGATGGAAGGCTTTGCAATTAAAAAAAAAAAAGTACGAGAAAACTTTTCAAAGTGGAAGTATACAAAAATAAATGTTATTTTCCATCTTACTGTTAGTTTTGTTTTATTTTGAAAAAGAAAAATTATTTTGAAAAATAAAAAATAAGAAATAAGTGGAAATTTTACTGGTGAGTGTATTACATTATAAGGCACAAACAGAAAATGACTCTCCCCAGACACAACAACAATTTATTTTATGGTTTATTATTGTTTATATTTTGAATTACACATATATGGGGTCACCAAAATCTTTTAAGAGCTCAGGGCCTCTGTGGATCTTAATCTGGCCCTGGGTATGCAGTTCAGTTAGACTATTGTACAGCTTAGTATGGAGCTGGTTAGATATTGAGTTCGACTACATATTTGAGTTCAGCTAGTTGGGTGTATGGTTAGTTCGCTTAGGTTTGAGTACAGCTAGGTATGGAGTTAAGTATGGAGTTTGACTAGGTGAGAAAATAGGTAAGAAGTGGAGGTTGCTTGAGTATGAAGTTCAAAAAGGTTGGAATACACTTGAAAGGAACTCAGCCACTTTGCCTCCATGAGGTCCAGGAGTTTGGTCACTTTGCCTCCATGAGGTCCAGGAGCTTGGTCACTTTGTCTCCATGAGGCCCAACACTCAAAAGGAACTCAGCCACATTGCCTCCATGAAGCCAAAAAGGTTGGAATACAGTGAGATGTAAACTTCTGCTAAATTTGACTACAGTTAATCAGTGAGTTTGAATAAACTGGAGTTTAGTCACATGAAATAAGGGAAGCTGATGCCAGTGTCAAATTTTGAAAGTTCTGCATGCAGATAGCTGACTTTGATTCCATAATGACAGTAATGAGAGAACCTCCTTCATGAAAGGAAAGCAGGATTATCAAAAGCATGTGCCAAATTTGTTAATTATAGCTTGTTCTTAGAAACATTTCCCAGATTTAGATGCCATTGATAAAGAGTTTAAATTTATAAACTTGTTAAATTTATAAACTTATTGCTAATCCTGGCCCTACATTCAATACCTTTCCACATACCAACCTTGTCTTTGATTGCCTGACAACAAAGAGTGGGATCTGATAAGAGGCCATTCTATATATTGACAAGTATGAGATAATACACTTGTTTGTTCATATTAAGAAGTTGTGTAAAGCTTCAGAAACTATAAAGTATTCAATTCAGTCCTAGCCAAGTTACATTTAGCGTCTTAGAAGCCACCGCCGCCACCACCACCACCACCACCACCACCACCATCGATGTTGTCATCATTTTTATTAAACTTTTCCCATTTTATTTATCATGAATTTTGACAATTTTCATTACACCTTTTAAATATGAGTCTTCATGCTTTTTTTTTTTAAAAAAATGCTTATTATCAACAATATTTTCATCCACTTCCTCATTCCTCATACTCAAAAGATACATTTGCGAATGTGTGTATAAACTAGTGTGTGTGTGTGTGTGTGTGTGTGTATGTGAGTGTGCATGTATCTGTGTTTGTGTGCATGCGTCTGTGTTTGTGTGTGCATACATACACATACATTCTCTCTCTCCCTCTCTTTATCTGTCTCTCTCTCTCTCTTTCTCTCACACACACATACACACATAATGAATAATGAATATAATGCCACTTCCTCCTAAAGTGTTTAGAAACAGGAAATGTGTTAGCAATTCCCATCCACCATATGGAGGTCAGCGGAAGGGGCCTTCACAGAAATGACACATTGCACAAATGAAGAGGAACTGAAGGGAAAAATGGAGAAACAGTTTTTTTGAAGTATGTCAACCATCTATTATGCTTAATAAATAAATAAATAAATAAATAAATAAATAAAAAACAAGTAAAAAGTTCTTTAAAGTATAGAAAGGTAGAAGTGGACAGAACACCCGGGTAGTCACAGTGTTATAGGGGGCACATTGAAATTAGTTCCTCAAAGGAAGGAATGCCAATGAATATCGGATAACACCACCAATTCCAAACAGCAAGAAAGATAACTTATTGACCCCTTTAACAAGAAACACAAGTACAAGGTATAAAGTACAAAGTGCTGATGTTTTTTTGTACATGATAATTATGAAAGTTTCTGTATAATCTACAGTCAAGGCCAAAAGTTTGAAACATTTTTTAAAACAATTAAAATTGTAATACGCAAGTACAATTTGATTCAAATATATATAGGCGCAGGAGTGGCTGTGTGGTAAGTAGCTTGCTAACCAACCACATGGTCCCGGGTTCAGTCCCACTGTGTGGCATCTTGGGCAAGTGTCTTCAGCTATGGCCCCGGGCCGACCAATGCCTTGTGAGTGGATTTGGTAGACGGAAACTGAAAGAAGCCTATCGTATATATGTATATATATATATGTATGTGTGTGTCTGTGTTTGTCCCCCTAGCATTGCTTGACAACCGATGGTGGTGTGTTTACATCCCCATAACTTAGCAGTTCGGCAAAAGAGACCGATAGAATAAGTACTGGGCTTACAAAGAATAAGTCCCGGGGTCGATTTGTTCGACTAAAGGCGGTGCTCCAGCATGGCCGCAGTCAAATGCCTGAAACAAGTAAAAAGAGTAAAAAGAGAGCGTATGCAGCTGGCCATTCAATATAAAAATTCTAATTTTCAGCCCTATGTTCCAAACTTTTTGCCAAGTAATAACATATACTCTCTTTACTTGTTTCAGTCATGTGACTGTGGCCACGCTGGAGCACCGCCTTCAGTCAAGCAAATCGACCCCAGGACTTATTCTTTGTAAGCCTAGTACTTATTTTATCGGTCTCTTTTGCCAAACTGCTAAGTTACAGGGATGTAAATACACCAGCATCAGTTGTCAAGCGATGTTGGGTGGGTGGGGGTACAAACACAGACACACAAACATATATACACACATACATATATATACATATATATACAATGGGCTTCTTTCAGTTTCTGTCTACCAAATCCACTCACAAGGCTTTGGTTGGCACGAGGCTATAGTAGAAAACACTTGCCCAAGGTGCCATGCAGTGGGACTGAACCGAACCTGGAACCATGTGGTTTGTAAGTAAACTACTTACCACACCGCCACTCCTACGCCTATATATTGCAAATTAAATATAACTTTGGGCATTTAATATAAAAATTCTAATTTTCAACCCTATGCTCCAAACCTTTTGTTCACAGCTGTATAATCTGTGTAATGTCATTGCTGTAGTTGTTAAGCCCAAGGTGAAATTTGAATAAGCAAACCAATGATGATCAAAAGCAATCCAGCTATGACCTTCTCATTACATTATTCAGATTACTCAATCAAATGCAATGCGTATTTATTCACAGATATACGACAGGCTTCTTTCAGTTTCCGTCTACCAAATCCACCCACAAGGCTTTGGTTGGCTCGAAGCTATAGTAGAAGACATTTGCCAAAGGTGCCACGCAGTGGGACTGAACCCAGAACCATGTGGTTGTAAGTAAGCTACTTACCACACAGCCACTCCGGTGCATATATATATATATATATATATATATATATATATATATACACACACAACAACATGGTGCATAAGGTATTTGAGGATATACCCATTATGGGTCATTGCTGCATTTTTTGCTAACTCTGTATAATCTTTGTTCTAGAAAAATAATGGTAGACTCTTAGCTTACTCAAGAAATGAAGAGGCATGCTGTTATTGTGGTGACAAGGGCTAAGCATAGTGATTTAAAAATATCTTGACTTTTAAAAGTTGCCAGAGCTTTCTTCTACAATGTTTCTAAGGAGCTTGAGACTGAAGATGGAAAGGAATCACCAGTATCAGAGCATAAAAAGCATTCTAAATTCTCTGAAATCATCAGAACACCTGAATTTATTCAGAAAGTTCAACAGTCCACTGATTACAATCCCAGAAAGACCATGAGATGAATTGCAAAAGATCTCCATGTGTCAGAAGGAACAGTCAGAAATGTTTCCCATGAAGAATTCAGATATAAGTCATATATTGTCAGAAAAAGCAAAAGAAAAAAAGGGGTTGTCAGTAATATATACAGGCGCAGGAGTGACTGTGTGGTAAATAGCTTGCTAACCAACCACATGGTTCCGGGTTCAGTCCCACTGTGTGGCATCTTGGGCAAGTGTCTTCTGCTATAGCCCCGGGCCGACCAATGCCTTGTGAGTGGATTTGCCTCCTTACTTCTTTTAATAAGGCCTAGAGATAACTCTGCTGCCTACATTGAGGTCCTGTAAATAGTTGATAAGCTCTGGATAGACAGTGTATGCAATGGAAGGTCATATGTCTTTCAGTATGACTCTGCACTATCACACATGGCTCTAGTAACACAGGAATGGATGGTTGAAAATTTTCATGATCACATAACCCCTCACATTTGACCTCCTAATTCCCCAGATCTCAATCCATTGAACTATCACATGTGGAGCATTGTTGAGAGAGAGGTCAATGAACACACCCATAACATTAAAGATTCTTTAGAAGCTGCCATTGTCAGAGTAATGTCCAAAATGAACCAGGACTGCTTGATTTGAGTATGTAGATGATCTAGATCTCATATACAAGCAGTTGCTGAAGCTGAAGGTTGCTTTATTGAATAACATTATAGAAAAGAAGGTTTATTTTTATTCTCATTGCATTTTTGATAAATAAAGTTATCTGTTATATATTTGGTTTTTTTATAAACATAAATCTGTTCTCAAATATCTTATGCACCTGTGTATATATATATATATATATTATATATATATATATATATATATATATATACACACACACATGATGATGATGATAAATATATATGTGGTGTGTGTGTGTGTGTGGTGTGCGCACACCACACACACACCATACACACACAAGAGATAGAATTTCAGAAACTTTCCTCTATAGCTAATTAGGTTGTCAGGTAACAAAACCTATCTACTACCTCTCAGAAGCCTCAAAGACATTTGAGAAAATCAAATCACCATGCATCCTTAATGTTTACTGCCCCTCAGCATTTTCTGTATACTAATGCTACTTTGTCTGTCAGCCTTCTTGTGATTCCACTGCAATTCTTGTGAGTCCATAGATTATGCTGGGCACACCATACTGAATTCCTGCCTACAATGTCACTACATATCGAGAAGTGTCATTTATCGTAACTGTTTTAGATAATAATATATGTGACCCCTACTAGGTGTGTTGAGTGCTTTTTTTTCCGTTTGTCCACTCAACTACATATGTTATGTACTTACATATCTGTATATGCTAAACATAACCAAATCCCATATTAGTATAAAAAGAAAAACAAGAACAAAATTGTAAATACATTTCTACCAGAGATTCATAATAATCAGTATTATATTATTATTATTACTATTATTATTATCTTTCATTCTGTTTCCGTTTCTTGCTGAGTGTCTTCCTGACACCAAGGGCAGAGAAACTCAATGTATACATTGGTAGGCCATTGAAATAAACACACCAGATTGTTCATTTACAAGGTCATGTGATAGAAAAAAAAGAGGAAGAGAGAGAGAGAGAGAGAGAGAGAGAGAGAGAGAGAGAGAGAAGAATGAAAAAAGTAAACAAAGAATATAAAAGGGAAAAATGGAAAGCAAATTCACAGAACAATGCTCTTCTCAGTATGTGTGATGTACCAGATAAAACTATCTTTTCCACTTCCTGCATTATTATTATTATTATTATTATTATTATTATTATTATTATTATTATTATTATTACTACTACTACTACTACTACTATTATTATTTTCTCTTTTCCTTCTTTTTTCAAATTTTCTTCCATTTCTCCCCGAGCGTTTTCCGTACACCTAGGGCAGAGAAGCTCATTGTACGCATTCCCAGATTTCACATGCAAATTCACAGGTATTATTATTATTATTATTATTATTATTAATTATTATTATTATTATGGCAGAATCATTAGCACGCCAGGCAAAAATGCATAGCGGGTATTTCATTTGTCTTCATGTTCAAATACCATCAATGTTGACTTTGCCTTTCATCCTTCCGGGGTTGATAAAAATAAGCATCAGTTGAGTCCTGGGAGTCAATATAATCGACTATCCCCGCTCCCAAAATTTCAGGCCTTGTGCCTATAGTAGAAAGAATCATATTTACTATTATTGTTGTTATCATTATTATTATTATTACTATTATTATTATTATTATCATTATTATCATTATTATTATTATTATTGTTATTATTATTATATAGTAAAGAACATGAAGATCCAGTTGAAATGTATTTTTATGAAGAAAACACTGACTGGCACATATATGGCTGATATCACATGTCTTTATTATTACCACTTGAAATGCATTAAGTAAAATGATCGATCTGAAAATTAATTAAATCCAACATGTTGAAGAAAAAGTAAAAAGAAAAATGAATAAATGAATAAATAAACAGACTCTTGATATAATTGATAGCGATAATTTTCTTTTTCTTTTTTTTTTACATAACAAGTGATTTGATTATCTAGGAACTTCATATAATACCTCATTACCATAGAGATTGGGTATGTGTATGTATGTACACACACACACAAGGAAATCTATATTGTTATGCTTTCACTTCACTGTTATTATTGGTAGAAGATAAAAAAATTAATATTTATTATTACCATTAACAAAAGAATTCATTATCATCATCATCATCATCATCATATATCAATTTTTCTCATTTTATTATTATTATTATTATTATTATTATAGTTATTATTATCATATTTATTATTATATGTTTGTTGTCTCTTATTATTGCCACTGTGGTCATCATAGTGGTTTGTCATCATCATGAAGGTGGTGAGCTGGCAAAATTGTTACCATAGGTGCAGGAGTGGATATGTGGGTAAGTAGCTTGTTTACCAACCACATGGTTCCGGGTTCAGTCCCACTGCGTGGCACCTTGGGCAAGTGTCTTCTACTATAGCCTTGGGTCGACCAAAGCCTTGTGAGTGGATTTGGTAGATGGAAACTGAAAGAAACCCATCATATGTATGTATATATATATATATATATATATATATATATATATATATGTATATGTATGTATGTGGGTGTGTGTGTGTTTGTTGTGTCTGTGTTTGTCCCCCCAACATAGCTTGACAACAGATGCAGGTGTGTCTACGTCCCCGTAATTTAGCGGTTCGGCAAAAGAGACCAATAGAATAAGTACTAGGCTTACAGAAAATAAGTCCTGGGTTTGATTTGCTAGACTAAAGGTGGTGCTCCAGCATGGCCACAGTCAAAATGATTGAAACAAGTGAAAGAGTATACTGGACAAAATATTTTGCAGCATTTCTTCCAGCTTTATGTTTTGAGTTCAAATATTGCTGAGTTTGACTTCGCTTTTCATCTCTTGGGATTGATATAACTGGCCTGCCCCTCCCTCTCAAAATCTTCTGGCCCTGGGCCAAAATTTGAAACCATTTTTATTGAGTGAGAGAGCAGCATGTAATCATGAAAGTAATGCTGAAATGTCATTAAGTGCTCACAGCCTTCTACAAGTCAGGCCATGTGACAGATAGAAGTTCTAAGTTGTCATAATGTGAATTGGTGGTGGTGGTGGTGATGGTCAAAAGTGATGATGATCTCAGGGAAACTGGTCATCATTGAAAGTCAGCTGTTTTGGCTATTCTGAGTGACTTGCAGGTTAGAGGATAATTTCCAAGAGTCCCTGGCTTAGCAGTGCAACTGGCCTACATTGCTAATTTAAGACAAACTCTAAAAAAGCACAGAAGAGCTGTCAGTCAGACATGTGAAAGATGCAGGCAAAGAGAAACAAAACTATTCAGCCATACACTTGTCCAGTGTATAAATATTACTGATGTTTAGACTTATGTCAAACATTGGCCGTCATTAGATGAAAGTAAGGATGAGTGTGGTGAGTATAGTATGAATGATAGGTCTACACTAAGCATGTTCCTGTAGAAGGAGCAAGTCAACTGGAAGAGGGTACAGGCTTTGATTGTCAGGGTACTGCTGTTTTTGTGGAGTTATTGTATATACACATACATATGTGTGTGTGTGTGTGTATGCATCCATCTGCATATATATATATATGCAGATGGATGGACACACACATATATGTATGTGTATATACAATAACTCCACAATATATATATATAAATATATATATATATGCCACTAAACCACTATTGTTCCTGAAAGTGGCTTTTATACATTCTATGGACTGCTTGAAGCTTACCAACTTCCTACACCTTGATCCATGGATCTTACCTTCACATCCAAAACTCGGAGTTTTATCATGGCTACCGACTAATTGTTACATATTATATTTACAGATAAATTTCTCTATTTAAGCAATATCAAGGTCTCTTTCATTCTTTTGTCTTACCATTTCTATCAATTAGTATATGTGTGTGTGTGACTGTATGTGCGTGTATGTATATATGTGTGTGTGTGTATGTATATATATGTGTGTGTGTTTGTGCATATATATTCTTTTACTCTTTTACTTGTTTCAGTCATTTGACTGCGGCCATGCTGGAGCACTGCCTTTAATAGAACAAATCGACCCCAGGACTTATTCTTTGTACTTATTCTATTGGTCTCTTTTGCCGAACTGCTAAGTTAGAGGGATGTAAACACACCACCATTGGTTGTCAAGCGATGGTGGGGGACAAACAGACACACAAATACTCATATGATGGGTTTCTTTCAGTTTCTGACTACCAAATCCACCTAGATGGTTTTGGTTGGCCTGAGGCTATAATTGAAGACACTTGCCCAAGGTGCCACGCAGTGGGACTGAACTCAGAGCCATCTGGTTGGGAAGCAAGCTTCTTAGCACACAGCCAATCATTTAACATCTACTTTTCCATGGCTGGATGCCCTTCATGTTGCCAACCCTTATCTGCTTCCAAGCAAGGAAATATTTCCCTATCACCAGACATGTTTTTCACAGAATACTGGAAACAAGTAACATCTCTGCCATGATGATGACGATGACAATGTGATCCTTGCTTAAGAATATTACATGAGGGCAAGCACATACAATGCCTTCACACAGATGCACATACAAAAGGAGGGGCTTCTAGTTTGCATCTATTAAATCCACCACTCACTAGGGTGTGGTTAGCTCAGGGTTATAGTAGAAGACACTTGCCAAGTAGAAACCACATACATCAAATATGGCAGGTTATTTGGACATTTTTTTTATCTACGAAATCCAATTCTGACAACCAAGGTTATAGTAGACATTTGCCTGATGTCATGCAGTGGGATCAAACCCGCCCCGGGCCTCCTTTTACATTATACAAGTGCTGCATTCATGGAAACCTTGTCATTATATGGTATTATGTGTGAGGAGAGAGATAAGAATCAGAAGATGGAGATGGTTATCATCATCATCATCATTATGACGAAGGCGGCGAGCTGGCAGAATCGTTAGCACGCTGGACAAAATGCTTAGCGGTATTTCGTCCGTTGCTACGTTCCGAGTTCAAACTCCACCGAGGTCGACTTTGCCTTTCATCCTTTCGGAGTCGATAAATTAAGCACCAGTCAAGTACTAGGGTCGAGGTGATCGACTATCACCCTCCACTCAAATTCCAGGCCTTGTGCCTGTAGTAGAAAGGATTATAATAATAATAATAATAATAATTATTATTATTATTATTATTATAGTGATGATGATAATGACGATAAAGAAGGAAGAACGAAGATGAAACAGAATTCTTTGTATTATAATAATATTAAGATGAGTTAAAGGAATATAAGTCGTCGTCAGTATTTATTTTATCGATCTCAGATGAATGAATAAAACAGAAAAAAAAAACACAACAACAACCAAAGTTGACCGGAGCGGGATTTGAAATAAAGATCCAGGCCGAGCGAAGCTAGCAGCAAGCGCAAACTGGATGTGAAATGTGTATCCCGTTGCTAACTGCTCGTTAAGTATTTAAAAAAATTGGTGCTAAGTACATATGATCTATGTGTGGGTTACAGGTAGTTACACATAGAGATGTAGTGTACATGTATTTACAAGCAACAACAGAATGGAATAAAAGATTCTGACAATCTGAATACATTAATTAATTACACGTAGAAAGCAAACAGGTCGTTCTCTTTACAAAAGTAATTTCTCGAAAGGTAGTGCTAATTAAATAAGTACACACACACACACAAATTAATATCCAGTTGAGGGAACGTTAAGAAATAGCAACAGGAAAAGACAGAGAAATATAAAGGAAGAATAAAAAGAGTGATAACACATTGATAAATGAATGAAATAATTTTTTTTTTAAATGTATTCTTAATTTTTATCCTCTAAACAAAACCACCTGACAACGTGAATGCACAGGAAGATAAAAAGAAAAAAAACCCAGAAGAATGAAGAAAAGCTTTCATACAGAAAATTAAATTCCCCCCCTCCCCCCAAAAAAAGGAGTGAAAATAAAAAAAAGAGTTTGACCGAGCGAATATCCCTTAAGAAAGATTAAATAATGGCTTTTGCTCAAATTAATTACTGTGGAGAGTGGGAGGTATAATGTTAGCCATCGTCTCGAGGTGTGGTGCTTTCGGAATGATAAGCGAACAATCTCATGCCATGTGACATTGTTTCACGAGCGTGCACACAATACATTCACCATCGTTCGATACACACACACTCTCTCTCTTTCTCTACCTGCACACCAGCCTAAACATCCATCCATCCATCTTTCTTTCTTTTATTTTATTTTATTTTATCTAGTTTCAGCTCACTAGCGTGGCCATGCTGGGGCACCGCCATTCTTACTACTTCTATCTATCTATCTATCTATCTATCTATCTATCTATCTATCTATCTAT
>NC_043016.1:30723026-30727256 GCF_006345805.1 Octopus sinensis | reverse complement strand
TGCACACATACATACATACATACATACATGCATTTATACATACATACATACATTCATTCATACATACATACATACATGCATACATACATACATACATACATACATACATGCATGCATTTATACATACATACATACATACATACATACATACATACGTACATACATACATGCATACATACATGCATACGTGTCTGTCTGTCAGTCTGTCTGCATGTTTCCTACAAATGAATGCAATTGTCGACAGATACACGAACAGAAAACAATATATTTTATAAATTATTTACTCATTTCAAACCTTTAACATTCTATGTATTCATCGAATAGATTTTATACTTCCTACGATATTGGTCTCACTTCACCTATTTTTAGGCTCACATTTCATGCATTTATTATATACATGGATCTGCCTAGGTGAGCTGTTGCGGCTGCATTTGTTCAAACCGATGCTGCCGCAACCGCCAGCAAGCACAACCAGCTACCATCGACAATAATAACAGTGGCAACAATAAACTCTTACTACCTAAAAAGTATTACTACCGCACTAATAGAAATCGTTACCACCTTCCTCTTATTGGAAATCTCCTCCCTTTATCTTGGAAAGAGCACCTGTTTAACCCCCCCCCCCCCGCCGCCTCCGTTATATAAATGAATGAATGAATGAATAAATAAATAAATAAATAAATAAATACTACAATCGCTACGAAGCTTCGTGCTCCATAGTTCTGGACAACGAGAGCTTCCCCCAGTGATTGGGCGATCTATTACAAACGGTATCCAGATCTACCTCAAATCACATCCTACCGTTCAAAAAGAGGAAGGAAAGGACACAAGCGGATTAATGTACTAGTAGTTGCTCCTAAATAGCTGAGATGGCCACTCTTGGAATGCCTTTTTTTAAAAAAAAAAAAAATCTTTTTATCAAGTCTACTCGATCGGATTTGACCCGAGTGTAAATAAACATTATTCGGGATCAAATTGAATGACATGTTATCGATGTGTGTGATACGCGTGTATGATGAGTGTGTATGTGTATGTGTATGTGTGCGTGTGTGACCGTGTGTGATCGTACGTGTGTGTGTATGTGTGAAAGAAAGAAAGAGAGAGAGAGAGAGAGAGAGAGAGAGAGACAAAGAAAGAGTATTTCTTTATTCACCATAAGGTTGAGAAAAAGAGGGGACAAAACAAACGTTGGAGTCAGGGTATAGGGAGTTTCGGTGGACTTTTCTTCCTATAATTAATCGACCCCTATTATCCAATGTTTAGGACTGGAAGTCTCGTGTTCAGCAACTTCTAGTCCACCAAGGCAACATCAACATCAACATCAACATCAGCATTAGCATCAGCAACAACAACAACTGTCATTTATTTCCAGTACTGCATGGCCACCCTTCCAATTAAACATTATCGTATTTGAATTACTAAACAGTCCACGGTCCAACAAGGGGAGGCTTCCACGCGATAGTTAGAACTGCAAGAAAACAGCGGCAAAAATTCCTTCGCGTCGCACCTTAATGCTTAAAGAAAGGGCTACGAGTTGCTTTCGACTGAAGTACTCTATCAGGACTGACCTGAGGCTGAACAACAACTAAACAGTTTATTTTAGGACATTTTCTGTAATTATTTACGTGGTTGTTCTTATTTGTCCCAAGGTCAGATCTATGTCAAAGGTGCCCCAGCTGGGACTGATATTTTTTTCAAGACTGTTTTATCCATTGCACATATTTTTTTTTCTTTTCCTATTTATTTATTTATTTATTTATTTACTCTTTTACTCTTTTTACTCTTTTACTTGTTTCAGTCATTTTGACTGTGGCCATGCTGGAGCACCACCTTTTAGTCGAGCAAATCGACCCCGGGACTTATTCTTTGTAAGCCCAGTACTTATTCTATCGGTCTCTTTTTGCCGAACCGCTAAGTGACGGGGACAAACAGAGACAGACAGACATACAAACACACACATACATATATATATTTATATATACGACAGGCTTCTTTCAGTTTCCGTCTACCAAATCCACTCACAAGCATTGGTCGGCCCTGGCTATAGCAGAAGACACTTGCCCAAGATGCCACGCAGCGGGACTGAACCCGGAACCATGAGGCTGTTTAGCAAGCTACTTACCACACACAGCACTCTGCGCCTATTTATTTATTTATTTTTGTAAGGCGGTAGTGTATGGTTTACGTGAAGTTGTGTGTGTGTCCGGGGTGGGGGGTGGGGGCAATAGTCCTTTTAGAAATAACAGCCAAACTTCCCTCGAGTTACATTCTAAAGTCGAAGATACTCCTTTGCCTCTTGACATCCAGGTGGAAGTTCACACATTACGATTTGTGCCTCCTTCCTCCGAACCAGTAGCTGAGGACCCGAGAAGCATCTTGACAAAATGTCTTGCGGTACTTGTTCGAGCTCTATGTGTTCAGGGAGCAAATCCCGCTGGGGGTCACCTTCGATTTACATTCTTTCGGGATCGATAAAATAAGGTATCAGTCAAGCATTGGGGGGGGGGGCAATGTCCTCGACTAACCACCTCCCTTAAAATTTCTATAATAATAATAATTATTATTATTATTGTTGTTGTTGTTGTTGTTGTTGTTGTTGTTGTTGTTGGTGGTGGTGGTGGTGGTGGTGGTGGTGGTGATGATGGTGGTGATGGTGGTGAAGTTGTTGTTAGTAGCGGTAGTGGTGGTGATAGCGGTCAACAGCTAGCTACTTGTTAATTTAAACTAGCAGCGACAAGTTTAGCGACAAATCTCCGCAAATCTCAAAAATCTTTCTTGGGATTCCAGAATACCGGATGGCACCTTACGTGCATGTCGATGATGTGTGTCTCAAGTTGCTTGTGGGTGTTCGCTACTGATGACATGAAAATATGCAGAAATCCAGGCTCAGCAATTCCAGCACTGCGGGACGCTTTTGTCTTCTACTGATATTCTTCTGCGCATTTTTAACACTCTACATCTATATGTGATGCTTTCTCAAGACGAATACAATAGTTCTGTAGTTTTCTACAGCATATCCACGTTGAGTAAGATATACAGAAAGTTATTTTGAAATAACACTGCTTCTGTCACTAATAAGAAACTTTTAGTAATCCTGCTGAACTAGTAATTTGTTAATCACAGTTTTTCTATATCAGTAGAGGCCAAATTTGTCTAACCGTGCGGTTACTATTGGATGCTTGCTACTGATAATGCGCAATTACGCAAAATCCGGATTTAGAAAATCGAATGTTGAGACAGATATTATTATATTTCGGGACGGTATATATATATATATATTATATATATAATATATATATATATATATATATATATAATAATATATATATATATATATAATATATATATATATATATATATATATATATTATTAAGAATAATAATAACATATAGTGCGTATGGTTATTTTGGGGGGAAAATTACCATCCTAACTATAACAATACCTATAATTATCATTTACCACCAGAGGCTCATATTCGTATCACTTACACGTCACTTCAAATCCACAAACTTGGTTAAACATCCTAATACAACACTTTTACTCATACAGGCATTACTGCATTTATACTTGTTTTGCACTAGCTTACTGCATTCACTGAAAAGATAGTTAATACTTTCGTTCCCTTTTCTACAGACTCTGTTTTTGCTCTCTGAGTTTTATTAATCTCTGTCGTTATCAACCGAGTGGTTCAATGACTCAGGTTCACATTCAGATATCCATTTACTGAAGAAGAACTAGCGCTCTTTAGTTCCAATACACCCGGCCATTTTTATCTCTTTCCAGCTATTTGTCCCATCGTTAAATTCTCTTATTTTCAATGGCTTCTGAACAGTTTTGGCTACTGATAATATGTTTTCTTCACTGTGCACAAAATATTATTAGTGAGCAGGCATAATTGTTAGCATGCCGGACAAATGCGTAGCGAGCTCTTAGTTTGAGTTCACTTTTCACTGAGGTCGATCTTGCCATTCATCCCTTTCGAGGGACGGTAAATTAAGTACCAGTTGAGAATTGAAGTTTATGTA
Source organism: Octopus sinensis (assembly GCF_006345805.1). Taxonomy (NCBI): domain Eukaryota; kingdom Metazoa; phylum Mollusca; class Cephalopoda; order Octopoda; family Octopodidae; genus Octopus; species Octopus sinensis. The sequence continues at coordinate 30,723,230 of NC_043016.1, read as the reverse complement.
ATCGACTAACATCCTCACCCAAAAATTTCACGCCTTGTGTCAACAGTAGAAAGGATTATTATTATTATTATTATTATTATTACTTTTTTTTTCTTCTTTCAAATTTGCTTCCATTTCTTGCCGAGTGTCTTCCCGACTCCTAGGGCAAAGAAACTCATAGTATACATTGGTAGGCCATTAACCAAACTCAATAGTTCGTTCATT
>NC_043016.1:30710526-30718026 GCF_006345805.1 Octopus sinensis | reverse complement strand
ATCCCGAATATTATTTTAGCAGGTTTAAAGTAATTTTATTTATGCCGTGAACCATTTACTATTTCTGTTGTGCTCCCTCCTTCCCTTGATGCCCTAAGCACGTGCTTATTTTGCTTATTGGTTAACCCAGCACTGTGTACAGGTTGTTGTTCAGCAAGAAATTGCAGAACTGTCTTTCTGGGATCGAAGGATCATCATTAATATTAGTATTAGTATCGCAAAATGATTTATAGTACTTAGTCACTTCAATTTACTTTAAAAATTTGTAATAGACAAAGAAAAAAACTGGTATTAATACAGAACAAGTACAAAGAAAAGTGGTATTATGCAGAAAATTGGCATGACAGAGAAAACATTATTGGGTAGGAAACTGGTATAATATAGAAAACAGATTTAGGTGTGTGTGTGTGTGTGTGTGTGTGTGTGTGTGTGTGTGTGTGTGTGTACATACTTAAGTTGGGTTAAATATTATTAGAACATTATTTATATTATTTACATTTGACAGATATTTGTCCTCATCTTGTTTGTTGTGAACACAACGTTTCGGCTGATATACCCTCCAGCCTTCTTCGAACCACTGGGTTCTCATTCTAAGGTATTTTCGATATTATATTATTATTATTATTATTATTATTATTATTATTATTATTATTATTATTATTATTAGTAGTAGTAGTAGTAGTAGTAGTAGTAGTAGTAGTAGTAGTAGTAGTAGTGTTCAGGTCATTGCTTGGAATCGAACTCGGAATCTTGGGGTTAGTAGCCCGCGCTCTTAATCACTACGCCATATGCCCATAGGCATATGGCGTAGTGGTTCGAAATTTCCCCAAGACACCTGAAGAAGGCTGGAGGGTATATCAGCCGAAAAGTTGTGTTAACAACAAACAAGATGAGGACAAATATCCGTCGAATGTAAATAATATAAATAATGTACATAATTCCTCATCTCTTAAATATCGAACTGAATATTATTAGAAGTTTTACATTAAGAAATGAATCGTACAATTTGCTGTAACTCAGACCGATGCATGGTCTCAGCTGGCGAAATGGAAAAGGTGTTGCCGGAGGATGGCGAAAGAGATGCGCAGGAACAGTCACTCTGACTCATGGGGCTTGCACCTGCGGATAGCCATCTCTGCACCGATAGGGGCGAGCATGGATATGGTCCGGGGGTCGAGAACGCCGGAGGCCTCCAAATGCCACCGGCTCGACCATAAAACCTATCAGATATCAGAGAGCGACCGGTACTATGACAGTCGAGCTGGCAGAACCGTTAGCACGCCGAGCGAAATGCTTAGCGGTATTTCGTCTGCCGCTACGTTCTGAGTTCAAATTCCGCCGAGGTCGACTTTGCCTTTCATCCTTTCGGGGTCGATAAATAAAGTACCAGTGAAACACTGGGGTCGATATAATCGACCTAATCCCTTTGTCTGTCCTTGTTTGTCTCCTCTGTGTATAGCCCCTTGTGGGTAGTAAAGAAAAAGGTATTATGACAGTCTGCTTTTCTCAGCCTGATGAGAAGCGGAGCCTTTTTTTTTTTTTACATTTAAGAGCACGAATTTCCCCGAAATCAACTTTGTCTTTCCAAGATCATTAAAATAAAGTAACCCGTTGACGCTACAAATTGTAGTTTTTGGCTCGTTGGTTCACAAGATAATTCCCAACTCTATACTCTTTTACTCTTTTACTTGTTTCAGTCATTTGACTGCGGCCATGCTGGAGCACCGCCTTTAGTCGAGCAAATCGACTCCGGGACTTATTCTTTGTAAGCCCAGTACTTATTCTATCGGTCTCTTTTTGCCGAACCGCTAAGTGACGGGGACGTAAACACATCAGCATCGGTTGTCAAGCAATGCTAGGGGGACAAACACAGACACACACACACATACATATATATATATACGACAGGCTTCTTTCAGTTTCCGTATACCAAATCCACTCACAAGGCATTGGTCGGCCAGGGGCTATAGCAGAAGACACTTGCCCAAGATGCCACGCAGTGGGACTGAACCCGGAACCATGTGGTTGGTTAGCAAGCTACTTACCACGCAGCCACTCCCGGGTCTATATACTGTAAGAATACCGGTTCTAATAACAATAACAACTGTTTCTGATTTAGACACATCCTAGATGCAGATGGAATTATAATAGAATATTGAGACACAACGTTATCTATGATACCTATCAACAGGGCGATTTCTATTTTATCCCCAATTCATAACCGATGCACGGGCTCGTGGTGCACCTGAGCACTGTATACAATAATTTCATTATTATTATTATTATTATTATTTATTATATAAATTGTTCATCAATTCCTTCCATCCTGTTGTTTATTGCCTACAGCAGTGAACTTATAACCACTTGTGGGGAATATTTTACGTAGTAGTAGTAGTAGTAGTAGTAGTAGTAGTAGTAGTAGCAGTAGTAGTAGTAGTAGTAGTGGTGGTGGTGGTGGTGGCGGTGTGGGGGTGGCGGCGGCGGCGGCGGTGGTGCTATTTCTTGCTTTTAACTCTAGGTGAACTGTAATCGAGCAGACCCATGCAGGTCATAAGAGTTCATCTTTTATTCAAACTGCTTCAGGCCATTTCGTCCCTGGTATCTTTTCTTTCTTGCTTCAAGACGGTATGTAGGATATATACCGTATTTTAACGTGTATAAGGAACCCTTTTTCGTCAAAAATTAGGTTTAAAAAATATCGGAGTTTCTTATACATGGATAGTATTATAATGCCTTACAAAACCGTTCCTTTTACACGAGGGCTCCTTATACACGTTAAAATACGGTAATTTTGAGAGATATTTAGCTGTTATTTCTAGCAGATTGAGAGACCAGGTAAAGGCACCCTCGATATTTTAGTCATGGGTTAAGTGTTTTGACCAACAACAACGAAGTCAGCGCGCGTACCCCTTCAGTGATAGAAGAATTACAGACGCTGACTTCTCAGTTCTGTAGAGATTCGCATATCTGGGCTCCGGATAAAGGGTTGTTCTTTGAATCAGATAGAGAAACACTCATTCAAAACTCGTGGGATATTTGCAGTTACTCCTTAGCTTGAACATCTCAAAGTCAATGAGCAAAAATGTCGTAGGTGTGAAGAGATTTCATTTGTATAGGGCAAAAGGAAATTGGTTCGGCAAAGTGTTTCGTGTGCTCTTTGAGATGCATGAAAAAGAGGAGAGATGCACCTATCTGAAAGCACGATGCATCTATCTGAAAGCAAATGTCTATCTAATTTAAGAACAGAGGCCGTTTTAGTAGTGTCGATGAATGTAGTTAAAGAGCAATAATGTCAATGAGTGAATGACGAGTCGCAGATTTTTAAGTGTCACGCGATGAACTTTGAAAAAATCTTCTCACAGTGATGTCATGTTATAACTAGGAAAACACTCGGAGAGCGTTGGCCTCCGCCAAGCATGCTGAAAATCGCCCAATTTCCCAAACCAACGCCGGCAAAAACATAACAGAGATACTATTTTATCCTCCTCCCATACTTATCTCGACCTTCATCATCATCAACACTGTCTTTGTCTTCACCACAATTACCGTCAAAACTACGATCACCACAATCAGTTTCTCTACACAGTTGAAAATCCATTATCCGATACTCATGGGACCGAGATTGTTGCAGATTTTTGATTTTTCTAATTTCGGATTGCTTTATTAAAACCAGGTCTAACTAAACACAATAGCTTATAGATATACTTTGAATGTAGTTCTATATAAATCTCTAATATTTTTTTAATACTTAAGACCATCAGAAATGTTAAGATATCAGCTTCTACCTATGTTGTCATGCTTTGATTAAAAGGTTACAGCACAGATTAGATTACTTAGATAAGTTTCGGCCAAAGTTGACTCAGGCTATGTCTAATTTAATAGCACCACCTGGAAGTGATACACAGTCAGCTCTGGGGAAGCGTAGCCCATTCAAGCAGAGAGTTATTGTTTTCAGAGACATATCAGAGTGTCGGTGGTTTATCTGGTATTTATTGTGGGTAATCATCTAGGGATCGTTTGAATACTGTGTAGTCACTTTCCTCCTTTATGTGTGTCTGGCACGATGTTGAAGAGAACAGGGCCAATTGAGGTGAAGTAGTTCTGTCATAGTGTTGTGAGATGACATGAACATTTCTGTAGTGGACGGATGGTATGGGGGCCAAGCCTCGGGTGAATTTTAAAGATGGGTAATGTTGATGGAATATTTTCCACATAATACAGATGATATAGAGCTCACAGCGGCGGTGGAGAGAGCAAAGCCTGAGCTTTTTGAGTCGATCCCAATAGTCAAGGCTTGTCATGTCATCCTCCGCAGACCTCCGCCAAGCAGCTCATTTTAAGATAGATACACGAGTAAAATTACTAACGGAGAAACGAAAAATAAACTTTTGAAACAACAAAGCCACCATAGGTTACATGAAAACGATGAACGTGTTTTCAAGGGAGATAATCAAAGAACGTAACATTGTAATACTTCATGTAAAGTAAATATAACAAATGAAAAATCCTTCAAGAATCCATTAAATTCCTGGATCACTACCAAAAGTTCATCATCTGTTCCTTGTGTCATTACCAACTTTTCCTGCAAGTTTCACGAAATACCATTCACAACTTTTTGGGCTATTTTGCACACAGACGGACAAACCAACGCCGATGAAAACATAACCTCCTTCCTTGGTGGAGGTAAAAAGTTTTCTTTTTGGCATTTACTTCAAGCTAAAATACATGAATACACATCAGTGACTCTCCAAACAACAGGATTATTAAAGAAATTAAAATTCTTATATGCTGGGTTAAAAAGGGGTGATATTTTGTCGTGTGATCTACAATGGAGATTACTTTGGGTTACTTTTTAATTGATCTTGTACTTACTTTGTAGTGTAAATGTTTCTTTTTTTTTTTCAAAATTATTACTATTATAATAATAAAAAAGAAACATAATTAAAAAAAGCGCGTAGATCATCCACCGAAGTAAATTTTCTCACGTGGATCACACGGAAAGTAGCATCAACACAAAGTAAACTAAAGCGTAACCTAAAGTAATTTCCCTTTAAATTGTAGATCACATGCCAAAGTGGCACCCTTCTTTTTCTTTAGAAATGATGTGAATTTAGTGCTGGTTTCTTGTAAAAATGCAACTACCTTCGTCTCGCCGCTGATCACATTGTAAAAAGTCTTTAGCCAACATCTAACGGGTGTTTAGATATTGAAAAGTAAACTAAAAAGTAAACTTAAGTAATCTCCCTTGTAGATCACACACCAAAGTAGCACCTGAAAAGGTTTTTACGACTGAGTAACGTTTGTATGTGTAACTGCATTTTCTCAGAAAATGAAGTAATACTCTAATGTGCATATGAGCGTTGTAGTAAGACAGCAATTGTAATTAAGATCAAAGTATTTTCTGATCCCGAGAGGATGCGTAGTCTTCGGTATCTTTTACTTGCTTCAGTCATTAGAACTGTGGTCATGCAGGGGCTCCGTCACGAAAAATTTTTAATCGAAAGAATCGCTCCCTCTACTTATTTTTCTTTTACGCCTGGTCTTTATTCTATCGGTCTTTTTTGCCGGACCGCTAAGTTATGGGGACGTAAACACACCAACACCGGTTGTTATGCGGTGGTGGGGACAAACACACACACACACGCACGCACACACAAACACACGCACACGTATATGATGGGCTTCTTTCAGTTTTCGTCTACCAAACCCAGTCACAAGGCTTTGGCTAGTCAGAAAAAAAAAACACTTGCCTAAGGTTTCACGCAGTAGGACTGAACGCAGAACAAGGTTGGGAAACAAGTTTCAGATCTCCACAGCCACGCCTGCGTCAGTGCAATTTTTCGCTTCGGATTGGACTCATCACTAAAATATAAGAATACTTGTTTCGGGTCTCCAAAACAATTGGATTCGTCCCACGACAAAGGATTGAATTTTCAGTTTGAATTTCGATTTGTCTTTGTTTCAAAAAAGCTATGTAACGCCGCAGTTTTTGCTAAGGGAAACTAGTAATAACAGGATAAATCTGATCGAGAAAAAAAGAATTATTTATGATATTGAAAAAAATAGAAAGGCTTTATTGTTGGTATATTAATCCATATCATTTCTTTTGCTGACATTTGCTGGCAACGACGCTTTTGCAATGTGTTAATAATTCTGATCTATGTCTTCACTTTCGATTCCAATTTCTTCACCTCTTCCCGACTAAATTTCATCTTCATTACAGTGACAAGTCACCATAGTAAGTATTAATACTGAAGATTTGTAGCACAATTCATTGGAATCGTTTTCAGCTGTAGAAACTGTGAGAATTAAAAACTGAGTCAAGTCCATATCAGTTGAAACTGATTCAGACTTGACATTTCAAAAATATATAGCCACGTAAACCACCTTTTCGAAAACGTATGTCCAATGCCAAAAAATACTGATCATTTTACTTTAACGGTTACTTTAATTTAGTTTCATTCTTATCGTGTATCTCCCAAAATTTGAAATTCTGGACCTTGTCTGTTTTCAGTTCTTTTAATTTTGTTCCAATTGTTTTCAAATTTGGTGTTTGGATGTAGTTTTGTATGTTAATTATGGAAGTGAAATTAATTTTTACCATAATTTAATATATAAAAAGTTAATATCTTTAAAGTTTGAAAATCTGGAGTAACTATAACCAATCGAAAGCTGCAGAGTTCTGACATGCTCCTAGCTTCTTATTTAGAGATAATTGAAATATCAATTCTTTGTCAACCCAACTGTTATCCAAGTTGTACGAAATACCAAAAACTTTCGGTTTGTATTTCAAAATTTTAGTGTGCCAATAGTAAACATGAAACAAAAAAATTAAAAAGGTCCCACTCGTCAAATTATAGCATCACTCGAGTCAACGAAATAACATGACCTGCAGAAATAACAGTCAATTACCCCCTGTATCAGCCTCTTCTGTTTTCTTTTAAGGAAACGTTGGATAATGTGTCCAAGATAGATTGTATCTGAAAATCATCTAGTTGAGATGGCCATAGGTGGAATGCTTTTGATCATTAGTCTGTTTGATCAGAATCAACATCTTATAGCATAGTTACTCACAGGTTTAACGCTATTGTCGGACACGACACGAATAATAGGTGATCCATCAAAACAACACTTTTTACCACCTTTTAATTGATGTTTCGTTGTATTAAGTGCATTTGCTAAGAGAGATAACCACCATAAATTCCACGTCTCTGATTAAAATCAGATCGAAACTTTTGTCGGAACCACATCTCACTGCTCTGCTGTTGAGTTTATTCAAATAAAATATTTTAGACGTTTTGATCATTCATAATATAATGTGGAGTATTACTGATATACACGTATTTAGCGACGTGAATAACAAGAAACGGAGGTGTGGAAAATAATATAAATACAAATACAGTATGTGATAAAAAGCGTAGAAGAAGCAAAGGTTATTGGGAAGCTTTGTTCAACTAAAAGAAAATCCCCTAAGTAGAAGAATTTTCTCATTATGATCCT
>NC_043016.1:30655526-30705526 GCF_006345805.1 Octopus sinensis | reverse complement strand
AGTACCAGTTACGCACTGGGTCGATGTAATCGACTTAATACCTATGTCTGTCCTTGTTTGTCCCCTCTGTGTTTAGCCCCTTGTGGGTAATAAAGAAATAGGTATTTCGTCTGCCGTTACGTTCTCAGTTCAAATTCCGCCAAGGCCGACTTTGCCTTTCATCCTTTTGGGGGTCGAATAAATAAGTACCAGTTCCGCACTGGGGTCGATATAATCGACTTAATCCGTTTGTCTGTCCTTGTTTGTCCCTTCTGTGTTTAGCCCCTTGTGGGCAGTAAAGAAATAGGTATTTCGTCTGTCTTTATGTTCTGAGTTCAAATTCCACTGAGGTCGACTTTGCCTCTCATCCTTTCAGAGTTGATAAAATAAGTACCAGTTGTGTACTGGAGTCGATGTAAGAAAGGATTATAATCACCGATGCTGTTGTCATTTTCATCATCATCATCATCATCATTAATGCTATCATCATTTTCAAGTTCATTTTTCTATGTAAGTTCCAGCACATTTCTTCTTATTTCATTTTGCTGTTGCCCATACTGCTGTTGGTAATATTTCCTTAAACCTAACCATTTAGAATCAATTCCTTTTATCCCATTCCTACTTCCATCTTATGCTTTCTTTTGGTACACCACCCCACTTGATTTTTATCAACTTTCCCAATATATTATTAGAAATTAACAATTAACACACTAAGACTAATGAAAAGATTGCAAGACGCAACGAAAATTTTAGGAAAATAAAATTAAGAAATAAGTGGAAATTTTACCAGTGAGTGTGTTAAATTATAAAACACAAAAAGAAAATGACTCTCCTCAGACACAACAGAATTAACACACTATCATTCAAGAAAGCTTACCGTTTCATTTTTTTTTTTACTCATTAGCTATTTAATACATGCTTACAAACATGAAAAAATTCCACTGTGTTGAAAGATCCACATTCTCTTTTACTCTTTTGCTTGTTTCAGTCATTTGACTGCGGCCATGCTGGAGCACCACCTTTAGTTGAATAAATCGACCCCAGGAACTTATTCTTTGTAAGCCTAGTACTTATTCTATCAGTTTCTTTTTGCTGAACCGCTAAGTAATGGGGATGTAAACACACCAACATCAGTTGTCAAGCAATGTATATATATATATATATATATATATATATATATATGATGAACTTCTTTCAGTTTCCGTCTACCAAATCCACTCACAAGGCTTTGGTCGGCCCAAGACTATAGTAGAAGACACTTGCAGAAGGTGCTACGCAGTGGGACTGAACCTGGAACCATGTGGTTGGGAAGCAAGCTTCCTTATTTCTTTTAAATTGCCATAAAGGCATTACATAGAGGGGGACACTACAGCACATGTGGGGACATATAACAATTAAAATAAAAATATGATGCTATGAATGACACATGAAAATCATTGAAATCAAAATATTAAAATAATGATACATGAATGATGCCTGACAAATGAGAATATGAAAAGTGTGTTACTCACCCCACACTAACACCACTCGCCACCTCTGAGTCCTGAGTCCTCTTTAGTTGTTGATCTAGTCTTTCATTTACCGTTTTCCCCCTTGCTGACTGACAACACTCCTCCATGTACACGTAACCTTTTTCACCGGGGGAGGGGTCTTGTAAATTTTGTGGTGTCTGTTCTTTCTTTTTTTTTTCATGTGGGGAGAGGGGGTGTCTCTATGGGGAGAGTGGGTCTGAGTGGCCTTGGGTGGGATGGAGTTGGTCTGGGGTTCCACATCACACTGACTGTTCTTCCTCTTCTTTCTTTTTATTTGTATTCTCTGTTACTGTCCATTCATCTTCCTTGTTCCTTCCATCTATCTGTACTTCTACCTATTTCTCCTCCATCTCCAGCACTGCTTCTTCTGTTGTTTTCCTCTGTAGAGGGCAGTGAGCTCTAATGCGGCCTTTTTGGCCACATTTAAAGCATCACAGACCTCTGCCCATTCTTTCAATACTATTTCCCCCAACGTCACCATCTCTGCCAAATTTTCCAGTTGCTTCGCCTCTGCTTGTATGATGATTTCCAATGTTTTTTCTCTATATCCCCCTTCCTCTCTGTGGCTTTGAGCACAGCTACCTCCTCCTCACCACCAAGAAGGATGGCTGCCACAACCCAAGCCACTTCTATATCAGGTGGGATTCCTTCTACCCTCACCTTAGAAGTCTTTCTTCCTAGGTACATGAGTAGAAGTACCACTTCCTCCATTTTTACAGTTTCACTTGCCAGCCTCTTTGCCTTCTCCGCTGTCCTAAACTGGACAATCACCATCCCATATTCATTTTCTTTTGCTATATATGTCACTTCCTTCAAAAGCCTCTTCAGTGCTTTTTCTACTTTTTCCATATACATCAGCTCCACCTTCCTACTCTCCACTGAGTACACCTTGTAAATAGTCTTCTTTTCCATATTTACCATAACCCTTTTTGGGGGTAATAACTTTACATCACTGCCCACCATTCTGTGTCATCTTACATAGCTCCTTCAGTCCGGCTAGGTCCACCTCTCTTTTCTTCCTCTGCAGCCTCAGCAAAACTCTTTACTCTTTCTAAATGCTCATCCATTCTGTTTAGTGCTTTCACAAGCTCCTCCTCTGCTGAAGACAGTTCATACTTGCTAAGGTCCAAATACATTCCTTTCCACTGGTACAACACTCACCGACAAACTGCTGCCAAGCAGCTCAAAAAATTCCATCTGTCTCATCAAAAATCAACACAGCGAATAGATCGACACATGCATGGGAAGCAAGCTTCTTACCACACAGCCACTCCAGTGCCATGTTGTATGTTTTTAAAGAAATTTAAAATTTGGAAGAATGATCTAGAAATAAGTAAAAGAAAACTTTTAAAAGGTCTAAAAAGTAACAAAGCTGTTAACTAAGATACTTGTAATAGCAGACTTGTAGTACTACTTAGCATTTTAAACCATGTCAGCTGAGTAACAAACGAAGGCCATGATGCATCTTGGCCTGTATTTTGGCTAATCATAATTCTGATGCACTTCTGTGGCAGCAAGACTAATGGAAAATTCCATGCATATTTGTGCCAAACCATGGTTATAAATTGAGACACAGGAAAAATACAAGGCAAAGGAAACAGAATGGCTAGAAGTCTTGAAGAGATTATCTTGGCCTGCTTGTAGCCATGCCACTTTAAACTCATGTTAAAAGACCACCTCACCAAGCACATCTCCTGTCTCCAAATGTACATGCCCACACATTTGCTATTGGCATTCAGCATCACAGCCTTTTGGCAAGTAACTTTTGTAATGTCAATATGGAAATAAATACAATTCATTGAAACTAAATATTGCAATTAGTTTGATGTGTGAAAACAACAAAATGTTTAAACAAATTTCCAACTCCTGGCTTACCAAACCACACTCACACTCAATAGCTTCAGAAAAGTTGCTTTGGCTCAGAAATAGATGGTGGGAAGACGAGGACACAATATTGTATTAAATTAATATAATTAAGATATATGCAAAAGTTGAGTTGGGTGGGTTGGTGGCTGCGGACCAACAAGAAGACAAAAATATAGCTGCATGGGAATAACTGACTACATGAGTATCCTTAAACTGTGAGTAACTCCAGAAGATATCAACTGCTCAAATAGCTCATTGCATAGTTTATGAGGGATGACAGTTTACCGTATAAATCTATTAGCAGTGAATGAAGCATAAGTGTACACCAGAAAGAAGATATATAACAGTAAAACAGGACCTACTGAAATTTAATATGATCTTTTGATGTGCATTGTTACCTTTGTGAAAAGACTGAGTGTGAGATGTGATTAGGCACCAAAAGCCTAATCACATATGTAGAAGAAAATACTATAGCAAGGATTTACTAAGTGCACACACACACACACACGCACACAAACACACACATAACTAGTTGAGCAAGATAGCCAAAAACAATGTATATCTTGAGACATTGAAACAAGCCTCATTTTCAAAAATTTACTTTTCAACATAATTACAATTAATGTCTTTATCAATGTATTTCTGTTTTAACTGATCTATGTGCAAATTGCATGGTAATGAGAAGTAGACACTGAATGTAAAAGATATGCTGATAATTGAAAGAAATGGGGCATATTCTTCTGAAAGTGTAATGTCAGAATTTATGAACAATGGCATTCAGGTGGGCTGAGATATTGAAGAATGGGCATGAAAGGAATAGGGATTAAGGAAAAGAGACAGTTGTACTGGTACGGATATGATCCACATGAAGAAGTGTTGAGTGAATACAGGTGGAAGGAGCCCGTGGATGAAAAAGTGAGGTTTGATATCAGGATTAAACCTCCTCGAAGCTGACATAGAACTACATTAAGTGTCAACACACTATACTTGAGCAGACTTGCCAACACATGCTAGCATTGAAAAATGGATATAAAATGATGGTTAGATAAATTTTTATTTAATTAGTGGTACTCTACCACATCAGCTTTTGTAGTGGCAGTGACCCACACGCTAGAGAATCAAGCACAGTGCACCAAAGAAGATATGGGCAAAACCTTAATTTTAAAAATACTCCGCCGATAGTTGTTGTTGACAAATAACAGCAGTAATTTTATTCAGCTGAATACACATCATTGATTGGTTGAAATTACCAAAGTAGTACTACTTTAACATGAAATTACTTCGTAAATGTAAGTTTTTCTCAAAAATTCTAAGACTAAGAGGATGACCTTAAGTCACAATGTCTCAACCTCAAGCATGCTAAGGCCAGCACCATGGATTGGAAAGCATAGAATAACATCATCACCAGAATCCATCATGCAGCAGATTGGTGAAGAGGACAGCCTCGCCCTCTTGTCACCAGTTAGGAATCTAGTATTAGTAGTTGTTGTTGACATGTAATCTGAAATGTATTAGCTATATCATCATCATCATCATCATCATTTAGCGTCCGCTTTCCATGCTAGCATGGGTTGGACGGTTCAACTGGGGTCTGTGAAGCCGGAAGGCTTCATCAGGCTGTCAGATCTGGCAGTGTTTCTACGGCTGGATGCCCTTCCTAACGCCAACCACTCCGTGAGTGTAGTGGGTGCTTTTTACGTGCCACCCGCACAGGTGCCAGACAGAGCTGGCAAACGGCCACGAACGGATAGTGCTTTTACGTGTCACCGGCACGGGGCCAGGCGAGGCTGGCAACGAACACGAACGGATGGTGCTTTTACGTGCCACCAACACGGGGGGCAGACAGAGCTGGCAAACGGCCACGAACGGACGGTGCTTTTACGTGTCACCGGCACGGGGGCCAGCCGAGGCTGGCAACGGACACGAACGGATGGTGCTTTTACGTGCCACTGACACGGGGGCCAATTAGAACTGGCAAATGGACACGAACGGATGGTGCTTTTACGTGCCACCAACACGGGGGCCAGACAGAGCTGGCAAACGGCATGATGTGTAATCTAAAAGACATGGATGAATGTAAACTAACACCTTTTTTTCTTTTAATCTCTATGGACTGATGTAATAGAAACATTAAAAAATTTTACATTGGTCCATATGTTTTAGATTAAACATTACAGTGATGGCTAAAATTTGTATGGTATATCACTGGATATACCATGTTATACACTTGTCTTGGGCAACCGTTACAACCATTATAATTTTGGGCCTTTTACACAAATGATGTGGCATATAGGATGTTGTTGTCTGTACTAACGAGCATTAAGGAAATATTGAACTAGCGAACGATTTTTCTTAAATATCATATTACTTGTTTTATGCTTGAAATCAATACGAAGTTTTATTTATTTTTTTCTTTTGCTCACGCCCACACATGTTTGACATTTTATTTTTTTTTACATGCACGTCATTGGTGTTCATGGAATATCCTAACCCTAACCCTAACCCTACAAACGAAAAATACACCGCCGATAGTTGTTGACAAATAACAGTAGTAATTTTATTTAGCTGAATACACGTCATTGGTTGGTTGAAATTGCCGAAATAGGACTACTTTAACGTGAAATTACTTCGTAAATATAAGTTTTTCTCAAAAATGCTAAGAGTAAAACATGTTTTATATGACACATTCTACCAGTGTCCGAAGTTTGAAAGTGTTTAGTTACAAAAAATTATTTTTTAAATCTGTAGGTCAAAAGGTAAAGATCCCATTTTTGCACCATAATATACTGTCAAAAACTGGATGCACCACCCTCTGTTGTGAAATTTTCGTGTCAGATCTACACCTTCATGAATAAATATTTATTACTCTAGAAACGGGACAAAGAGATTCGAAAAGTAAGGAACAAAGAGGGAGAGAATACGTCTAAGTTTCTCTCAAAAGCTATCATTACAACAAAATGGGCCTTGAACGCATTGTAAAAGCAACAGTTACGTAATAAAAGACTTCGACAGATCAATTCCTCTCAGGTGTTTTCGATCCATTGCTGGATGACGACAATGGTTTTAAGCCAACCTATTAGTGTCAGTTGGACAGAGTGTTTCCATGATCAGGTGATCAGCACTGGCCATTGACACTTTAATCAATTGACAAATGAATTAATAATAACAATTAATGAAGTACAAACGGTGCATATTTTATCGACAGAGTGACCATCGCAAAATACCCGGATATAAATAATATAAATTTAAATAGTAATTTTAATTAGTAAAAATTTCGTGGCTCACTACAATAAGTATGTTAACGCCCACTTTACAATAAGAATTTAATGATAATGTTAAGATACATAGTTACATAGATAAGTAGTAAAAGTATAAATATCAGGAGAATGACTGTTGTACAAAAGATAATTGTTATTACTTTATATATGCCCATACATACATACTTGAATATACATATGTAAACTGACAAACATACACACACGCACATACATACACGCATATACATACATACACACACGCACATACATACATACACACACACATACATACATGTGTACATACATATATATACATACACACACATACATACATACATACATACATACACACATACATACATACATAATACATACATACATACATGTGTACATACATACATATATATACATACACACATACATACATACATACAACATACATACATACATACATACATACATACATACATACATACATACATACATACATACATACATTCGTTTTCGTATTTGTGTGGGGGTTTATTATTGGCATAACGACCCTCCCAAGATACACTAATGTGTGTGTGTGTGTGTGTGTGTGTGCGCGCGCAGGAACGAAATTAACACCTGAAGGGAAAGAAGTGTAGAGAATAAAGTACTGCAAATATATATATATATACAAAAAGAAAAACAAGACAATAAAAAGCAATGATCAATCTGAAACAATGTGATTTAGTGAGTGAAAAGAGAAACTGTCTTTAATTGAAAACATAACCAAAGCTGAGTGTAATAATTCATTTAAAATTGAGGAAATTATTTCGCTATCATTTGTAATTAATTAATTGAGTTGTCATTTATAGCAATGTTGTATACAACAAGATGAATTTTTATTGCCAATCAGCTTAATGGAACACACTCGGCCGGGTGCTAAATGAAAGTTTGAAGAAAATCAACATTAATTGTGTAGCGATGAGAGTAATTTCCCTTCAGCGTGCCAGCTTTGTCACATGACCACTGTTGTTAAGGCTGTTGTTGATGACAACTTCTCCAGCAGTATCGCCGCATTCTCAGCCGTCGCCATCATGTTTATACTTCTATACGAACAGCTAACTCGTCGAATAACCCTGTTTCAATGTGGAGCCCGGCAAAATTAATAGACGAATCAGGACTGTCAAAGATGTTCACACTACTTCACTGCGATGTGTCTTCATGCCAGTTTCGAAAAGAATCAGAGCTTTTGTTAGCTACAAGAAGGGACATCGCTCAGTCTAGCTTTGGTTCGATGCCCCAACTGCGTTTTGTTGTTGACGTTAGCAACGCTACCGAATTTCCGTTACTCGGCTGCTTTGACTTTTCATGACATCATAGCACGAAACAATGAAATAACAAGGATTCTCTATGGAAATCTTTTTTTTTTTCTTTCAAATACAATTAAGGTATATTTCTAATTTAAGCTAGTATTTTAAAAATTATTTGTGGCGATGAGTGCTTGTTGTAGCCGCGACTTATGTTATTGTTCTTGTCACGGTTGCCATTCGACTGTCTTGGCTGTGACGTCCATTTACTGATTCGTTCTTCCTTAATAACCGACTCGTTTGTTGTGGTGTAATTTATTTTAAGTTCTGTGTACATGCCCCCCACATGATGAAGAACATGGAACAAGATGAAGTTTTAGATCATTTGAATGATCAAAGTTCGATTAAAAAACTGGAAACTTTAAAACAATTACAATTGACAGTTAAACGAAATGGAGGTCGATTACCGTGGGAAGATCCGTGGACAATTTTCAGAGGCTTGGATGTTGTTTTGGTAGATGTTGCTTGGGAGGTCAGGTTAAAATGTCTCCATTTGATTGTAGATCTAATACCTCAGTTAGGATTTAACATTGACTCTTGCATGTTTTTGATCTTAAAAAATTTAATTCTAGCTTTTGCTGATATTAAAAAACCTGTTCGTCGAACTTCAATACAAGCTATGCATTTATATATGAAATATACGAATAACTTTGAAGAATTGTCCAAGGCCATTGTGCTTTATGGACTAGAAAATAGCAACGATCATATTAAAAAGGAATGGGTTTTTGCTTTACCAATTCTTTTCACTAAAGATCTGAGTGGTCGCAACGTTTTCCCTTATGTCCAGTCTCTAACAAAAATAGTGTCCCAGGATTACAATGATAATTTACAAGAGCTTGCAATGCTTGCCCTACAGACAATTTCTGAACTTGTTGGCTTAAACAAATTCAAATCTTATTTGCATAGGCTACCTGAAGATATTAGATTGTCATATCTAAGAGAATTACTCCCTGAAGATAGGGAACTTTATTCCGATTTGAATGATTCTCAAGAATATTCTCTCGCACAGCCAATTTTCCACACCAACCAACAACGCCAATTTCCATACCAACAACCTCACCCACAGAATTCAAATTACCAAGATGGTCAACAAACAGAAATATTTCACTCTGATGATAATGGATTTGGAGTGTTTCCACAGCAAATTATTGCTCAAATATTGCGACTTGAAGATGGTTACAGACTCAGAGCACCAGCTGTTGAGCGTGTTAAAGGAATTCTGCATTCTCTTTCAAGACAGAAAATTTTCTATAAAATGGGCCCACATATGTTACAATTCATTTATTTTGTAGATAACTTACTTGATGACTCTAACTTTAAAATAACAACTATTGCCCTGGAGATTTTAAGTATTCTCGTGGAAAAACTTGAGCAAGATGCTCAGCATTTTCTGAAGCATCTTGTATCGACATTGGCAAGACGATTGGGTAATAATAAGATTGTTATTAGGCAAGGCATTATGAAAGTGACTATAAAACTTATGCAAAATGCTACACCTAAGCTTGTACTTGGTGTTATGCTAGATAACCTACGCCATAAGAACTCACGAGTAAGACAAGATATGATTAATATCTTAATTGCAGCTTTGCTGACGTTTCCAAGCTATGAATTTGATTTATATGCTTTGTGTAAGGAAATTGTACCCCTTTTAACAGACTCGAAGCGAAATGTAAGACGAGCTGCATTAGAATGTGTTGCAGTTATTGCACAGGCAATGGGACAAGGAAGACATCAACCTTTGTTTCAGGTATGTATAAGGTGTGTGTGTATATATGTATATGTATATATGCATACATATATGAATCTGTGTGTAATATATCATTTCCATAATACAGTATGTTGTTTATTATATTTGATAAAAAGAATAAAATGAATACTTGTTCTTTGATATTTTTTATTACTAAACATTAATTGCAAAGCATGTATTTGTTATACTGATTGTCTAAAATCTACAGATTTTAACCCCTTTCTCAAACTGGTTCTCTAACTCTGATTGACCGATCTTATTTTACCATAGCTTCAACATGCACAAACTGAATAGGGAATTTCTGTTAAAGATAGAAATTTGTATATAATGTATGTAAGTTATAAATGAGCAATTATTTTTTTCAGATCTTTGGCAAACTAGATTGGTTGCCAATCTAGTAAATTAAGGTACACCAATGTTGCATGAGGAAGAGAACTATCTTGTCTTGGACAAGAGTATTCTTCAGAAAGTGAGAGGATAGATAAAGATAGATTATAAAATAGTAAGTTAGTTAAACACAAAGAGTTTTAGTATGGATTTTAAATTTATTAAAAATTCTTAAAACATAAATGATAATTGTTCAAACAAGCAAACAAAAATATGCAGATATATTTCAACAATACCAGTTCTACAGTCTGTCATCACTTGCTAAGAATTACAATCAAAATTAAATATATGTTCAATTTACAGCAAGGCGACTTATTTCTAGTTTGTAGATCAATTTTTAATTTTTCATTTTAGCAGTTCCAGTTAAACAAAATACAAATTCACACATTAACCTGAGATTAGAAATTGAAATACTATTTTCACAAAACCCATTGAATAATTGAAACAATGTTAACATAGGTATAGGCATTTCTGTGTGGTTAAGAAGTTCACTTTGCAACCATAAGGTTTTGGGTTCACTTCCACTGAATGGCATCTTGGGTCATCTTCTGCTATAATCCTGGGTCAACTAATAACTTGTGATGAATTTGGTTGCCAGAAACTGTGTGGAAACTCATCATGTACACAGACACACACACACACACACATATATATACATGTATACATATATTTGTATGTGTGTATGTGCAGATGTGTCTTTGAGTTTGTGCTTGTTCCCTCAACAAACTTTTGACAATCAGCATTGGGTTGTTTACATCCTTGTAACTTAATGGTTCGGCAAAAGAGACTGTTAGAATAAGATTTATAAAATAAGTACTTGGGTGCGATTTGTTCAACTTAACTCTTCAGACCAAATTCCCAACATGGCCACAGTACAATGACCTGAAACGAATAAAAGAAAAAGATAAAGATGTGGCCCTTTTGTAGTTTTGTTTCCTTTCCTTGCAAACTCATCAACTTGCTATTTAACATTTATAACTATTCTTTATTTGCTACAATGCATGTTGTTGGAATGCTTCTTTTAATTTCTAACCGAGTCACTTCTGGTCTGATGAACTATTCATTTGTATAACTTTCCTTCATTGACAAGGTGCGTGGCTTAGTGGTTAGGGTATTCATCTTAGGATCGTAAGGTCATAAGTTCAATTCCCAGTGATGTGTTGTGTCCTTGAGCAAGACACTTTATTTCATGTTGCTCCAGTCCAGTCAGCTGGCAAAAATGAGTTGTACCTGTATTTCAAAGGGCCAGCCTTGTCACACTCTGTGTCATACTGAATCTCCCTGAAAATTACATTATGGGTACAGGTGTCTGTGGAGTACTCAGCCGTTTGCACATTAATTTCACAAGCAGGCTGTTCCATTGATTGGATCAACTGGAACTAGAACTTCATTGGCATGGATATCTCAGATTGTTAATTATCTACATAAGCATAAGGCCTTTGATAACTTTTCTCACTGTTGTTAACTCTGGTCCCTCTTTTTCAGCTTCTTAATGGTTGGATCCCTGCATTTTCCACTCTGCTTCAGTATCCCACTTCCTGTTATTCTTAGGGTGTCCACTTTTCCTCCTTTGTGGATTCCAAGTCAGGACCTAAAAATCCCTGAGAAACTGCCTTCTTCCTGGTCATATTGATGTTTCTGTAACTTTGCTTCAATTTCTTCCTTGCGAGGTTTGCTCATCCTACACTATACCATTTTTACAGTGGTGACCAAAAAGTCCTTTTGGTTCTTTTAAGTGAAACACAAAGCAATTTATTCAGTCAATGATATAATCATCGTTTTGTTCCAGTGTCTTTTGCCATCTTGAGGGCAAATCTAGTACTTCCTGCTCAAAGAGTTTCCTGTCTTTGCTGGCAAAAAAACTTTTCCAGGTGAATTTTTACATCCTTCTTAGAGTTCAAGGAATTTTGATGAGACTGGAACAGGTTGTAATCTGAAGGCGCAAGGTCAAGTGAATGTGGAGTGTGTGACAAAACTTCTCAGTCAAGCCCCAGTAACTTCTGCTGCATCTGCAAAGAAGTGTGTGGTCTGGCATTGTCATGATGAAAGACAACGTCCTTATGATCAGCAAGTGCCAGATGCTTCTGGTGGATCACTGCATTTAATTTGTCTTGGTGGTCACAGTGCACATCCAGATTCACAGACCTGTCTGTTGGAAAAAGCTTCCAAAAGGCAACATCCTTCAAATCTTATCAAATTGAAAGTATAGCCTTCTTTGGGTGAAATCCTGCTTTGGAGGTTGTTTGTACTTTGTATTGTTATAGCCAATCCACTTTTTTTATCCCCTGTTATCATTCTTTTCAAAAAAAAAAACAAACAAACAAAGGATAGGCGCAGGAGTGGCTGTATGGTAAGTAGCTTGCTTACCAACCACATTGTTCCGGGTTCAGTCCCACTGCATGGCACCTTGGGCAAGTGTCTTCTACTATAGCCTCAGGCTGACCAAAGCCTTGTGAGTGGATTTGGTAGATGGAAACTGAAAGAAGCCCATCATATATATGTATATCTATATGTATATATATGTGTGTGTTTGTACCCCCCAACATCACTTGACAACCGATGGTGGTGTGTTTACGTCCCCGTAACTTAGTGATTCGGCAAAAGAGACCGATAGAATAAGTACTAGGCTTACAAAGAATAAGTCCTGGGGCTGATTTGCTCGACTAAAGGTGGTGCTCCAGCATGGCCGCAGTCAAATGACTGAAACAAGTAAAAGAGTAAAAAGAGTATAAGAGAAATTGTTTTCTACAAGTTTCTGCAATGAATCAAAGATAGAAATATGTTGAGGGAGGTTAGCTTCATTCAATTGATGTGGGGACCCAAACATCAAGCTGATGACTCAACCAAGTTGATGACACAACCAAGTTGATGCAGATAGTTTTCAACATTCAGTTTAGATATCTTTGGAATATCCTTGATCATCCTGGTCATATAATGTGAGTTGGTGTCACTGTCAACCCTTTAGCATTCAGATTTCTTTGTCAATTGTATTGCTTATTAATTTACATTGTTTTTAATTAATCACACATTATCTTGTAGCTTCAAGATTTCAATGGTGTATTTGTATATTTTTTACAATGACATTATAGGGTAGATATGAGAGGTCAAATATGGTCAGTTTTAACATAAAACTGGTAGACTATTTGGGCCAAATATGGCCAGATGAAATGCTTAAGAGTTAATCTCAGTTAGCCAGCCAGAGTGAGTGCATCTTCAACCAAAATATTTCTCAATCAAAATCTGGAAAACCGTTTCTGGCACACATGTTCCATAAAGGCATCCTCTCCATACACAGTGCATATCTTCCTACGCAATTCTGCCAAATTCTTGCTTTCTTTAGATGAAAATAGCATGAGGTGTTGATAATGTTTGTTTTGGTTCTTCATTTTCAGGGTGATTCCAAACACACAAAATACAATCTATTTCATTGCAAGTACATGTTGAACCATATTAAAGTATCAACGAGTACATATGCACATGGGACAGACTGAAGTTAGCTACTTGTTAGAGTGCTTAAAGTTTAGTATCAGCAAAAACCAAACAGACTTTTTGGCCAACCTCGAACTTCTCCGAAGAGGTAGTTCATATTAGTCTGACCTCTATCCTTTGACCTGCCCAGCATGGAAAACTCTATCAGGAACTTGTACTTTGCTGGTATAGTCCTCAAAGTCATTGAGGCATGCAAGCCACTGCACTACAAGAAGAACTGGACCTTGTAGTGGCACACTTATAGCAGTCCAAAGTGATTATACTAGCATCATAATTTGGTACTGATGTATTGTTTCCTTTAACACACATAATGTTGTGGAATGAATCTTTCCTTCTCAAAATAATTTACAATTTAATAAGTAACTTAAATTTGGTGAGCTGGCAGAATTGTTAGCACACTGGGTAAAATGTTTAGCAGCATTTCGTCCATCTTCACATTCTGAGTTCAAATTCCGCCAAGGTTAACTGCGCCTTTCATCCCTTTCAGGATCAATAAATAAGTACCAACTGTACACGGTTATTGATGTAATCAACTTACCCACCACACACACACACACACACTCCTTGAAATTGTTGGCCTTGTGCCAAAATATGAAATCAATTTAAGTAAAACATGTTTCTTCTCCCTGACTTCAGGATAATTTTTTTAAAACAAATTTAGTAAACCTTGAATAATTTTTGGTAAAGCTACTAAAAAGATGTAGTATGGACAGTGTCTTCTATAATATTGAATTGTATATTTTTCAAAATATTGTGTGCAATTTGTTTCACTATGATGAAGCAAATATTTATTCCTAAGTGCTCATATAACTTGTCAGCTCTGTATTTCACAGCACATCTACTAGAGCTTTAACTACAAATGAAAACTGATACAGGATATGTGATACTTTATTCCTGGCTAGACACCTCTCAAATATGATAAAATGTACCCATATCATGCTTTATATTGGGTCATCCTATAAATAATGTTTTTTTTTTATACTTCTTTTATTTTTCAAAACTAAGGCAAAGTTCTTTTTTAATCTAAAATATACTCTCTTTTATTTTCTACAATGCTCTTTCGTCTATCTGGTAGACTTCCAAGTCCCCTCTTCCAAAAAATACTCCTCCAGTACTGTTCTGGCCCCATCTACAGAATTCATACTTTTTTCATCAAAATGATTTTGAAGACTGCAAAATAAATAATAATCAGATGGAGCAATGTCTGGTGACATCGTTTCCCATTCAAACAGTTCCAGCCTTTGGAATGTCATCCTCACTGTTTGTGGCCAAGAATTATCCTGATGGAAGAACACCTCTTGTCCTGAAATCAAAGATGGTTGTTTTTCTTCTAGCGCTGGCTTAAGCTGCTCATGCTGGTCACAGTAGATCTCCTTTATTATTGTTTGGTTTGGGTTTAAAAGTTCAAAGTGGACTAAACCTTTCATATTCTACCAAACAGATAACAACACCTTACATGGGTGAAGACCATTTTTAGTTTGGGGTGCTGGTGTTTCTCCTTTCCCTACCCACTGTCTTTGGCATTTGACATTTTTTATAGAGAACCCATTTCTTGCCACCAGTCACTATTCAGTTCAAAAAAGGTTCATTCATGAGACGTGACAGCAAAGAAGAGCAAGCATTCACTCTATGCACATGATTAGACTAAGAAAGTTTGTAAGGAACCCACTGACCCAATTTGCTGACTTTTCCAATGGTATGCAGGTGTCAATGAGTGGTTAATGACCAAATCCAAGCTTCTCTGCTAGTTCCTCAGCAGTTACCATGGAATTTTGTTCCATCAGGGTTTGTAGGATGTCCTTGTCAAGCTCTACAGATCTCCCAGGACGAGGCTCATCTTCTAGGCTGTAGTTTCCAGCTCAGAATTTCCAGAACCACTGTTGACACTAGGTTATGTTTAATGTCCACTCCCCATATATTGCATTAATATTCCTCACACTTTCCATTGCATTGTTGCCTTTACTGAACTCATAAAGCAAAATATGCTGAATATGCTCCTTTGTCACTTCCATTATAGTTTTGAAAAAATAACTTAAAATCGAACTGCACTCTTCAAAACTTGCGCTAAGAATAAGAACAAGATAAAATTACTAACTGCTTTTATAGCAAGTTGATGCAGGTAGTTTATCCCTTCCCCCTCTGACTTTTAGTTCATGCAATTGAAAAAACTGCATTATTTATGGGATGACCCAATAGATACATGTTTGGTGAAAGGATGGGCATTCGGCTATAAAAAAAACACCATGCTTCTTCTCTTTTTCATAAGTGTCAGATAAGGAAGGACTGTGATAGTCCCATCCAAGCCATGCCAATATGGTAAAAGTGACAAATAACAATCGTGGTGGTGATGGCAGTGGTGGTGGTGTCAGCAATGATAGCGGCAGTATCACTGATGGTGATAGTGATGTTGATCTTGCATGATTATCTAAGCTTGAGAATAAAGCAATTTTAATACCTATCCCAATGTGGTAAATGGCTGTGTAATATTTTGAGCATTGCAGTTGCAGCTGAATTATCAACAGACTTTGCTGGGCATTTTTTTTTCTGTAAACTTATAAACTCTTCACCTATTTTAAACAAAATGTATCAGACAATTTATGTGCTATTTAACCCTTTCATTACCAACCCAGCTGAAACTAGCTCTGGCTCTGTAGTACAAATGTCTTGTTTTCATAAGTTTTGAATTAAAATCTTCCACCAAACCTTAGTCACAATTTATGTTCCTAACACTAGCTTAACCCTTCCTTTACCAAGCTGTCTGAAACTGGCTCTGGCTCTGTAGTACAAATGTCTTGTTTTCATAAGTTTTGAATTAAAATCTTCCACCAAACCTTAGTCACAATTTATGTTCCTAACACTAGCTTAACCCTTCCTTTACCAAGCCGTCTGAAACTGGCTCTGGCTCTGTAGTACAAATGTCTTGTTTTCATAAGTTTTGAATTAAAATCTTCCACCAAACCTTAGTCACATTTTGTTCCTAACACTAGCTTAACCCTTCCTTTACCAAGCCGTCTGAAACTGGCTCTGGCTCTGTAGTAAAAATGTCTTGTTTTCATAAGTTTTGAATTAAAATCTTCCACCAAACCTTAGTCACAATTAATGTTCCTAACACTAGCTTAACCTTCCTTTACCAAGCCGTCTGAAACTGGCTCTGGCTCTGAAGTACAAATGTCTTGTTTTCATAAGTTTTGAATAAAATCTTCCACCAAACCTTAGTCACAATTTATGTTCCTAACACTAGCTTAACCCTTCCTTTACCAAGCCGTCTGAAACCAGCTCTGGCTCTGTAGTACAAATGTCTTGCTTTCATAAGTTTTGAATTAAAATCTTCCACCAAACCTTAGTCACAATTTATGTTCCTAACACTAGCTTAACCCTTCCTTTACCAAGCCGTCTGAAACTGGCTCTGGCTCTGAAGTACAAATGTCTTGTTTTCATAAGTTTTGAATTAAAATCTTCCACCAAACCTTAGTCACAATTAATGTTCCTAACACTAGCTTAATGATGACTAAGTTATTTTACTAAATTCTTTGTTACATTTAAAATCAATTGAAAGAAACACAGAGCATCTCAAAATAAATGCTGTAATGAAAGGGTTAATGTTCTGTCTACACTTATTGCTTAGCTTGTAAACAGACATAGAATGAGGGATGCATTACCTATCAATCTTGTTGTTACCAGTTACAGAAATCTTTTAATCCAGTGAACATGTTGAAAACCATCTCAAGTGCAGAAAGGAATGTAAAACATATAAAATGAGTACAAGAATGATGATATCGGTGTCCTATATAAATTATCTGGTTACAGTTATTTCGATAACACACGAGTAAAAAATTTTAACATGATGGTATCAATACATAAAATGATTATATGATTTCAGGCAACACTAAATGTAATCCAACTCTGTTGTCTCATCATGACCTTTGAAATTATGCAATAATAATAATAATAATAATAATAATAAGTGACAACAAAAGAATGAGACCTCGATATAAGGTAAATAGAGGATTATTTATATATGTATAATTTAGGACAATCAGTAAGTTGTCATTATAGTACTCAGAGTTTCGAATGTCAGAGTAAAGAGTATTAGGAGGAATTTCTCGTTTCAGTGCTTTTACAGATTTCCATGACTCACTGACACCGTCAATTCCATCCATTATTATGAATTTGAACTGGGAGCTTGAGTCATCGTGAATATGATTACACAACCATGGACTCCACTGCTATGGGTGCATGCAGTGCTATGAGTGCATTACTCTCTCTTGACAGAGATTGGTGATCCTGACTGTTGATCTTCTAGGATTCCACTGCTCAGCATCAATGTAAGAAGCACCGTTGTTGGCTCAGTGGAACTCTTGCACTACCTCTTCGCAATCTGCCTTGTAGTCCACGACTTTTATCATATTCCTGGCTGGGTGGCTATGTCTTGCCAAAGGTAGCCTGTAAGCATGCAGGACACAGTCATCATTCTGTGACGTATTTCCAAAATACCCGCATATGTTTCTACATACATCTGGGAGTGGCTTAGAGCGTTGTAGCGAGAAATCAATCATTTTTGACATGCCTTTAGAAAGGTACAGAGTAAACTGATCAAAAGAACAGCAATTATGTAGGCAAGGTAAATTATTGTGGCATGAGTTAATACTAACTAAGGTAAGACAAGAAATGAGTGAAGTAGATGACTGTCCAAGCAAAAAGAGGACAGCATTTAAATTATAGTAATACAAACAATGGCATCCAGAAAGGGTCATTAGTTAAGTGGTGTGTTATGTCAGGAGGAGCATCAAAGAAGTTAAGAGCATTTGTTATAAAATTCTGTTACCCTTATCTTTTATTTTTGCTTCAATCATTAGACTGTGGCGACCAAGCTGGAACACCACCACGAAGAATTTTTCATGTTTTCCAATAAACTCTGCTGAGTTATCCTTATTTTTTCTTTTTTCTGATTTTTTTTCAAATTGTAAAGATAATTCATGGACATTGCTAGGCATAGGTGTGACTGTGTTGTAAGTAGCTTGCTTACCAACCACATGGTTCCGGGTTCAGTCCCACTGCGTGGCACCTTGGGAAAGTATCTTCTACTATAGCCTCGGACTGACCAAAGCCTGGTGAGTGGATTTGGTAGATGGAAACTGAAAGAAGCCCATTGTGTATATGTATATATATATATATATACATATACATATATATATATACACACACACACACACATACATATATATATATTATATATATATATATAATATATATATAATATATGTATATATATGTATGTGTGTTTGTGTGTGTATATGTTTGTGTTTGTCCCCCCCCCAACATCACTTGACAACCGATGGTGGTATGTTTACATCGCCGTAACTTAGCGGTTCAGCAAAAGAGACTGATAGAATAAGTACTAGGATTACAAAGAATAAGTCCTGGGGTTGATTTGCTCGACTAAAGGCGGTGCTCCAACATGGCCACAGTCAAATGACTGAAACAAGTAAAAGAGTAAAAGAGTATTGTAATATCAGTTTCAAATTTTGACACAAGGCCAGCAATTTTGGGGAGGGGGTAAGTCGATTGTATTGATCCCAGTACAGAGCTGATTCTTATTTTATCAATCTCAAAAGAACAAATGGTAAGGTCGACCTTGGTGGAATCTGAATCTGGACATTGTAATATCAAAGCTTGTTGCATGAGTTGTGGGCTTTTGTAGTTTGTATGTTACCAAGTTTTAATAATTACGTATATCTGAGATCAGGAAGTGCAACTTCCAGAACTCTTCTGTCTTTTACTTGTTTCCATCTCTGAACTGTGGTCATACTGGAGCACAACAAATTGGCACCAGTACCTATTTTTCTATGTCTAGAACTTATTTTGTCAGTCTCTTTTTCTGAAACTATATATATATATATATATGTGTGTGTGTGTATTTATTTATGTATGTATATATATACATACACACACAAGTATATATACATATATATACAAAAATATATACACACATATATACATTTTATACTTACACACAGACACACACACACACATATATGTACATACATATAGGGTGTTGTGAATAAACTGTCTAAATTACGCAGAGATAAAAAATAATACTGACATCTCATTTTAACAGATATATTTACCAAAATTGCATAAAAATATCTTGAAATACTAAAGAGTAAATTTATTCAATAAAATAGCCATTGCCTTTAACCCTGGCCTCCAGACGACTTCAGAATCTCCTGCCACTCTTCTGGACAATCTCCTTGTTTAAGTTAGTGAATGCTGTCATCAGTTCATCTTTGGTGTTACAAGGAGTTTTGTTGGTCTCTTGCTCAACTGTGCCCCATACATAATAATCAAGAGGGTTGCAATCTAGGGAGTTAGGTGGCCAGATGTTAGGAGTGATATGGTCACAGAAATTGTCTGACAGCCATGACTGGATTCTCCTGCTTGTGTGGTATGGTACAGAGTCCTATTGCCAGACACAGGGTCTTCCAGCAGTCACCCTTTTGACCCAGGGTAGCACTGCCTCCTCCAGGCGCTTGATGTAGGCCTTCGTGTTGAGTCTGAGGTTATGTTGGAAGATGAATGGAGGCATAACGTTGTCATCACTAGTGATAACTCAAAACATCATGATGGTGACTGGAAGTTTGATTTTTATCACTCTCGGTACGTCCTCAGATTGCACTGTTTGCAGATCGACACCTAAGCACTCTGAAATGTTTGAATTGGAGCTTCCAGTATGAATGCCAAACAGTACATCATGTCATTTCCAAATCTCTGGCAGAGTGAAATGCGTTATGGTGATGTTTTTTTCATAGTTGGTACCCAACTAATCCTACTATACTCTGTAGTCAAAAAAATCAAAAACAAATAATGCACATGTGCAAAATTAAAAATATAAAATTGTGACAATTTACCCATTGCATCCACTGTGTGTGTGTGTGTATATATATGTGTGTGTGACAGGTTTCCACACAGTTTCCATCTACCAAATTCATTCACAAATTACCATACTGTCCTTTTGTATGTTTAGAAATATATTGTCCAATTTATCCTTACACAAAAGATAGTACAGTGTGATTTGAGGATCTTGGCTACTATTCCTAGTATGTTGAATGACCATATAAAGGCTGCATATATATGTGTGAAATTACAAATAGCCAGATGTTATTAATGTGCATCCAACACCTGGCAATCAGTCCCTGTGTATCCTTTATGAAATAGTTAATTTTATGAAATAAATGTATAACAATTTCAGTTGTGTCTATTCTCAAAACCATTCCACATTTTATAATTATTATGAAGGTTAAGGATATTGTTCTTCAATTCCAAGCCATTCTTGGTAGGACAGACCTATGATTAAAGGCATTCTAGCTTTCTCAGATTACATTGTCTAATATGAAATTTTTTTTCTTCAAGTAGCAGTAAGGCATGATTTGAAAGTTTTGGTTGCCATTGCTATAAGATTGCATGAATCAAATAGAGGATCCTTCTTGACTCGGGTTGAGCCAGCTTTTCTCTGCCTGGTTAATAAAGCAAAAAGTTGTGTAATTGGCAAGATTAAAATGGCTGAGGTAAGGTTTATTTGTTTTTTTAAAAATAAATCTATCATCCACTTCGTCAATTATCACCTGATGTAAAATGTAAAAGCACCAGGAGACATCCTGACAATGGACAAATTTTATGGGAAGGTGGACAGAAGTAGCAGATATAGCTTTAGCCAAAGGTTTGACATTTTCTGTTTTGTTTGCAAGTAGGATTTGGAAGAAGATATTTACAAAATTGCTTTGCCTTTAAAGGACTACCGGATCCTAGAATATTTCCATTATTTCTCTCATACTTGGTATTATGATTTTCTGTATGCTTATGATGGTTATAGATAATTAGCTCTTGGTCTTGTATGTCACTAATTACCAACTGGGTCCAATGAACCCAATATATATTTCTTTTAATTAAATTTTATTCAAACTACCATTATTTCTTAGCTACAATATATATGCTATCAGGTGAATGAAGAATTATTGTTTCTCACAAATTTTGATTAAAAAAATACAGCTTACAGAATTATAGCTCTTCATGGCAGTGAATGCAGACAACATTGGAATGTTCTTGGCAAACAGGGATATTACAATTCTTACATGTAATACAAGTTTTCTTGTCTTTTTGAGGAGCCAAAGAACATCTTCCTTTTTTGGCTGAGGAATCTCAAATGAGGTTGAAGATCATCTTCTTTTCTTGTTTGGTTGAGAAAGTTTAGCAGAACTAGAAGATTGTTTGTCATGTTTTTGTTTAGCATCAGCTCCAGCAAGCTCCTTTCCAAACAGAATTAGGCTCTGTCGTCTTTTATCCTTGAAACTTTGCAAGGGAAGCTGTTTAGCAACAATGAAAGCATTCACTGCACTTATATCAATCACTTTGTAGAATATAACCATAGGCCATCTTCGAGTCATTCTTTTGCAAGTGTATGTCCTTGCCATCTTATCTAGGGTATCTACTCCTTCTTTTGTTTTGTTGTAACATACAATAACTTCAAGTTTCTTTTCAGCACTTTTTGAATCAATTGAAGGCTGAGAGTGCATTGTACTCATAAGTGTGACTACATAACTTTTCATGGGACAATAAGATAGGATCATAGAATCCTTTTGAAATCCAAATATTGTGCTGTTGATTTCTCTTTCTTTCCATTTGTGAAAGCACTTGGAAGTTCAACTCTGTTCTTTCTAATTGTTCCAACTAAAGTAGTTTTCTTGCTAAGCAGCTTTCAAGCCAACCCTAGACTTGTAAAAGAAATTATCACAAGTTATATTGCAACCAGTATTTTCAAGTTCTTTTACTAGGTCTTCAACAACTTTTGAACCTTGTTTTGTCTCCCTCCCTTTTACTGGGTCTTTTCCAGTGTAGATTTGCATTTTCTATGTATAAGATGTTTCATTGTCACATATTGTCCAAATTTTAATTCCATATTTCCTTGGTTTTGAAGGAATATATACTCGGAATGGGCAGCGCCCTCTGAATGAAACTAATTGTTCGTCAACTGTCATGCATGAACTTGGAACATATCCATCTTAGAAATTCTGATTCCACATTTCAAATACTTCTCTTATGGGCTCCAATTTATCATCACTTCTCTTTTTCCTTCTTGCACTAGCATCATCAAATGCAATACTTGTAACATTTGTTGAAATCTTCCCTGGCTCATAATTTTGTTGAATACTGGGCAGCCATCTTCTTGACTCCATAACTCTGTGACATTTTCATGTTTAGACTTATAAACATCTATAAGAATAATCAGTCCAATAAATTTCTTTAATTCAGAGTGACCAATTTCCTTCCATTTATCTTTGTAAACAACCTGACCTTCAACATTTGTCCATTTACGAATTGTTTCAAGATTCTGGTGCATAAAGAAAGTAAAACATGTTTCAATGCTATTGCAAGACCTTTTAGCAAAACAGGGTGGTCCACATTCTTGGCACACAATATTGCAAAATGAAGTTCTTACTGCTGCTTGAGTAAGAGGATTAGAATGCCAAACTTTTTGTCTTCTTGTAGAAACATTGCTCATTCATAACTGGGTGGCCTGCAGATAATTGTTTTTGAGTATCTTCATCATCTGATGACATAGAATGTAAACTGTCTAGCACACAATCACTTTCACCATCACCTTCAGAACAATAGAAGGAATCACAACTATCTTCTCATTCTTCATCTAATTCTACTAACCTTTTTGATATTTGGTCTTCATTCAGGTTTTCATGTCTAGGCATATTGGAAAGCACAACTGAACTATAGGAAAGTTGATAGCAGACTAAAGGCAGATATTGCTCATTACATATTTATACTCTCCTGAAAGATGATGCAATATATTGTAAGAATTGTATCATCACAGAAATATTGCATTACTCTATAACTTAGCAGATTGAAAGTGATAATTTTTCCTGTTTTATCTAAAATTCAGTAAATAAATTGAATACAATTTTATCTTATTTCTTTACTGCCCACAAGGGGCTACACACAGAGGGGACAAACAAGGACAGACAAATAGATTAAGTCAATTATATCGACCCCAGTGCGTAACTGGCACTTATTTAATTGACCGCGAAAGGATGAAAGGCAAAGTTGACCTCAGCGGAATTTGAACTCAGAACGCAGCGGCAGACGAAATACCGCTAAGCATTTCGCCCGTCGTGTTAACGCTTCTGCCAGCTTGCCGCCTTCCTTCTATTTTATATCTGATAAATATCTATGAAAATATTTGATACTACTTTTATTCTGTTTAGAATGACAAGAATATTGTCTGAATTTAATTTGAAGGTTCAGTGAACCCATACGATAATTAATATATAAAGTGACATTTTTTAGCTTTTATAAATATATGGAAAATTTCCCATTTGACAAATAAAAGAGAGCCAAGAAAACAATAAAAGTCACGAGAAATCAGCAGAATCAAATAATGTAAACAGCAAGAGAAAGCAACCAAAACAGCTGAAATGGGTCCATTGGACCATTTGGTAGACGGAAGGTTAAACCGGATGCCTTTTTTTAAGTCTGAGAAGCAGAAGTACCCCTGTAGCCTTTCCAGGCCTTTTCTAGAAGAGTGATATGTTAGGTAATTATGCATATAATGTCTATCTATTGAAATGTTATGTGGTTTAGTGGCCAAGGTATTTGGCTCATGCTCATACATTCTCAGTAGTATGTTATATCCTTGAGCAAGACACTTTATTTCTCATTGCTCCAGTTCAGGTGGCAAAATGAGCTGTTCTTGTAATTCAAATGGCCAGCCATGTTGCATTCTGTGTCATGCTAAATCCTGTACTGATAAGTTGTCTGAATCCAGTTCTTAGAAAGACTTCAAATTCGATGGGAATAACTATAAAAGGCTGAAAATGTGTTGATCACATTTGACTCAGCCAATTCTTGTACTGAAACCATTTTCCTATTCCAGTGGAAGCTTAGAAAATGTGAGAAAATGTCAATGATCCATGTTCTCTAGGTTTGGTGTTCCAATACCTATTTCTTTACTACCCACAGGGGGCTAAACACAGAGAGGACAAACAAGGACAGACAAACGGATTAAGTCGATTATATCGACCCCCGTGCGTAACTGGTACTTATTTAATCGACCCTGAAAGGATGAAAGGCAAAGTCGACCTCGGCGGAATTTGAACTCAGAAAGTAGCGGCAGACGAAATACTGCTAAGCATTTCATCCAGTGTGCTAATGATTCTGCCAGCTTGCCACCTTGGTGTTCCAATTCCATTGCTATCAGACGCTGGCCTAGAAGTCATTTGATTAAAGAATTAGTTAAAGTGACATCATTACATGAAGATTGAAAGTCCTACCTACAGTCCAAAATCTAGAGATGCAGCAGAAAGAACTGTGCAGAGTCAGCATGAAACATTACAGTCCATCATTTAGAAATTTCGATGAGTATTTGCTGAAGGTTCCATCAAACCATCATAGTAATGCTTGGTCCATGATAGTTATCTCGATCAGAAATATTATTTGACAGACTATTAAGAATTAGCAGTAAATACTTTTTACTAGATTGGACAAATGGTTCATTACAAGAACAATATAAGTAAATTTTGCACGTTATTTGATTCAGCCTAGCTTAAACCTGAATAATGAAAATGCTCTGTTAGCATTAATTAAACAAATGGCCTTCTTCATTTCACCTATTACTGTGTGTTATCTCTAAATTTTTATATTTTGAAAGCTGATGTTTCTTTTAAAGATACATTTTTGTTTGAGTTGCAATACATATTAATCAGTGTGTATAGTTTCTTCCTTTGTTCTTTTTGTATTATATCTGCTCAGTCGGTCAGTATTTATTTGATTTCACAATATATATTTTTCTACACTTTTGGAATCTTCTGCTTGTTAGATTTTTTTAGTACTTCAAATATTACATTTCATACCTGACCCATTTGAAACAGTTAAATGAGTGACTAAAATCACCCTCTTAGGCCACAAATAACAAGTTCTTATTTCTTTACTGCCCACAAGGGGCTACACACAGAGGGGACAAACAAGGACAGACAAACGGATTAAGTTGATTATATTGACCCCAGTGTGTAACTGGTACTTATTTAATTGATCCCAAAAGGATGAAAGGCAAAGTTGACCTTGGTGGAATTTGAACTCAGAACGTAGCGGCAGACAAAATACCCCTAAGCATTTCGCCTGGCGTGCTAACGTTTCTGCCAGCTCACCGCCTTCGAAATAACAAATAACTAGTTCTAGCAGTGTTCCTCCTTACACCATGGAACTGTCTACTTCATAGCTGGTTGAGTCCTACATTTGTCAAAATCCTTCCCGTATCTCTCCTTTTGGATTTTAGAGCCATCTTGTAGGACCTGGCTATGTATTTGAAACATCTTAAAAGTTGTTAGAATATTCTAAAATATCAATTTCCTTTTATAGTTTTAGAATTTTTTGTTACTCTCTGACAACCAATATAATTTGCATAGAACAAATTCTTCCAAAGATCCACAATTCTACATCAAACACCAGGTTCATGGTTTCTTGAGAAATTATTTGCAAAAGCCGTATCAGTGTTCTTCATATCTTTGCTACAGACACCAACCTACTCATTCCAAACCAAGCATCTACTATATCAATCGCACAGGTCTTAACACTTGACAAAGCTATGAGCACTATTTTCTATTTTGGACTCATCTTCATCCTCATTTAACATTCATTATCATGAGGTGGACAGTTTGGAAGGCTGCATTAGACTCTAGTCTGATTTGGCATAGTTTTCTTCAGCTGGATACCCTTCTTAATGCTAACCACTCTGAGAGTGTAATGGGTGCTGTTACATTCCACAAACATGGGTGCCATTTATGTGACACTGGTATCTGCCACAACTGCGATTTTGCTCAGCTAGATGGGTCTTCTTCTCACGCATGACATAATGCCAAAGGTCTCGGTCATTGCCTCAGTGAGGCCCAACACTCGAAATGAACTCAGCCATTTTGCCTCCAGGAGGCCCAATGCTCAAAGGAACTTGGGCACTTTGTCTCCAAGAGGCCCAGTGCTTGAAAGGAACTCAGCCACTTTGCTTCTGTGAGGCCCAATGCTCAACGGGTGCTCTTTTCATACCACCAGCATGGGTGCCACCAACACCAGCCATGACAATGATTTCACTTGGTTTGATGGGTCTTCTCCAGCACAGGATATCACTAAGGGTCTCAGTACCTAGTCATTGCCTCTGTGAAGTTCAAAGTTCGAAGATCATGCTTCGCCACTTTGTCTCATGTCTATCTAGGTGTACCTCTACCATAGGTTCCCTCCGCATTTAGAGATCGGCACTTCTTTACACAGCTGCCCTCATCCATATGCATCACATGACCATACTAGTGCAGTTGTCTCTCTTGCACACCACATCTGATGCCTCTTATGTCTAACTTTCTCTCAAGATGTTTGTACTCTCTTGAACATGCATACTGACATTGCACATCCAGTGAAGCATACTGGCTTTATCTCTTTCAAGCCTACACATGTCCTCAGCTGTCACAGCCCATGTTTCACTGCCATGTAGCATGGCTGTTTGCACACAGGCATCATAGTCTGTCTTTCACTATGAGAGGCCCTTTGTTGCCAGTAGAGGTAAGAACTCTCTGAACTTTGCCTAGCCTAATCTTATTCTCACAGCTACGCTCTTGGAGCATCCAACTCCACTACTAATTTGGTCACCTAGATAACAGAAGCTATCTACTATCTCTAGTTCGTACCACCCCCTCCTGGCAGTTGATGGAGTCTATTTTCTGCCCATTTTCAGTGTTTATTGTACCTGTGCATCTTCCACATACAAAGCTAGTTACTCTGTTAACCTTCCTCTGATATTGTTGCACCTTTTATGTATCCAAAGCTTACACTGGATGCATCTTATGGAGTTTCTACTTATGCCTTTTCTACAGATTGAGCAGGGCCATTTACCTGAAAGGACTTGTGATTTGTCTGCCTTCCTACTTACTAAGACTTTGGTTTTTGCTAGGTTAACCCTAAAGCCCTTCGATTCTAGTCATTGCTTCGATACTTGGAACTTCTTCTGTAGTTCTGGTAGTGATTCAGCTATAAGAGCAAGATCATAAGCATAGAGGAGCTCCCGGGGGCAGCCTGTCTTAGATTCCTCCATTATTGTCTGGAGAACTATGATGAACAAGAGGGGGCTGAGCACTGATCCTTTGTGAATTCCTACTTGTACCTGAATTCTTCACTGTATTCATTGACAACCATCACCTTACTTGTAGCATCCCTGTGCATAGCTTGTACAGCTCTCACCAACCACTCATCTATCCCTAATTTCTGCATTGACCACCAGATAAGGGATCAGGGGACCTTGTCAAAAGCTTTCTTCAAGTCAATAAAAACCAAGTACAGAGGTTTATCTTTGGCTATGTATGTCTCCTGCAGCTGCTTTACCAGAAATATAGCATCTGTAGTGCTTCTTCCTAGCACAAAACCAAACTGCATCTCATCTAGGTTAACTCTCTCCCTGATTTACAATATTTTAAGCATTTCAATGGTGATTCCTGATAGACCAGGGGCTTTCCCTGTCTTCATACCCTTAATTGCTAAAATTATAATCCTTAGATCATTTTGATTTAATATCAGAATCATTCTTGTTAGTTGACCCCAGATCCTGCAATACTCATCTAGAACTACATTGTCCAATGTTTTCAAGTAATTAGGGTATTGCTTTCAGGGAGATTTAGCTGCTAATTCTAGCAGGCCAAGTGGTCATGTAAAGACTCCTTCATTGTCTTCTCTGCCTAGTATCAAGATATTCCGACAGCAGTGCTCCAATGCTTTATAGTGCATATAAATATAATCTATCGTAGTTAGAATCAGGCACCCAATGTAGAAATGTTCTAACAGGTAAAACAGGCAAATTCTAAGGAAAGAAACCTGATATTTTGGTGACTGCCACTTTGTCATGCTTCTCAAATGAAGTGTCACTTCTGAGGTGTCCAAGAGCTCGTCTCCCCCCCCCACCCCATACACACACATACACACAGCATTCAAACATCACCAAATTCATGAACTTCATTGTAGATATTGTAGCATTTTGCCATATTCCACACACTCTCGGCATGCCAATTTGATGTCTTCATTAAAAGAGAAAAAAAAAAAAGAAAGAAGAAGAAAAAAATAAAAGCAAAAACAAAGCAAAACAAAAGAACAAAAAGGATTTTTCTTGTTGCGACATGTGAAAAGACACTGAAGTTTTTACTGTAAATACAAGTGCTCTCTTTTAATTGTCTATCAAGATGATTATCTATGCAAGCTTTGTCAAAGCCAGATTATCTATTATTAAAGGAGTCTTCTCTTTGATGAGCTTATTTTGCCATTCGTTCTTCATTGTTTCTCCATTGTATTCTTTCTATGTTTCCTAGATTTTGGCAATGCTGGTTTTGTTTAGCTTTTGAGCTTATATATTGTACCGAATGCCAATTTTAGTCTTTTTTTCTTTTTTTGTAATTTTTATTTTTATCTTTTACTTGTTTCAGTCTGTGGCAATACCGGGCGGGAGATGGGGGAGACTCCTTGAAGGCTTCTTTTTTTATTTTTTGGGCTGAACAAATTCATTTTAAACCTAGTACTTATTTTATTGGTCTCTTTTGTTGAACCACTAAGTTATGGGAGCATAAACAAACCAACATCACTTGTCAAGTGGTAGTGAGGAGACAAACACCAAGACACACACACACACACACACACACACACACACATACACACAAAAACCCGCACACACACACACACACACACACAAAAACCCGCACACACACACACACACACAGACACACCCACACACAATCCTGAAATTTTGAATTCTCAAGTTTTCGTTACTGCAATTGTTTACGGTGATTTTTTTTTACATGACTTTTTGCAGCAAATTTTTTTGTATGATAACAATTTTTATAATCTAAAGGCCAACTCCATGATTAAATTAAAAACATTCTGGGCCGAATCCAGACCCACAATCCTAAAATTTTGGATTCCTAAGTTTTCATTACTGCGATTGTTTATGGCAATACTTTTATGTGATGTTTTATGCGAACTTTTTTTGCATGATAACAATTTTTATAACTTGGAAATAAATTTTGGGAATAATCAAATTAATTGTGAAATCCAGAGATTATTTTCAGTGATTTTTTTTGTGTGACAAATATGATCATCATTGGGATTATGACTCTAAAGGAAGTAATTGCAACAAATTCTCCAAAATAAGTCAGAGATCTGTTTGCAGATCTTCCCCATCTGCAGTCAGTAGCTTAAAAGCTATATCATTATCATTTAGCGTCCGCTTTCCATGCTAGCATGGGTTGGACGGGTCAACTGGGGTCTGTGAAGCTGGAAGGCTTCGTCAGGCCCAGTCAGATCTGGCAGTGTTTCTACGGCTGGATGCCCTTCCTAACGCCAACCACTCCGCGAGTGTAGTGGGTGTTTTTTACATTAGCTTAAAAGCTTCCCAATAGGCGGGGAAGGGGGTGGTGGCTTTTAAGCTAGTCTATTATATTTCCATTCCTACATAAAATTCTTCACAGGAATATTAAATCAATCACACTACTCAACTGATGATTTATTTTATCATCTTAAAAAGGAGAGATGAAAATCAGATTTGATCTCAGTGGGATTTACCTTCGAAAAGTAAAGTGCCTTACCTAAAAACCACAAGCATTTTGACTGATGCTCTACCAATTCCATCAGCACACCACTAAGGCAGCTATATTCTGACGTTTTCTATGCTAGCATGGGTCTGGGAAGCCAGGAGGCTGCACCAGGCTCCAGTCTGATCTGGCAGTGTTTCTACAGCTGGATGACCTTCCTAGCGCCAACCACTCCGTGAGTGTAGTGGGTGCTTTTTACGTGCCACTGGCGCAGGGACCAGGGTAGGCTGGCAATGGCCATGATCGGTTGGTGCTTTTTACATGCCACTGGCATGGGTATCACTACTACAATTTCTATTTGATTTTTATTTTGATGTTGATGTACTTGACTCAATAGGTCTCCTCAAGCACAGCAGGTTGACCTATGATCCAAGGTAAGCACAGCAGGCTGTCCTGCGATTCAAGGTACTTTGGATGGGATGGGCTGGGGCTGGCTATGTGAAGCTGGTGCAGGAAACAGCTATGAACTCGTGTTATTTGTCGGGTCTTCACAATCACAGCATATCTTCAGAGGTCTCGGTCTTTTGTCATTGCCTCTGTGAGGCCCAACGTTCGAAGGTCATACTTGACCACCACATCCCATGTCTTCCTGGGTCTACCTCTACCCTGGATTCCTTCAACTGTTTGGGAGTGGCACTTCTTCACACATTTCTCCTCATCTATATATATATACATATATATATATGTATATATACACACACACACACACACACACACACACACACACACATATATATATATATATATATATATATAATCATCATCATTTAACATTTGTTGTCCATGCTGGTATGGATTGGACAGTTTGACCAGAGCTAGCAAGCTGGAAGCTGCACCAGACATCAGTCTGATTTGGCATAGTTTCTATGGCTGGATGCCCTTCCTAATGTCATAGATATATATATATAGATATATACATACATACATACATATATATATATATATATATATATATATATATATATATATATATATATATATATATATACAAATGTAGATACATACATATGTACAGTGACTTGTTTTAAAATGAAGTAGAGTTGCACAATGTCAACCTTACTCTCTCGTCCATGACTCATTTCAATGATTCTTTCTAGCAATGGTTTTGCTCATACACAAGAAAGCAGCTAAGATGTATATGTGTATGTATGTATCTATTGTGTGTGTGTGTGTCTGGTCAAAGATCAAGGAGACCAGAAATCCAAAATAGATTCAATTCAACAAACTGTGAAATGGTCAAACAGGAGACAGCCATCACTTTTTTTTTCCCACACATACTTTTGTATAGAGAGCATGTGCTTATATTCTTATTCCCTCCACAGCTTGGCTTTGTAATCTGTAAATTTACTGAAGTCCTTCCAACCCACACTGTGGTGTGCATAAAATGCACATCCTTTAATAAATGACAAGCCTTCACCCTCGTTTGGTTTTATGAACAAAGTTAGATCATGTGAGATGGATCAACACAGTTATTCCTAAAAACCCTATTTGTAATTCAAAGTAGATGGATTGAAAGCCTAGTATTATTATGACAGATTTATTAGCAATAAAAAAAAGGAAAGGATATGAAATGTTAGTAAAGTTTGTGTGCAGAGATGTGTGGAGGAAAAGAAAAAGACTCCTCCACATTGTAGGATCCTTAGGAAAAGAGAGTAGATATACGAAGGGGTTCTGAGAAGTTTCTGGCGTTAAAGTTACCATGAAAGACTTGGTTGGAGGCCCACCTTCTGAGTTCTTTTATAGGGCTTGAAAAAAAACTGAAGGACCACTGCAATAAGTGTATGAATCTGAGAGGGGAATATGTTAAATAAAATCATAATTAACTGATCCTCCTGTATTTTCTTTTACTGGAACTTTTCAGCACACCCTTGTGTGTGTGTGTGTTTGTGTATGTATATATATATAATATAAGGAAAATGGAGTGTTTGAACACAGAAAAAAAATCAATTCATTTATATAATAGTCAATTTCATATGGTGTACATACATTTCAATTTCTTACTTTCATGAAGGTCAAAATCTCCTCGGGGCAAATATTTGAATGGCTATGTGTCAATTTTTGCCCTGAAGATATTTTTACCTTCTAAATGTTTACTGCAGTCTTAATTGC
Source organism: Octopus sinensis (assembly GCF_006345805.1). Classification (NCBI taxonomy): domain Eukaryota; kingdom Metazoa; phylum Mollusca; class Cephalopoda; order Octopoda; family Octopodidae; genus Octopus; species Octopus sinensis. The sequence continues at coordinate 30,673,150 of NC_043016.1, read as the reverse complement.
AAAATGCTTGGCTGGGTAGGATCAATGGTGACCAATGAAAAGAGGGTTCAAACCAAAGGGGCAGCAGAGATTGCTGCCAAAATAGCTTGTTGTATGAGGGAACTGTGATGTGGGGAAATAAAAACTGGTTCATCTATCTCCTCGTTGTCTGCCACCCAGCTGTACGAAGTCCAAAATTTGTGCCCTACCCATCACACCTGACGAAAGCAGCTACTAATGCCAATCCCTCTAGCTTGCTCTCCTCATGTCTGTTCATGTCCCTGGTCTTCCTTCCCTCACTTCCCTTCTCACCCTTTTTGTTCTGGTCAGGGCCCTTGATTGTTGACATCACATCCCTATAGTTGAATAGTGCAATTACATCCGCTATATTATTCAAAACGCCTGTCACTTGAATTAATTTAGAGTTTATTCAAAAGTCATTGTTGTTTGAACCCAAACTTAAGCATCTAACGTTTAAAATTTAAATTTATACAATTGTTGTAGATTCCAGACAATAGCAAACTAATAATTAACCTTCCTATTTTTTTTTTTTACATTCTGCTGTTTGTGTATTCTGGTGATAATGGTTCACTTCCTTAACTCCTTCACTGCAAAATTAAATTTCATTGTTATTCCAGCAATCATCATCATCATCATCATCATCATTTAACGTCCGCTTTCCATGCTAGCATGGGTTGGATGGTTCAACTGGGGTCTGTGAAGCCAGAAGGCTGCATCAGGCCCAGTCTGATCTGGCAGTGTTTCTACGGCTGGATGCCCTTCCTAACGCCAACCACTCCGAGAGTGTAGTGGGTGCTTTTTACGTGCCACCTACATACATACATATATATATATATATATATACACATATATATATATATATACACACATATATATATATATAGATGACCAGTTTCTCTTCCACACATATATGCTAAATATCTGCCAAAAAACAGAATTGGTATTTTCTGCAAGTCACGTTGCCTCAATGAACTGACATATCCCGACAAAATGTAGTTCCAAACATGACATTCCTCAACAAAAGATAGATTGGGACATAAAACTGCTTTCTGCAGTTAGAGAGACTGAAATTTTGAGTGGATATATCAGATTTCTACAGTAAAAAGGATTAATATCTTTTTCAAAGAAATCTCTTATTGCTTCTAAAGAGATGTGTGGATTTTGATCCTCATTTGGTTAATTAATAATCTCATCCAGATATCTTTGAGACTATTCTCCATTGTTGATATAAAGACAATTTGTACGACTTGTATATGTTCTGCTTTTAATGGCTAATTTTAATTATTGTAATATGGTTCCTTTAAAGTAAACTGTTTATTTTTAGCTTTGTTTTTTTTCTCCTCCTACATGAAAGAGCTATCATATCTTTTTGTGTCTCCTTGTTGTTTGAATCTAACTGAGATGATTAGATTCAATAATTAACACCTATAAATAGTAAGGTGTAGGAGTGGCTGTGTGGTAAGTAGCTTGCTTACCAACCACATGGTTCCGGGTTCAATCCCATTGCGTGGCACCTTGGGCAAATGTCTTATACTATAGCCTCGGGCCGACCAAAGCCTTTGAGTGGATTTGGTAGACGGAAACTGAAAGAAGTACATCGTATATATGTATATATGTGTGTGTGTATGTTTGTGTGACCGATAGAATAAGTACTAGGCTTACAAAGAATAAGTCCTGGGGTCAATTTGCTCAACTAAAGGCGGTGCTCCAGCATGGCCACAGTCAAATGACTGAAACAAGTAAAAGAGTAAAGAGTAAAATATTTAACTTGCTCTCGTACTTTGCACGTTTTTATATAGCTGACTTTGTGTTACTGTTCTCTCATCAGGGATGATTACAATAACATAGGATGGGATGATGTGATAACAGTAACAATTAGCAAGAAATTCCAAACCAATTAATGATTTAGTTATTCCAATAAGTTAATGGTTCTTATTTTATCAGTGGCACAGTATATCATGGCAGGGTCTGGCTGAGAGTGTTGTTCAATTACTCAACCTGATTGAATCCGCTTTGATGAAGCCACGATTCCCTTTCTCCAAATTTGTTTACAAACTCAGCAAATTACTAAAAGTAGTTTGGCAGGAGACTCTATGTGGTAATTTGATATGTTAGAAATAACTGCCAAATCCCCTTTCAATAGATGGTATGTATTAGATACTTCTAAAAAAATGGTTTGGTCAGACCTATAATCAAAAGCTGAAATACTTTTGATTATCAGTCTGATCAAAGATGTTCTCCTTGTGATCATTCTGTGTTTTTGTATATCAGGGACTACATTTTCTAATGAGTCCTTTTCTAAGACAGTGATTTCAGGGAGATTTGGCTGCTATTTCCGGCAGGTCAAGCATCTTCATAGAATTTCTAGTTGGCTTGTCTTGTGTTACTGGCCACATAGCAAACTGAATTGACATGTGACGGTTGTTGCTCTTCTGCATCCTATTATAATTGTTTCAAAATTTGGCACAAGGCCAGCAAGTTCAGGAGGGAAGGAAAGTTGATTACATTGACCTCAATTCTCAACTGCTCTTTATTTTATTGACCCACCACTACCAGCAAAGGGATGAAAAACAAATTTTGGCACAAGGCCGGCAATTTTGGGGGTGAGGGTAAGTTGATTACATCGACCCCATTACTCCACTGGTACTTATTAATTCTTTTCTACTCTAGGTACAAGGTTTGAAATTTTGGGGGAGGGGGCCATTCGATTAGATCGACCTCAGTACACAACTGGTACTTAATTTATTGACCCCGAAAGGATGAAAGACAATGTTGACCTCAGCAGAATTTGAATTCAGAACATAAAGACAGACAAAATGCAGCTAAGCATTTTGCCCGGCATACTAACAATTCTGCCAGCTCACCACCTTATTTAATTGACCCCAGAAGGATGAAAGGCAAAGCTGACATCAGTGGAATTTGAACTTAGAATGTAAAGATGGATGGTATCTTAGTAGTCTTCTGGGCTATTGTAGATAGATATATTCTTATGTCTGGGTATTCTGAGATGTGTGGATCGGAGCTTGGATGTAGTTAAAAACAATGAGTGTCATATATTCAGGCGATATTTTAAAATATATTTTAAATAATTTTGTTTCATTAAAAATGTTTCCCATATTATGACTGTGAATAAAAGACAAACCCCTGTAGGTTACTGAATCATAATAAACATTTTGTCTTTATACATACATGAGGAGGAGAGTCCCTTCGGTTATGAATGACCATAGGATGGCACCTAGAAAGTTAACCTCCCAGGCACAAGTCCGGGCAAGGTTGTTTATGGAAGATCAGTAGTCGCCCATGCATACCAGCCTCCCCTCTCCACAGCACTGATGTTATCCAAGGGAAAGGCAAAGGCTCCAATACAGCTTGGCACCAGTGACATCATTTCTACAGATGAGTTAACTGGAGCAACGTGAAATAAAGTGTCTTGCTCAAGAACACAACACGCAGCCCAGTCTGGGAATCGAACTCACAACCTCACGATCATTAGTTCGACGCTCTAACCACTGAGCCATGCACCTTCACTATACATACATACATACATACATACATACATACACACATGCATGCATGCATACATACATACATACATCATACATACATAGGTTTTGTTAATAAATGCTTAAAGCAGAATCTGGATAAACTGGGATTTTCAAAAAGGGAAATTGACCAGCTGATTCGTACATTACAAGTACAATCTGTGAGTGGAACAGTAAAAATATGCAAGACTTTTTTCAAGTTCCAAATGTGAATTTGTTTGTGTTAACTACATCCCAAAGATGGAGCCTTGTATCTTTGTTGCAAACCAGCCCTCTCCTGAGTGGAAGATTTATAATAATTAAAAAATAGAAGAGACATACATATATGCATACATACATATATGCATGCATACATACATACATACATACATACATACATACATACATACATACATACATACATACATACATACATACATACATATCTGTGTGTGCGTGTCTGTGTATTTGTGTGTGTGTGTGCATATGTGTGTGTGTGTGTGTTTGTGTGTATGTATATATGTTTATGTGTATCTGTATATATATCTATATGTAGATGTTGTGTATGTATGTGTTTGTGAGACAGGTTTCTGCACTTTCAGTCTACCAAATTCTACTCATAAGGAATTGGTAAACCAAAACCTACTAAAGAGAATATTTACCCAAGATGTTATGCACTTAAAATCAACTGTGGAACCGTGTGTAGTTCAAGAGCAAACCTCTTAACCATACTAATATTTTTGTAAGTTCTTTTCACTTGGTATCCAATCAGATGTGAAACCAGAGTAATACATCACCTGCAAAATCAGACAAATATCAATCAGATGTGAAATGAGAATAACAGTCAATCAGCTCTGAAGTGATAGCAATATTCTAGTATACTCTGAGTTCACCTTTAAGTAACTTAGTTTCAACCTACTAACTTTGACTATATTTGAATTCTTGCACGTTTGTCTCCTCAAGGCTGCTTACAAAATGTTACTTAATTCTTCACACAAGAAATTTAGTCTATGTAATAAATTATTATATCTACATAAATGTCCACTGCTGCTACATTGAGTATTTCTTTGCACACTTTTTTCCAGGTAGTTGATTTGGAAGAGTCACGCCACAGTTCATCAAAGGGCCTTATGATTGCCGTTCAAGCCCGCCTGGCTCGTAGACACCTCCCTCGACTTGACGAAGATGGTTTAGTCGACTATGCTATGCCAGCACCCTCTTCAGCTGCACAAAGAAAAATAACAGGGGACACACAGAATGCTGACATAGAATGGGTTCAGGCAGCTGCCAGTGGTGGCAGCAGCTCGGCCCGGTATGAGTCAGTAGAGAACGAAAACGTGTCCATTAATGAAAGCTCGTCTGCATCATCTCCAGATGATTATCCTGTAGTTACAAAGCGATTCCTTAGTGCTGGCAAAGGTAAAAACAAACTTCCATGGGAAGGTGATGAGAAAAACCAGCAAAATAAACTGTATGATGATTTACCTTCTTCTGCTCCAACACAGGTAAGTGTTTTTTTTTGTTTCGTTGGGCAAGGTGGGACATATGGTCCCACCCTTGCCAGCATAGAAGGCAAACGTTAAACGGTGATGATGATGATGTTGATGATGTAAAGATGTTTTGTGACCTCTTCAGCGACTCTCTATCTCATATGTTGCTGCTTGTTCTGCTTGGAGACACATGGGATAGAGAATCACTGAAGAGGTCACAGTATGTGTGATGAAAGAGCTCTGACAAAAAAAAATAAAGGGTTTTATTTTTAACATTTAAAATAACTATTAAATGTTCTAGAACAGTACTGTTTTTAAGTATTCAAATATCCTATAGGTTTTTTTAAAAAATTGATTTACACCTCCATTGATTTACATTTCTTTCTAGTTTAGTTTCCAATAAAATTCCTATATTTTATATTTAACAAAGAGTGTGTTTGATAAGGATCTCTTTAACAAAATAATATTACTCTTTCACTTTCGGAAATATAAGTTTTGAGTTTTCTATTTAAATCTCAAAATTAAAAATCATTTTGAAACTAATAGTATCATTATAATTAATTTCAAACTAAGATTGAGATGAAGACCAGTTTGATTGTTCTCTGCTTTATTACTTTTCATTTGTTTTTAATGATTTTAAATTCATTTATTTATGACAATGCATCTGAAATGATTAGTCAAAATCATGTATTTGTTTTGTAATGATAATGGGGGATGTTACAATTTGCTTACTGGCCAGATCTTAGGTTTCCATTAATAATTTACTCATCCATTTCTTGATGTTGTCTATGCAAAGTAGGTGCAAGTATGGCTTTGTGGTAAGAAACTTGCTTCACAAAGGCGGCGAGCTGGCAGAATTGTTAGCATGCTGGGCGAAATGCTTAGCGGTATTTTGTCTACCGCTACGTTCTGAGTTCAAATTCCGCAGAGGTCGACTTTGCCTTTCATCCTTTCGGGGTCGATTAAATAAGTACCAGTTACACACTGGGGTCGATATAATCGACTTAATCCGTTTGTCTGTCCTTGTTTGTCCTCTCTGTGTTTAGCCCCTTGTAGGTGGTAAAGAAATAGGTATTTCGTCTGACATTACGTTCTGAGTTCAAATTCCGCCGAGGTTGACTTTGCCTTCGATCCTTTCAGGGTCGATAAATTAAGTACCAGTTATGCACTGGGGTTGATGTAATCGACTTAATTCCTTTGTCCTTGTTTGTCCCCTCTATGTTTAGCCCCTTGTGGGCAATAAAGAAATAAGAAATAAGAAACTTGCTTCACAATCACATGGTTCTGGGTCCAGTCCCACTGCATAGCACCTTGGGCCAGTGTCTTCTACTATGGCCTTGGACTGGGCAAAGCCTTGTAAGTGGAATTGGTAGATGGAAACTGAAAGAAGCCCATCGTATATATACACATATATATAAACATGTAATATAGCTATGTATGTGTCTTTGTGCCATCTATCTTGCACCCTCCCCTACTTGACAACCAGTATTGGTGTGTTTATGTCCCCATAATTTAGCGGTTTGGCAAAAGAGACCAATGAAATAAGGACTAGATAATAAAAAATAAGTCCTGGGGTCAATTTGACTAAAACCCATCGAAGTGATGCTCCAGCATGGCCGCAGTCAAATGACTGAAACAAGTAAAAGAAAAATAAAAGAAAGATACATTCTTCCCCCCCCCCCCCCACACACACACATTTCTGTCCCCATCATGCGTTCTTGCTCCACACTTCAGTTCTGTGAAGAATGATCTTTGCATGGCTGCTTGATCTTGATTCATGGCCATACAATCTCAGTTCTCTTTCTGCTTGTGAGACGGTCTTTTTGAGAGCTGATGTGATGTTGGATAATTTGCAGCATATCTGAAGTTGATTACACTAGAGTTTTTCACAACTCGTTGTTGTTTTCATCAGCGTTGTCATCATCACTAACAACAGCACGTTTTTCAGTGAGGGTAACCTTGAATTTGGTCATTTGGAAATGGTAGCAAAATCTCCCTCAAATCATATCCCATCTTCTGAAAAAAGGAAGAGCCAATTGGATACGCTTTTACTCTTTACTCTTTCACTCGTTTCAGTCATTTGACTGTGGCCATGCTGGATCACCGCCTTTAGTCGAGCAAATTGACCCCAGGACTTGTTCTTTGTAAGCCTAGTACTTATTCTATCAGTCTCTTTTACCCAACCGCTATGTTACAGGGACGTAAACACACCACCGTTGGTTGTCAAGTGATGTTGGGGGGACAAACACAGACACAAACATATACACACACACATACACACATATATATATATATACATATATACGATAGGCTTCTTTCAGTTTCCGTCTACCAAATCCACTCACAAGGCTTTGGTTGGCCGAAGGTGCCACGCAGTGGGACTGAAACCAGAACCATGTGGTTTGTAAGCCACTCCTACACCTATAATATAATCCTTATAAAGAAAAAGATAGTATAATCAAGCTTGACTATAAGTTTGTTTGGTCAGGGCTAACTTATAGCTAAACCACAATAATAAATACATGTTTTTATCGTTTTATAATAGTTAAGAATAGTGCAAAGAAGACATTTGATAAAGAACTAACAACAAAGATATGTGTAAAATAAACCAAAGCAAAGCAGAAGACTAACATTCTTGTGTCCAACATAAACCACAAAATTTAAGCAGTAAAACATTATTCAAAATAATGTGCAATAACAATAATTTCAACAAAGAATAATACCACATCCCTCACCACAATAAGAACTTCAAAGAAATTATCCACACTTCATTATTACCTCTGCCTTAGCGGAGGTGGAGGTATTGTTTTCAGTTGTGTTTGTTTGTTTGTTTGTCTATGGTCAAGATATCTCAAGAACTGCTGGATGGATTCGAATGAAACTTTCAGGAATGTTTGGTCTCATGACTGGCACAAACTAATTAGATTTTGGGATTGATCCGGTACTGGACAAGGATTCTGGATTATTTTTCCAGTTTTTTTACTTAATTTTTGAGAGTGGCCGAGTTCACTTTTAGTATTCTGGTTTGTGAGAGCAGTCAAGTTTATTTCAGATATTCTAATTTCAAAAATCATCTCTGGCTAATTGTTGAGAGGACGATGGTGTTGCCTTGGCAGAGGTTTGTGTTTTCTGAATGCTCTTATTATTATTATGAAATTTTCTTTCAATTTTCCTTCCGTTTCTTGCTGAGTGTCTTCCTGACAACTAGGACAAAGAAACTCACTGATAGACCGTTAAAATAAGCACTCCAGATTTACAAAGCCAATTTATGTGAAAGAAAAAAAAAGAAGAAAAAATTTATGTGTTGTAATTGTTCTCACAGCAACAATACACTTCTCAGTATGCACAACATGCTTCTTGCATGGATGGCAAAACAGCAATCATTCTCAAATAATTTCCAGTTCCTTTTTTGATCATTCCAAATGCTCTGAAAATCATTGGTATCTTACTTGCCTTGAGATGCCACATTTTTCCTTATTTCAATCAGTAAATCTTTATATTTTCTGAGCTTACCAAATTCTTTTGACAAGATATTATGATCACAAGCAATACTCACGTTGATCAATAAACAGACCTTATTGCTTTGATCTTTCACAAAAATCATGTCTGGCCATGGGGAAATATTGCCTGGGTTGAAAATTCGAGGGTTGGTGACAGGAAGGGTATCCCAGCCATAGACAAAATCTGCCTCAACAAATTCCATCTGACCCTTGCAAGCATAGAAAAGTGGAATTTAAACAATAATGATATGATAATGATGAAGGAATAGAAGCATATATATACGTATATGTTTCTATTCCATAAAAATAGTTCCTATTACCATTTTATTCATAGTCCTTATTTTGATATATGATTCTTCCAACTAGTATGTTAGGGTAGACAAGTTTGCAATATGGTTTTACCCTATGTATCTCACACTACACTGTTCCTTCTTTAAGCCTCAGAGTTCTTGGCTGTGTCTTTTTCTAAACTACTGTAATCTTGTTAAGCAAAATTTAACTTATATTGTATAATTAAAAAAATTTTTTTTTTTCAGTTTTTCTTAGTGAATAAATATATATTTAATGAATAAAATATACATAATATTGAATGCTCTGTTTTTAAATATAATAAATTTCTTTGTAGCCAACAAAGTTATCTGATGTTGGCAGTCGCAAATCACCAAGTCTGCCTGGAACTGATGCTGAAAGGCTAAAACTTAAAAAAGCAGCTTTTGTTGTTGGTTCTAAAGAAAATTCTTCTGATCTGGGTAATTACTTGAAAATATTTTTCTTTATTGCAATCAAATTCACATACAGACACACACTCACCCCCACACAGACATATGTACATAGTAAAAACTGTTGTTAAATGAGTATAGTGCTACTGTACTCCTGGTCTCAGAGTCATGCATAGCATCCATTATGAATGTTATGTTGATTGTGTTTTTAGACAGAACCTTAACTCTACTTGATTAATTCATAAATTATTTGTCAATGCTACTGAGAGTAAAAAATGAAGATAAGGCACCACATATATTTTATGATTCAAATCCAACTATGTTTTAATTTTTTGTTACCATTCTGTTGGATTTTAAGAAAAAAATTTATCCTGCTTTAGAAAAAATTCCTGTAAGTTTAAGCAACTTTGGTAGTGATGTTTTATCAAATGCTTCATTTCAGATATAACTGAAGTACCATTATGTAGTATTTCACTTAGTGGTGCAGGCATGACTATATGGCTTAGAAATTCACTTCATAAGCACCCACAGCCTGGTGCCCTAGCCAAATGTCTTCTACTATAGACTTGTGTATTTATTTTCGAACACTGGCCTATTCAATTTACTTTGGTCAACAGGTTTGTATGCAGTGGAAAGAGTGACTTTGTTTGGTTTAAAACAGCAAAAATGTCAGATTTGTATTTTCAGTACAATACACTGAAAATGATACTCTTGTCAACATAATAATCTATTCATTATACATTGGGCGAAGGGCTGAATTAACATTCCATCAATAACTTAGAAATCAATGGAAGTGTGTGTGTGTGTGAAAGAGGGAAAGAGAGAGAGAACAAGAGAAAGAGAACTACTTTCTGTTGTAGCTAATTGTTCATTTGACAAACAAACAATGTTAATAATGAAGGCAAATTAACATTGAAGCTGTGTCAATTGGGGAAAAATTATTTCTCTATTTCTATGTTTTTGCGAGATGGCAATTTCTTTAGTTCAGTTTGCATTGATTAATATCCATAATAATGTAGAAAGAAATTACTAAATTTGTGGAACAGGCCTGCAAAACATGTCACCTGTGATTTTTCAATAACAGAGCAGTGTGCCAAGTAAAATTGGTACATTGCTGACATGGCTGCTGATTGCTAGAGAAACGTAATTGGTGCTTCCTATATACAAAGTGAAAGGGTGTGGATTTTGAGCTGACAAGAATTTTGTTAGATCCATGAAAGTAAAGCAAAAATTCTTAAACAAAATGTTTGTGATTTATTTATTTATTTTGGTATTGCTCATAGCTTTTATATCTCAAGCTTAACCAATTCTTTTTAAGGACACCCCTGTAGCATATTTCTACATATTGTACTTTTTGAGAAGCATTCTAGGGTTCTCCACAAAAGTAAAACCAAGACTTTTAGATTGCATTAATTTTAGGAATATTTCCATTCTGTCCATTATTGTCCATTATTGCTAATGTTTTAATACTTTGGTTCAAATCACCACACACCAAATCAATTCCAATATCACGAATACTATATCTCAAAACTTCATTGTGGCTTTAGATCTAGGCATAGAATTGTGCTTAAGAACCAAAAGGGAATCTGGGACCTTAGAACATTTATGCCATGACCATTGATTTTTTGATTTCTTAATAACTCCAATTGCTTTTTTGAGAATATTTTACATTGCTGTCAGATAGATTGAAATCAGCCTCTCAGATTCGAGATCTAAAGCCTGTCTTCTTTCCTACTTCTTGAAACTTTAATTATTTGTAAGTTTTCTCTGAGTCCCTTCAGTTCCAGATTTCAAGTTTGTGTTGGAATTCCTTCTCCAGATCTTCTCCTTATTTGACTATAAGCACCAAGTTATAAAAGAGTTCCTGTATACCTCTGAAAGGTTATAAGCAACTGGAGGGTGGTGAAGGCAGTCCAGAGGAGGCTCAAAACTCTGTGTGTCGATGGATGGATGGGTGGATGGCTGGGTGGGTGGATGGATGGATGGATGGATGGATGGAAATTACACACACATATACATACATGTATATATATATATATGTGTGTGTGTGTGTGTGTTGTATAATATATATACAAACATACATATATATGTGTGTGTGTGTATTATAATATAATATATACATATATATATATATATATATATATATATATATATAAGTAGTTGAATGAATTATCTTAGTATGGATAATTCGGTTAACCGATACCTGGGTAGCAAATTCACATCAGAAAAACACGGTTGAAGCTACATGCCAAGGGCAGAGATCACATGCTTTCATGTGGAAATTTGTGTGTTTTTTTAATACAAATAAATGAAAGAATGGAGTTGAACAACGATTTAACAAAATTCCTTTATTCTTGACATATGTTTCGAAGGCTCCATATTCCTAATTTCAAAGGAATAAGGGGTGCATTATGCCGCCTTCTCATCAGGAAAAACAAGGAACTTATGTCAGCATCAAGATGAACAAAAGCTCTTAGTCATCTAAGAGCTTTTCTTCATCTTGATGCCTACATAAGTTCCTTGCTTTTCCTGATGAGAAGGCGGCATAATGCACCCCTTATTCCTTCGAAATTAGGAATATGGAGCCTTCGAAACATATGTCGAGAATAAAGGAATTTTGTTAAATCGTCATTCAACTCCATTCTTTCATTTATATATATATATATATATATATATAAATGTATATGCATATATATATTATATATATATATATATATATATATATATATATATACACACACACACATAATATATTATAAACATACATACATATATGTGTAATATATATATATATATATATTATATATATATCTTATTATAATATATATATATATCTGAAAATATTTTTTAGATTCTAAAGACAAAGCATTTTGGGCAAGTAGCAAAAGTCATGAAGATTTGTCAAAGCATTCCCGATCAAAGTTATTTCCAATCAATAGTGAGTTGTTTTCCTTTGCTTGTTAACTTTTAATAAAATTTAATTTTTTTTATAATTTCAGTTTTTTTTTTCCCCTTCTCACAAATTCTTAAAATTACAAGCACTACTATTTGGTGAAAATTTTTAATTTCACGTATTAGATGTAATGATTCCATCATTAATCCAGACTCTGTGTGTCTAAGGCAGCAGCATCAAATTTATCCTTCCCATTTTCAAAATTTTAGAGTTTGCTTTGAGGTGGGATTTGGTTACTATTTCTAGCAATTCATACAGGTGGGTGAAACAAGGTCACCTATTTGCTTCACCCACTTGTATGGTTAACACCTTGAATAAAGCTGTGTATGATTCTCAACCTTTGGATTTGTATGTATTGCAATTGATTAAATATAATCTGCTAAATGAACGTAACTGTTATATCGAAAAACACTGGGACACTTATCCAACTGAAACAAGTGTTGGAATGGAATATGAAAAAAATACTTTTAATAAATAAATTCTGAAGATATATAATTCTCCATACTTCATTATGATATGTAAATATATATATGTGTATATATATATATGTGTGTGTGTGTGTGTATATGTATATATATATATATATATATTATATAATTAGGGCTTAGTAAAATAAATTACTTTGCCACATACTGAACTTAGTAGAAATAGCAGCCAAAAAAAATTTTCTTAGCATTTCTACTACTTAAAGAAAATTTCTCTCAGATAATGTTTACTCTAGACAGCTCACGAAGGTTTGGGGGTAAATACAGAAAAATATCACAAGTACATAGATCGTTTGAGTACGTCAACGTTTCAAGATTAGCCAAATAAAATCAGCATTTCTTTCGTCAGCTCAAAATTTCTTAATTTGGATTTGGAAACACTAAAAAGAAGGAACTTTACCTATCAGCGAACTTGTCGCTTCAGATGAACCACTCCAACTAAACAGTGTCAACAAATTCAAAATGCGCAGGCGTAAAATTCTGCACTCCCCATTCCACCCACGTGGTCTATCCAGCAAACATTATATTTTAACCGCGAGAACCGATATATATATATACACACATATATATACATATATATATATACATATATATATATACATATATATATATACATATATATATATATATTATATATATATATATATATATATAATATATATATATATATATATATATATATATATGTATATATATATATATATATGTATATATATATAAACAAATTATGAAAAATTAAATTTAAATGTTGAAGTGAATCTAATGGATCTTGTGTGTTTCTTAAATGGCTTATAAACACCTTCTACGCTGCAATTGTTTTCGTTCCAGCACACGATCTCAGATCAGGTCACTTGCTATGCAAGTACATCTCCCTATATATATATATATATATATATATATATATATATATATATATATATAATTAAAGAGGAATGTAAAAATACATTACGAATGATATATCATAAGCAATGCATACTTATTTACAAATATATCAATGGCCAAACATGTAATCATAAATTTCATAAAGGAATGTGTATAATTATGAATAAATCACAATTATAATGGAGAGGGTTGCAAAATCCCTTGCATGTCTAGAAATAGCAGTCAAAACCACCATAAGGCCACTATAAGCACTCATATTCAAAACTTGTGACTTAATTTACTGGTCTTTTCTTATAAATGCTGTCCATGATGTTGGAATTCAGAATTTGAATGTGTAGATAGAGGTTGACACATTATTGTTGCTGGTCAGGACACATGTAAACCCCAAGGTGTCTTTTTTTGTGTGTGTCTATTTGTATCTACAGGAATATTCTCTTCAAAAGAAGAATGGAACCTTCAGGTTCCTAACTTAGAAATTGCAATAGAGAATTAACCTTTTATTTTAAGTTTTGAACTTTGTCATGTCACCCGCCAACAGTTTTATTGTGAAGAGATAGAACATGAGTGCTTATAAGTACCTTATGGTGGTTTTGACTGCTATTTCTAGACATGCAAGGGTTTTTGTAACCCTCGCCATTATAATTGTGATTTATTCAAAACTATACACATTCCTTTATTAAATTTATATATATATATATAATATATTTTTCATAATGGTGAAATTATCATGAAAGTGTTTAATTGGGAATATTTTATTTGTCAATATGGTAATTATAGCAAAAGATGTGGATGACTCGCCCATACCTATGAAACCAGCTTTGGCACGAGGATCTGCTTCCAGCCGCAGTTGCAGCAGCAGCAGTAGCAGCAGTCGCAGTGAAATGCAGTTATTTTCCAACTCTCCTGATATCAATCACTCTTCCTATACTGCATTTGGTACTCCTGATGAGGTTAGTATAATGCAGAAATCTTCTGATTCATAGCAGAGTACAAAGACGGGAATAAAATATGATAGGAAACGTTTATTGTCCTTGAGATGACATTAGCTTTGGTGTGGGTTGGATTGTTGGTTATGCTTTCTTGTGGTGGTGGTGCTTTTGGCAGTGGCAGCAGCAGCAGCAGCAACCGTCCAAGAATTTGGACCTGGAGATCTCCATTTTCATCGACTTCGAGGGCCACCTCCCAGTGGTGTCGGGCATCAATGAAGAGCTCTCGACTACAACAAGATGACCAAAGTTTTTTTTTTTTCCCAAGGTCTGGGGTCTCCTGCCCCTAAGCCCTAGACCATCACCTAATCACCCTTATCTGTCTTGTTGCTTAACAACAACAACAAAAAAAAAGCAGCAGCAGCAGCAGGTGTTCCTCAGGAGGTATCGACCATCAATGATTAGGAATTGAGACATCTCAATCCTTACAGTTTATGAGTAGGAACTAGTGAAGGAGGCCAAATGCTACCCAGCTAGATATACTCAGTTGTCTTCTCCTCTATGAGTTTACATAGCTCTGGTACCATAGATTTAAATGAAGGGTGGAAACTCCACTATTCAGGTGTGACGTCAACTTCGTCTGCACAAACAGGAGTGGGGATGCTCACAACCCCCAGCTATCAGAATTTAAATGGAGTGGAAACCACTAAGCTGGAGGGATTGCCTCCTGAAGCTTAGATGGAAGGAAGTAGTAGTAGTAGTAGTAGTAGTATCGGTTGTTGTTCTGCTTGTTGAGTATACCTGATCGGTCCTTGTTGAACTGGCTTTGATATCGAAAGATACCTATTCAAACTTGTACTACCCACATTGAAGACACGTGTTCATTCGTTTGTCTTCAATCCTCATTAACTTGGATGTTGTGATTGCTATTGTTTTGATTTTATATATACTTAAACATACTGTCCCAAAAATTTATGGCATGTGGTTTCAGTTTTAGAGAGAGAGAACTGCTGTTTTATTGAGTATGATTTGATTGTACTATCAGACAAATTGGCTGATTGCATTGGTTTTCCTGGCATTGGTTTTATTAAAAAAAACGTCGGCCTTTTCTAGCCTAGCCGGGCTCATGGACCCGGTTTCCTGATTTCTGTGGCGTATGTGTTCTCCCCCAGTTGGACAGGATGCCGTCCATCGCAGCATTACTCAAGAAACAGGAAGAGAGAGTGAGAGAAAATTGTGGCGAAAGAGTACAACAGGGGTCGCCCCCCCCCCCCCCCCCGCTGGAGCCTCATGGAGCTTTTAGGTGTTTTTGCTCAATAAACACACACAACGCACAACCTGGGAATCGAAACCATGATCCTCCGACCGCGAGTATGCTGCCCTAACCACTGGGCCATTGTGCCTCTATCATTGGTTTTCCTAGCACTGATTTTTTATTTTCCACTTTTTTTTTATTTTTAGAAGTGAGTGTTAATGGAATTGGTGAGCATTGTGATAATGAATGGCTTGGTTGATTGTTCATCAGTAGAAGAATATACAAAAATCCTTATCTTTGTTAAAAACCATTAAAATTTTGGTGGCAATATCAGCGATCATAGGAAGGTGGTGAGCTGGCTGAATATTTAACATGCTGGGCAAAACACTTGCTGGCATTTCATACATCTTTATGTTCTGAGTTCAAATTCTGCTGAGGTCAACTTTACCTTTCATTCTTTCTGGGGTCAATAAAATAAATACCAGTTAAACACTGGGATCGATGTAATCAACTTAGCCCCTACCCTGAAATTTTAGGTTTTGAGCCAAAATTTGAAACCATTATTTGTGATTATAGGAAAACATTGATTGAGCAATGGAAAAAGTGTCATCTGAATTTAATTATATCTCTTTGCTTTCTAATTTTAAACTTCAAGTTAGCTTTGTCTTTTATCTTTTGGGGGTCAATAAAATAAAGAACCAGTCAAGCATTGGTAGTCAATTTAACTTTTGTGGGCTGGCAGGGTTGGAATTACACAAAAGGGCCATTGGGGTCTCCTTTTATTTTTGCGCATTTCTACACTATCCATAAAGTAATATTTGTTTAATCTTGTATATGTGTGTGAGTGCATGATACAGAGCAAGAAATTTAGAACTTTATTTTATAGTTTATAAACTATACATGGAGCACTAAATATAAAATATAACAAAATGTATATCGATTTATACCAGTACAAATATGAAGAAAATTGACTTATGGTTCATCGGAATATCTGAGAAAAGAAGAGAAAGAAATAATTTCACAGAAGGCCAATAGGGTCCAGTTGAACCCTAATGACCATATTTTATGCAATAACATCCATATGACTGGAAATTTTTAACTTAAAAAATTTGGATGTGCACACATAAACTATTGACAATAAAAAGTCATGAGACATAGAATCATTTAAATAAAATATGCTGGGGTTCCAAGGGAACCTGCTGGCCCACGATGACTATACCATCACCTAAAATGTGTGGCCTTGTGTTACTTTTAGTAGAAGTTAGTGTCAGTGATGATCGTGGAGATTAAATTTTAAAATTTATTTTTATTGATTTATTTATTTTTTAATTATAATTTTAGTTGCTTTTTAATCTCTTTTTGTTTTCCAACATTGCTAGATGCAAAGCTCTTTGAAAAACATAAGAGATAGTGCTTCAAAAAGACGAGCTGAAAGACTGGAGAAAAGTAGCAATTCTGCAGACATGTTCCAGAGTCTCAGCTCCAGTGAGAGAGAACACTGGAGTGATTTTCATGATAAAAAAGATGACTTGAAGAAGAAAGACAGTTTAACATCAAAACTGTAAGTATTATCTCTTATTAATTACGTGGCAAGCTGGCAAAATTGTTAGCATGCCATCTTTACATTCTGAGTTCAAGTTCTGCTTAGACCAACTTTGCCTTTCATTGTTTCGGAGTCATTTAACCCTTAGGAGATGACAGGGCCAATCTATTGGCCAAAATGTCATATGATAAAGGCAACTGGGCTGATCCGTCAGCCCACTAATACAAGCATTGAGATTAGCTTGCTTCTCACATTTCTTGCACATCTGGGCCTTTCAGTGGTGGCTTCCATGATAGTTTCCTGTGTTTTGTGATTTTACATTGATATTTTTTGTGTTCCAAGTGAGCATC
>NC_043016.1:30533026-30650526 GCF_006345805.1 Octopus sinensis | reverse complement strand
ATTATGGAATTATTTAACATAAAATTGAAACTATATACCTCAAAATGATTAACAAACTTTTAAATATTGAAAGAAAAAAAAAACATTCATCATCAAGGATAAAGTTAACAGTCTGAAGACTTTGATTTGGTGAAGAAACCTATCTTAGACATCTGATTTTGTGAGAAGACAAATGGAAAGTTAGTGAAAACATCAAAACATGTTAGCTAAGTCAAAATGAATGAATTCAAAGAGAACACATAAACCAACACTGTTGGTCAAAGGATAAATTGCCTAAATCCATTTAGAAAGATCAAAATCCTTATTACATATCCCCCCACCTCTCTCTCTCTCTCTCTGTCTCTGATTCTACTTTTGCCCCTGGCCAACCAAAGCCTTGTAAGTGGAATTGGTGTATACAAATGCCTACACACACACACACACATACAGTAGTAGGCATCTGCTGGTCTCCAAGGACCATGGATCTTCACCCGAAGAAATTGTATCAGCTGCTGATGGCAGTTCAGAGTCTGTTGTGACTGTATAGGCCCACACGGGAGTTGCAGTCATGTATACTTTGACTGTATTGGAAGGAGCTTTCTGCCAGTGCTACTGAATTTTCCTACCTTCGAGTCCGTTTTTCATTGGTGGTTAGGTCCTGTTTTCCCTCCACTCACTTCATCCCCTTTCGCAGTGTTTGTCTGCAGTGTGAGCGATCATTTGTGACCTCCCATCTCAGGACGTCCAGATCAAGTGACTTCATATCTCTCTTGCAGACATCCTTCAAATGAAGATGAGATTGTCCTTGTGCTCTTATATATACACACACACACGCACGCACACACACACACACACACACACACATATATATATATATAATTTGCAGTCCTTGGACATTTCTTTACGTGGCCACTGATATAAATTGTTATTTTTTAATAATAATTTTTACACTTAGTACTTATATATACACACACACACACACATACACGCATATACATACAAAAAGATATAACCTTTATCTTTTATCTTTTACTTGTTTAAGTCATTAGATTGGGGCACTGTCTTGAAGAATCTTTGTTGATTTAATCAACCTCAGTGCCAATTAAAATTTTTTTTTAGCCTGGTACTTATTCTATCGATCTCTTTTAAGGACATAAACACACCAACACTAGTTGTCAAGCGGTGGTGGTGAACAAACACAGACACACACACACACACGTGCACACACATGCACACACACACACATACTTACACACACTCACACACATATGTATAATGAAAATGTTTGAGAAAAAATTCCATGCAGTGAATTGTAGTAAAACATACAAAAAGAAAGAAAATGCACAGCAATTTTTGTTGGAAACCATATATGTATATATTTATGAAATAAAATATTCATGTAGTGGACTATTTTCACCTAGGCTAATAATCATGACTAAGTAGACAGTGATGATGTTATAATGTCATGCTATCATAATAAGCTTTCATTACATCTTAGTTGGAGAACAGATGTTTTGTAAATGAACCAGAAGATAAAATGAATTTTAGAGGTGGTAATCAGTGATCATTATTATTAGAAGCAGGGAAGGTAATTTTTTTTTTGTTTGGGAAGTAAATTTATTGTTTGTAGATTTAAAATGTTTACATATTTCAAAATTGGTTATATATTCATATTACAGCACAGTTGATGTTTTTCAATGAATGAAGTCTCTTTATTTAATCATTGTTGTACAGAAGTTGTTCCATCTCATTTATATATAGGAAACATTTTAAAGTTTAATTGGAGATTTCCTGCACATCTGTTTGTGTGTTCACTGAGTAATATTTGCCTATATCTTGGGAAATGGATTTGTTCTCTATGCAGTGTTGTTCTCTCCTTCTGAAAGATATTCTTGTTGTTCCTATATAGTTGGGTCAACATCCTAACATAGATTAAGTTTTTGGATGCACAGGAAAACTCAGTCTTAATTTTGAATCCTTGTCCATGTTTAAAATGGAATTCTGAATGTTTCAGTTGTTTGAGACATAGTGCACTGTTAAGCCACCCATATTTTAACTCATAGTTACCTTGTTGTTGGGCTGCCCCATTTCTTACAAGCCCAGTAATGAAATATTTAGAATTGACTGTGTATGAAGAATCACTGCAAAAATGTGGATACCCCTTCCACCAATATGTAAGAGAAAACTGGAAATAATATCTGGATGACTGCTTTATCCTTTGGAGTGAAAGCATCAATAAACTATTTGAATTTAAAATACTGCCCAATAGTATAGATACTTTAAGAAAATATCTGTTCCCCTACTAGGATGGAATGGAAACTTATTATGGTAGCATGAAATTGTAACATTATCATTAACTACTTAGTTATGATTAGCTTAAGTGTAACTGGTCAACTATGAAAATATTTTATTTCATAAATATATTTATTTCATAAATATATTTATTTTTCTCAAATATTTCTGTGCCTTTTCCTTTTTGTAATATTTACTATACATACACACACACACACACACACACACACACACACACACACACACACACACACACATATGGAGATGAACGCCATTCCTCCATGTGATTGGCTAAAAAAATTTTTAGAATATTAAGATATTTTTCTTAACATGAAACCAAAGGTAGCCTTAATACACAAATAAAGAAATTTTATCCACCAATGCGATGTTGAGCATTCATCCTTGTCATTGGGCATTTACATGTCTATATATGCGTGAGTGTGTGTGTGTGTGTATATATATATATATATAATACATGTCTGTGTACACACACACACACACATGCACATACACATGCATGCACACACAATTTATACACTATACACACACTCATACATATATTCCTGTAACCTTTTGATCTCATATCCCAAGCCCTCAAGAAGTCTCACACTGTAACATCAAAGACTAAGGCAACTGACACCAAAGGGCTGCATGTTCTTTTGAAAGGAAAAGACTCCCAGGAAACAAAACTACAACCATAAAACACAGCTGCCCAGACCTGAAGAATGTGTGCTGAACAAAGGGTGACAGTCTATCAAGGCCATCATGTGGATTTCCTTGCCTAGACATTATAATCTCAATAAAATGGTCAAACAAATGAAAAATGAAGAATCCAAAGCAGTTGAACTAACTTGGAGAGATGAAACATTTAAGTCAGTAAGGACAGATGTATGGTATGAGAAAGAAAACTATACACAGCTGTTGAATGAAACAGTTATAATTGATAAAGAGCACAATAGAAACTTGAAGCCCAGTACTGATATTGGACCATTGCCAAAATACAGAATGGATATTTATTGTACATGCACAAAAGGTCTTGTGGTTAAGAGTGTCATTAATTTTAGTTTGAGTGGTGGTTTGGCAGAAACATTAAAATGCAGGATAAAATGTCTTGAGGTATCTATTCCGAGTCTTTTACAAAGTCTCATTCAAGCAATGAAGTTGACATAATCAAGTGACTTCCCCACACTAGAATGGCTGGCCTTGTTATTATCCTCATCATCATAATCATCGTTGTCATTGTCATCGTCGTCATCATTATCATCATCATCATCATCATCTAATGCCTATTTATTCCATGATGGCATGGGTGGGGTGGTTTGACAAGATCTAGCAAGCTGCAAAGCTGTGTCATGTTCCAGTATCAGCTCTGTTAGAAGCAATTATTGACTTTGGTGTAGGCATAAAGGACATGCATTTGAATCTGTTTTCATATTCTGCACACATCATCCAAAGAAAGGGGAAAAAAAAAAAAAACTTGATGATGACCAGAAATAAAACCAATTTAAAATATGCATGCATATTGTTTATGATTAGATCTGATAAAAAAGAAACTCTAATCTCATACACTTTCTTCAATAATGAACTGAAATTTCATGTTAGAAAGCAGAGATGAAGTTTTAGACAAGATAAATACTGGCTAAATATCATGAGCCAACTGTGGCTGCGATCATGATGGGGGACTGTTTATCATGTTTGTAATAAAGAATGCATTACCAGGGAATATTAAAATAGAATAATTAAAATAAATAAACTGTCATTATGAATTCTTTATGTAGGGCATGATTTTAATGGTCTTAGTGATCTTCAGTGATACACCCACTTCTTCTTTGATACATATCATTCATTTCATTTCATACACTTGTTTGTTTTGAGGCTTTTTTCCCCTCAATATTCAGAATTATTAATGATTTGTCTATATTAGTACAACTAGCTGTGGTACCCAATAATACATGAGAGCAGGGATATTCCCAGTACTCATTACAATGCCTAATTTCTCTCAGAAGGAAAATGAAATTAAGACATAGGACAGATAATAGAAGGTGTAAGCAAATTCATTCACAAAATGAGAATACAAATAAATATGTGTGGAATTGGAAAATGACAATTGTTTGGTCAGATGAGTGGAAAGCTGCAAATATATAATTAATGGAAACATCAAGAAGGGAATTGTAAAGGAGTGCTATGAAAAAAAAGTATGTGAAAGTTTGAAAAGTAAACAAAATTTATTTAAAGAAAAGGTTCTTAATTTGACGACTGTGTTTCATAGATATAGTCCCACTGATTGTGAGAATCAAATATCGATTGCAATGGTTAGAACCGACAATTTTAAATGCAGGTGTTAAGAAAATACATGTTACATGTTTTAGCACACAACGTTGCAATGCTTAGAATCAATAATTTTAAGTGCAGGTGTTAAGAAAATACGTTACAGAAACCTGAGAATGCAGAAATAATTGATGAACATTTTAACTCCACTACAGTTTAGGCCAAATTTCGTTAATCAGTTAATCAAAATTCATCTTACTCTTTGCTTGAGTGGCCTAGGCAAAAATTTATCTGCCTCAACTCATCCTTAGCACATATCCCATCTGTGTATAAAATTCCAAGAAAATCAGTTGAAAACTTTAAAAGTTATGGCAGAAAATATCATTCATATGAGAATTTGCATTGAAATGTCCTATTGATTTTTGAAAAATCGATACTGATTAAAAATGATCAAATTTTGGGAAATTCCAAGTGTGTAAATGACTGCATGGGCATAAGCCCCACATGTGTGTCAAGTTTCATCAAGATCAGTTGGATAGTCTTGGAGGAGTTAAAGTAATGAATTCACAAATACACATACCCAATGGTGGATAAGAAGTCCTGACTTACTTAAGTAAGTTGAGGACCACATAAGAAGATCCCTTTTCTTAAAAGACTGATATAAGATCCTGAACCTTCTATAAGAGTTAAAGGTTCACATAGTAACTTAATGCAAACCTGAACTCCAAAAGTATTCGCAAGTTAAGAGAGGGTATACTGATAAGTTAAACCTTGTATATAAGTAGTAGTTTGTATAAACGTAGTTTGATTGTCAGTATATCTATTGTTATGCATGAAATACTGAATAGAAAATGCTTGAGAATTAAAATGTACTTAAAACCTGAAACGCTGGGGAATTAAATCAACGAATTGAAATAATAAGTTTTAGCAAATAAAAATGATTTGTATTGAAATATAGAATTAGCAAATGCTAATGAGATTACCATTAATAAGATGTCTTTACTCTTTTACTCTTTTACTTGTTTCAGTCATTCGACTGCGGCCATGCTAGAGCACCGCCTTTTAGTCGAGCAAATCGACCCTGGGACTTATTCTTTGTAAGCCCAGTACTTATTCTATCGGTCTCTTTTGCCGAGCCGCTAAGTGACGGGGACATAAACACACCAGCATCGGTTGTCAAGCAATGCTAGGGGGACAAACACAGACACACATACATATATATATATATATACATATATAAGACAGGCTTCTTTCAGTTTCCGTCTACCAAATCTACTCACAAGGCATTGGTCGGCCCAGGGCTATAGCAGAAGACACTTGCCCAAGATGCCACGCTGTGGGACTGAACCCGGAACCATGTGGTTGGTTAGCAAGCTACTTACCACACAGCCACTCCTGTCTGTTTATACTCATGAAACATTTTTCCTCAGATTTCAGCATTTTCTGTCAAATTGAAATCTATATTAATGGGTAGGACTAATTTGATGAAGAAATGACCAAAGTCTTGTAGCAGACCCATGTCATCATCATTTTTGTGCTTGTGCAGAAAAAAATTTATTTGTCTCTACCCATCCTCTAACCAGCACATATTCCATCTGTATATAAAATTTCAAGAAAATCAGTTGAAAACTTTAAGACTTATGGCGGAAAATAACGTTCATATGAGAATTTGCATTGAAATGTCCTATTGATTTTTGAAAAATCGATGCTGATTAAAAATTATCTATTTTAAAAAAAATTCTAAGTGCGTAAGTGACCGCATGGGCATAAGATCCACACATGTGTCAAGTTTTATCAAGATCAGTTGGCTAGTTTTGGAGGAGTTAAAGTAACAAATTCACAAATACACACAGTCATAAACAGACAGAAATTGCCATTTATATATATAGATATTACAAACATAATCCTCTCTGAACATACATAATCCTCTCTGACACAAAGTGTCCTTTTACTGTAAATATATTTGATTATGAATAAGAACTTCTGACAATATTCAGCTACCACTGAAGCTTCTGTGAGAATGATACTGGATTTCTCATCAGATAGAATTTAAAAAAAAAGGCAGTATATGAATTTATCATTGTAATCCTTCCTCAACATTATTTAATAAAAGAAATCCAAGAAATGAGTGGAAATACAAGAGACTAAATATCCTGATGAATGAATGAGAGATAATTTTGTAAATATCTATCAGGATATATCCACAAGGCACACATTTCATTTCTAGAGTGTAATGTGTGTTAGTAGCTTCTCTCACACAGTGGTATATTGCTTAAGAGTTTTTGAGTGACATCAATATCAACAAGCTATCTATCTTGATACGCTTCTCATTTTAAGTGTATTCTTAGTGATTTAGAAATGCGAAATATTGATCACGTATCTAATGCACAAAAGAAGATAACAATCAAGGTATAAATACAGTTGTGACTAATATTTGACCTTTGTAGTTAATTCTACTAACTTTCTACAAAATGTTGCTGTAACAATGTTATCATAATGAAAACATGCTGCCGTAATGAACTCCTCTTGTCATTGTGAATAAAATTTAAGTACGATAATGGAAAAACAGGTTATAAAAACATGGTCACAATGAAAACATCATAATTAACACAAGAAGTATTGAGCGGTCATTTATGACTCACTCTTTTACTTGTTTCAGTCATTTGATTGTGGCCATGCTGGAACACCGCCTTTAGTTGTGCAAATTGACCCCAGGACTTGTACTTTGTAAGCCTAGTACTTCTTCTATCGGTCTCTTTTGCTGAACCGCTAAGTTACGGGGGACGTAAACACACCACCATCGGTTGTCAAGTGATGTTGGGGGAACAAACATAGACACATAAACATATACACACACACACATACATATATATACATATATATACATATATATGACGAGCTTCTTTCAGTTTCTGTCTACCAAATCCACTCACAAGGCTTTGGTTGGCCTGAGGCCATAGTAGAAGACACTTGCCCAAGATGCCACGCAGTGGGACTGAACCTGGAACCATGTGGTTGATAAGCAAGCTGCTTACCACACAGCCACTCCTGCGCCTACTTGTGCAACATTGCATATTAAATACAGTATTATAAATATATTTTTGGAGGTGTATGGCTTAGTGGTTAGGGTGTTAGACACATGACTGTAAGATTGTGGTTTTGATTCCTGGACTGAGCGACGTGTTTTCTTGTGCAAAACACTTCATTTCACATTACTCCAGTCCACTCAGCTGGACAAAATGAGTAACCCTGTGACAGACCGACCTCCCATCTTGGTGAGGAATGCATAGGCCATGAAAACCAGGAAACTGCAATGTATCCTCCTGATACCCACTCCCTCTACCCTCTACCTGTGCCCAATCACTAAATTCTGCCCCCCACTCCTTTCAGCTCCCTCTCATCTTTCGCAATCTTGAGAACTCACTGTCTTCAATCTCCAATTCACTTCATGATATACATCTCCTTGTTGTTGGGTGTATGGCGTCTGCCCCCTCCCAATCATATCTTCACTACCTCCTCTCTCTCCTCTCCTCCCTCTCCCCATCTGAGGTGGATGTTTCTCTTCAAATGCAAGACACCTATTTCTGTCGCTCAATACTTTTCCCCCACCACAGTTGAAGGGGTCTTATCCAGCAAATTATTTAGTGACCTCACTTGTTCTGGTGCTATGTATAAAAATCCAGTACACTCTGTAAAGTGGTTGGTACTAGGAAGGGTGTCCAGCCATAGAAGCCATGCTAAAACAGACAGCAGAGATTGGCAAAATCTTCTGACTTGCCAGTTCCTGTCAAACCATCCAGCCCATACCAGCATTAAATGATGGTGATGATGATGATGATGATGATGATGATGGTGATGGTGATGGTGATGACGATGATGATGACGATGATGACAATGATGATGGTTCAAAGCCATTACAGCTTAAGTGAAATATAAAAATATTGGATTGAATATAATTGTCTGGGATAGTTACAAATGCCTGCATGTATATGTCTGTCCCAATCAATTACATCTAATCCACACTTAAGTATGCATACACAAAAGCACAAATACACAAACACATACACACCATTCTTCAATGAAACAATAACAGCAGACTATGGAACAATTTGAATTAGAGAAATGCTTACTGATATTAATTGCTAACACTAGTGAAATTTTAATGTTAAATGCAACATGAACCCTAAACTCAACAATGCCTTCAACGATAGCATTCCCAAAAGCTGTGGGAAATGCTTGCTAGAGAAATTCAAGGAGAATCTAATAACCCTAAAGCAGGAAATACATTTGGTAGTGGGGGGTGGATGGAAAACTGCTGAAAATCTCTGGAAACATAAGAACATTGACTATAAGTTCACATTTGACCTACAAACTTAAATAGCACAGCATTAAAGGCCGTGTCATTGAAATTGTAAATATTCTTTGCCAAGAAGATCTGAAGTAATTTTAGAGTGTAATAATATTAAGTGTAAATGTATGCATAATATATAATGCAGTATGGTTGAATGAATTACGTAGAATAAGTTCTGTGTAAACATCGCCCCTTGAAACTTAAACATCAGCAGCTGGTCTTTTTCTTGCAAATAATAAACAAACAATGAAAAGGAAAAATGAACTAGGAAAGACTTGGTAGAGAGATAGCAGTTTAGAAGTCTTGTTCTGATGAAAACCTTCATAAATCTCTTCTAAAGAACAATAGGGAGCTAGCTTGATATACCAGATGGAATAGTAGTTATACTGACAATGCCAGTGGTTTTAATACTTAGAATTATCTATGAGGAGAAGTTTAAAAATTTACAACATACCTAAAGCATATTGTAGATTCTTAAATAGTAAAAAAATTATTTTAGTTGGTTCCTGCAGGAACATAGTAAAAAAAAAAGTGGTTAACTGATGAACAAATGAGTAGGAAGAAAGAAGTCTGGGGTAGTGTCTCATAAACAAAAACTCTTAACTGTGTTCTAAGTAGCAAAAACAACATCAAACCCAACAACAATGTGACGAGAATATAAGATAAAGTTGAACTGTCTCTCATTCATCGTTAGTAGTTAATGTCTCAGCTGCTGTTTTCTTTGCTGTTGAAAGATTGGCTAAAATATGGCACCCGCAACTAATATTAAGAACTGAATCAGCTAAAGTACTCACAAACAGAATCAGGTTATCAACGAGGGTGTTCTGAGGAACAGCCTGTCTGTACTGTTGTTTAATATGCAACCAACATCATGTCAATTTTCCTAAAGGTATATGAAGGCTTCTTGCTTGAATCAATGAAGGAGAACATAATCAGTGTCAACAGCATTTGGACAAAGGTGCTTCATGTACTGAAGAAATATACAATTAAATCATTCAAATTCTATCCAAGTTCTACATCATAACCTCTGATGAGCTCCCTTGTGACCATACGTAGGTGCATTGCAACCAAAAGACTATGCTTTCTCTTCAGAAAATATGTCAGCTATAATTATCCACTGACCTCTACAAAACAAGTAAAACACCCGCATTCCATTTTTGATCCCTTATATGAGAATTAAACTGAAAATATTCATTCAAGCGTCCAAATATGTCATTCAGCTGATCTGCAAAAGCTTATCAAGATTCTACAACCACTGATCTATAAACACACTATTTCTTCTCTTGTCCTTTCTGTTCTTACTACAATGATTTCTGCTTCACTGAACTCACACGCTGCTTTTGCTCCTTTTGTTATCACTTGTGCCATCATCACTCCCAGGTTCTGTATTAAGCACTTAATTCAATCTTTTTTTTTTTTTAACTACAACTATTTTCTAAAGTAATTCCTTCCTGATCAATGCTTTACCAAAGGTCATCAAACTAAAGACATTCAAACTGAATGTCACTTATATTGATTCCACTCTTACTTAATATCATTGACCTGGCTATCTAGCTTGTCTCCCAATGACAAGTACTGCAAATATTACAGAACAGAGGAAATTGCTACTCACAGTGTACCGACATTTGGGATACTGGATAGGACACATGAAGAAATTTGAAAATTATAATAATAGCCAGCAATTTTTTAATTTTTTTATCAGCAGTGACACTTACCAGATCTCTCTCAAAGAAATTAGCCACTGTTTGTGTGTGAGTATGTGAGCTTCAATATGTATCTGAAGATCAACAACAAGAAACTATGTAATAAATTGTGAAGTTTGAGTCTGATACACATACACAAGCACCCTCACATGCCTGTGTATATACACATTCACACCGGAGTAACTAATATGGTCTATGCATTATAATTACAATTGCCAATGTCAAAACATCTTTGATGGGTGAAACTTGAACATATCTCAGCGACCATCTGTCAATATATAAAAAAAAAATGCAACAAAGTTTTCAATAAGCAATCACTAGAGTATAATAGCAAAACCCTTCACAGAATTATAGCTTCAATGCGGACTGATTACAGAGGCTTGACTGACACAAAATATTTAATTGTTGTTATATATCATTAGTCACGAATGAGCTTTGCTGTCTGTTATTCATGCAGAATCAGAATGTGAAACAATGCCATGCTAATGTGTATTAAAACCAGGGAGTTGAAAATAAACATCTGAATCTAATGCGAGCTTGAAAATAAGTGTTGAACACTTAAAATTAAGATATTTGAAGTAAATACAGCATAGATTTCATGCTACAATAAGGAAACTATATCTGCAAATATGAAATGTTCAGCAGAATATATTTGATAATTATACTTTTGTTTAAACTGCTAATATTTTAGTGTAAATAATATCTTTATATCTTATAATACAAACAATGCTTTTTTATCTTTGTAAAGATGAATCTAAGATACCTGCATTAGTGAACATAAACTCAAGGTGGTGTGACAGGTATAAAATTCACCTTGTAAATGAGAGATATGTGGTTCAATTCCCTACAGTGGGTTTGTTCTTTTTCAATCTTAATTTGTTGATTTTGAAATTGTAACATTTAGTATTGATTGTATGAAAAATTTAGCAGCCGATTTATAAACTATTCATGTACTACATATTAGCCTTATCTATGCATTAAATCAAGAGAGGATATCTTTCTATGTTATGATGAAACTAATACCAATACATATTTATGCCTAATTTGAAAGAAATTGCATGAGTGTGTGTGTGTGTGTGTGTGTGGTGTGTGTGTGTGTGTGTATTTGCATGAGTGTGTGTGTGAAGGGAGCACAGATTCAAGTTACTATAGCTGATTGTATATCCAAATGAGAGATATATGCTTTGGTTCCCATCAATAATTTTTGAAAAAGCAATTTTGAATATTATTTATATTAAAATCTTTGCAGTTTATAGGGTGTATGTTTTTTTTGTTTTATTATTTATTATTAATTATTATTATTATTATTATTATTATTATTATTATT
Source organism: Octopus sinensis (assembly GCF_006345805.1). Taxonomy (NCBI): domain Eukaryota; kingdom Metazoa; phylum Mollusca; class Cephalopoda; order Octopoda; family Octopodidae; genus Octopus; species Octopus sinensis. The sequence goes on along the minus strand of NC_043016.1, from coordinate 30,638,606 downwards.
ATTATTATTATTATTATTATTATTAATTTCATTATTAATTATTATTATTTATATATGTCATTGATTTTTTTTTAAGTTAGAGGAGAGAGAGAGTAGCATCTATAAATCTTTGTAATATCTCCCGTACTGGTGTGGTTGTTGTGGTTGATGTTCTGCTTGAACTTTTGTAGGTCAACGTCTGTAAGAAAAGTTTTGGTGAGAAGAGAATTCCATTTCCAGAGAAAGTGCATTGGGAAAAGTGCTTTGTTTAGTAGTGAATTCGTAGTAATGAAGAAAAGCATAATTAAAATTACATAAACACATTAGCCAACAATTTGAGTTTCTTTTCCTGCTCTGTAAATAAATATATGTATTGGAAGCTGCTCCCCTAGTGATTCCACAATGTGACATGACTATATCACCAACATTTAAAAGTTCTGCAAAAGCAATCTCATTTCAATTGGCATCAGCAAATATTGTGAACATGTTTGGCATGAGAATCTCCTTGCTACACTGTCCATTTGTTGGCTCCATTCATTTCTCCTCTCTTCCTTTCAGGACCACAAAATTACAGTGTGTGCTAATAGGAAACTGTCTGACCCACACTGTCAACTTTAGTGTCCCTCAAGGTTCAGTTATGCTTCAAACACCCTTCATTTCTGTACATTAATGATCTGCTATCTGTCATCTCTGACCTTCCTTTCCTCTCCAGCCTTCCGCACTCATGCGTGTTATTTCATCTGCAGGCTAGGCATTTCACATCAAACTTGCACCACCTCTGTTAACACACTCATCAAAAACGTTTTTCAATTGATACATGACAATCTAGTTTCCTTCCAAAGTAGAAAAACATATTCTCTACTCATATCAAGGAAACAATTGTGTATCTATATCTCTCTAGTTTTGGAAAACATGTAGGTTAAAACCTTTAAAATTTCTACAAATGCTAGATATCAAAAGTTCTGATGATCTTATTTGACAACATATATATTGCAAAAAAATACATTCTGAAGACTAGCCTTCATCTTCACAGTCAGAAAATACTGGATACTGGATTTCTATTCAGTTTCTGAATTTTTACAAAGCTTCAATAAGCTAAACAGTGGAATACTACTCACACATGTGGAACAGTTCTATCTCTGCCTCTTTTCTCCGTTCCTGTCTCATTTCTCCCTATTGCAATAATCTCTGATCCTCTCAAATACCTAACTGCAAAGCAATTCCATAATGCCTATCCAAAATCTTTCTCTCTCTCTTTTCCTCTCATTGCACTTATTTTGTTTCTCAACCTATAAGCCAAATCCTTCCTCCCCAAATCATTGACTATCTGGAATTCCCTCTCTATCCATGTTTTTCTGCAACCATTGATTTACAGATTTTCATGCTAAACATCAACATTATTAATCTGAGTCATGGAGGGCCTTTGAAGATCACAAGCACTGCCCCCATTTTCGAACTAAGGGGGAAAATGTATCTTCTGGATTTTATATATTTTTTGCAGATGCTTCATCTGGCACACCTCTTGGTATGGCATCATTATATTCTTACGGGAGTTCAGAAATAGGTTCTGGAGAGATTGCTGCTGAGCCAAAAATGATTGGTGTCATTGGAAAAGGTTTATTATTTATTGAATTACATGTTAAATTTGAAATACTGATAGTTTTTATTTTATGAAAAAAAATTAACTTTAGTATAATAAGATTGTTATCAATTTCCATTCCTTCAACAATAACGCAGAGATATGCAGGAACAATAGGAAAGTTGTTAGGAAAAATTTGACACATTGATGAATTAGCTGCATGCTTTATCCTGTTTGTCTTTGCTTATTTGACTCAAAATAATACTTTCTCATATTATATACTTCAAAAATATTATCATATATTCATGTATAAATAAAATAAGAAAATAGAGATAATTAAATTAATAATTATTTATTAATCACAAACATGGACATCATCTCTGACAGCTGTTTCGATTCAAGACTTTAGAAATTAATAAGTATCATTAAAAACATTTTAAAGTTGAATCTCGTTGGAGGTGGTAAAAAATATACCGTTACATTTTCATATTATTGTGTGTTGACTCAATACACAATAATATGAAAATGTAAGGGTATATTTTTTTTCTACCTCTGATTAGATTCAACTTTAAAATGTTTTTAATTATTTATTTTTTTTTTTACTTGACTGCGGCCATGCTGGAGCACTGCCTTCAGTCAAGCAACTTGACCCCGGGACTTATTCTTTGTAAGCCCAGTACTTATTCTATCGGTCTCTTTTGCCAAACTGCTAAGTGACGGGGACATAAACACACCAGCATCGGTTGTCAAGCAATGCTTGGGGGACAAACACAGACACACAGACATACACGCACACATATATATGTATACATATATACGACGGGCTTCTTTCAGTTTCCGTCTACCAAATCCACTCACAAGGCTTTGGTCGGCCTGAGGCTATAGTAGAAGACACTTGCCCAAGGTGTCACGCAGTGGGACTGAACCTGGAACCATGTGGTTGGTAAGCAAGCTACTTAATTATACTTATTAATTTCTAAAGTCTTGAATCGAAACAGCTGTCAGAGATGATGTCCATGTTTGTGATTAATAAATAATTATTAATTTAATTATCTCTATTTTCTTAAAATATATATAAACCCTAGTTTATCCAATTACCTTACAGCTGAATATTAACTGAAATATTCAATACTTTTTGTAATAGATAATAAACCAGTATATTCATTGGATTTTATTATCCCTTTATTTGACCTTTAATTGAGCTTTGTATAAAGAATGGCATGCAGTTGCTAAGATTTTTAACTTGCTTATAGAAGTGTAAGCACACTAATAGAAAAGCATCTAAGAAAGTAGTGGGACTATTTAACATGCTCCAAATTAAACTATTTCCACAAACAAATAACTTTTTACTGTCTTTAGAAATATTATTATGTCCAGCCAGTACAGCTGCATGCATCAGACATACACTATTGTTGTTAGTTTCATTTGTTTAATTGGTAAACGATTTGTAAACCTATTACTCCATATTTGATTCTGTTTTGATCAACTTTAGTCTTTTAGTGTATACTGTCAATCAAGTAAGAGGTTAAAAATGATGTTTTGTTAATCTGTGTTAGTTCACATAAAGTCAATGCTTCAACCCTGATTAAATTGTGGTGAGTGGATGAGATAAAAATTTGACCTGATTAAGATCCAACAGTTTCTAAAGAGCTGGTATCTGTTCTAACTGGTAAGAGGATAGAAGTTTGTAAAATAAGCTTTCACCAACTGTTAGTTCAGTCATTTTTGGAAAAAATTATCAACTTTCTGAAGAAAGTGTTTAAAATTAGATAGTAGGTCTATACTTGTAATATACCTGTTGGATAGTAACAGGCAGAAATGATCTATACTATGATGAAAACTGAAATTTCTCCAAACTTGTGATGCAACAAAACTCTTTGGACATATAAACTGTAACTAGACACTTTCAGAGGATGTTGAATCACAGACATCTAACTAATTTAGGCTTGAAACTGACAAATATTGAAAGACCGATAAATTTCAAACCTTTCTAATACACTAAAAAGGCTTATTGCACATGTGATTAATGAACATCTTTCAAATATTTGAGTAAATGTTTTGGTAATCCAATGTCTTGGAGTGTGTTGATCTATTCATCAGATATCAGGAATAATTCAATATTTTAGCTATTTCCATTCCTGTTTAATAGATAATACAAAGAATTTGTATCTGATCTTTCTCAAAGCAAAATTATATTTTTTGTTATGCCTTTACTTTTATAGGATTAAATCCTGTTGAAACAAATTTGAACTCTCAAATGACTGGTTCAGAGATGGAATCATTTGAGCACAAATTGAATGATACGCACATGGGTAGCGGTGTTCATGGCATTAGCATTGCAAATTCTACAAAAGATAAGCTAATTTGCAAAGACAGTATACAAGATAACAGTGACATAGAGGGTGATTCTATGAGAGAAGTAAGTATTTTATCTCTCCTACTAAAAATCTCATCTTATTTGCTGTCATCACTGCTACATTCATTGTTACCAGCACCATCACCACCGCAGCTACCACCACCACAATCATCACTGCCACAACTGCTACCACCACCACCACCACAACCACCACCACTGCCACCACCATCACCTATAATCACCACCACCACTGCCATCACCACCAAATTACCTCTGCCAACACCACCACCACTCCCGCCACTGCCACCACCACCACCACTGCCATCACCACCAAAATACCTCTGCCAACACCACCACCGCCACAATCACCACTTGTCATCATTATCATTATCATCTTATCATCATTGTTGTCATCATCACCTTTATCCTCATCATCATCATCATCATCATCATCATCATCATCGTTGTTGTTGTCATCATTATCATTATTACACACCAGTTGTTTGATAGCAAATGCTCACCTGAATTAACTGTCATCCTGCTTCTGCTGATGTAATGCCTGTGCCATTTTTTTTTTTTTGTTTTAGTTTTTTTTCACGCAAGCGATACTTAGATGAATCTGCAATATCCCATATCTCTTCACACCTCAACCTTATTACCATCACAATCATCTCTGATCTAATCAAACTGCTTCCTAATAGCTACATTCTGTCATCAACTCAAAGCATCTCTTATCCACATATTTGTAATCCATTTGCATCAGTATATTTAGAAAACTGACACATTATTGATCCATTAGTTTAAATTATTTTCAATTATCCAAATTACTCCAAGGTATATTATATGAAAGAATATAGGTTCTTCCTATGAAAATTTTATGTACATCTAGAGAAAAGCAGGCATCTGTCATTAATTTACTGTAATTTTACTTTTGTTATGAGTTGAATAGCAGCATTGATTTTTGAAGGAAGGAGAGCATCTTCACACATACGTAAGAAATATAATGTTGTATAGCAATAAAGCATTGGCAGTGAAAAGAAAGGGTAGGAAGGATAAGGACAACTCTTTTACTCTTTTACTTGTTTCAGTCATTTGACTGTGGTCATGTTGGAGCACTGACTTTAGTCGAGCAAATCAACCCCAGGACTTATTCTTTGTAAGCCTAGTACTTATTCTATTGGACTCTTTTGCTGAACTGCTAAGTTATGAAGACGTAAACACCCCAGCATCGGTTGTCAAGCGATTTTGGGGGCACAAACGCAGACACACAAACGTATACACTCACATGTGCGCGTGCGCACACACACACACATATATATACACATATATATACGACGGGCTTCTTTCAGTTTCCGTCTATCAAATCCACTCACAAGGCACATAAGAGGTGCAGCAATATCAGGGAAGGGTTAACTGGGAAGATAGTTTTGTGTGTGTGGCAGATGCACAGGGGCAATAAACACCAAAGACTCCATCAATTCCAAGGAGAAAAGCTAGAAGTAGTTGATAGCTTCCATTTTCTAGGTGACCAAATGAGAGTGCAGCTACTAGAATAGCCTGGGCAGAGTTCAGAGAGCTCCTCCCTCTGCTGGTAGCAAAGGGCCTTTCACTCAGAGTGAAAGGTAGACTGTATGATGCATGTACACAAACAGCCATGCTACATGGTTTACGACTGCTGAGGGTATGCATAGGCTTGAAAGAAATGAAGATAGTATGATCTGCTGGATGTGTAATATCAGTGTGCATACACAACAGAGTGTAAGCACCCTGAGAGAAAAGTTGGACATAAGAAGCATCAGATGTGGTGTGCAAGAGAGATGACTGTGCTGGTATGGTCATGTATTGTGTATGGATGAGGACAGCTGTGTAAAGAAGTGTCACACCCTAACAGTGGAGAGAACCTGCAGAAGAGGAAGACATGAGATGAAGTGGTGAAGCATGACCTCCAAATGTTGGGTCTCACAGAGGAACTGACAAGTAACCGAGACCTTAGGAGATATGCTGTGCTTGAGAAGACCCAGCAAGTCAAGTGAGATGAAGGCTGTGGCCGATACCAGTGTCACATAACCAGCCCGTTTAAAGTCTCCTTTAATTGTCGGGGTAATATGCTGTGCTTGAGAAGACATGTTGAGTCAAGTGAAATCATAGTCATGGCTGATACCAGTGCTGCCTAACTGGCACCTGTGCCAGTGGCATGTAAAAAGTACCATTCGAGCATGGTCGATGCTAGTGATGCCTGACTGGCCCCCATGTCAGTGGTATGTAAAAATCACTCATTACACTCTTGGAGTGGTTGGCGTTAGGAAGGTAGCCATAACATTAGAGATGTTTGTACTTGATAGTTCATTGATATCAAGGCACAGGTGTTGTTTGTGTGGTAAGAAGCCTGCTTGCCAACCACATGGCTTCAGGTCCAGTCCCAAGGCATGCTCCATGGGAAGGTGACTTGTACAGTAGCTCTGGGCTGACGAAAGCTTTGTGAGAGGATTTGATAGACAAAAACTGAAAGAAGCTTGTCCTGTGTGTGTGCGCGTGCGTGTGTGTGTGTGTGTGTGTGTGTGTGTGTGTGTGTGTGTGTGTGTGGTGTGTGGTTCCGTCTCTTTACATAGAATTTTGTGTAATAGTAATCAAAAATGAGTGTTACCATTACAGAAGTAGTGTCCTTCATTTACAATCTTCCATGAAAACACGTCTGCTCAGAAAGGAAATACTACCATAATTGGAAATAGTTAAGAATTGGCAACTAGAAAAGAGGATGTAATGATGATGATATAAAATGATAATGTTGCAGTAGTAATTTTTCAGTTTGGATTTCTTTCTTTTCTTTTTTTTTTTGAAATTTTACTAGGATTTTACTCAAATTTCTACAACAAAACCTGTGAAAGAAAGAGGAACGATGAAGAAGCGTAAAGGAGATAAAACAAAACAACCTGAAATCTATAACAAAATTCAACTAGAAGGTATGAAAAATCTGTTTTACAGTCTAAGCATAAATATTTTATACCAAACGTTTAACTTTGAATACTAAGTACACAGGAGTGAAAACATAATTACGTTATAGACAAAGACCTGTGAAGCCAAGTGGAATCATAGTTATGGCTGGTGTGAGTGTTGTGTAACTGGCATATAAAAGGCACCCTTCAAACTTTGGGTAATATGCCATGCTTGTGAAGACCTGTCAAGCCAAATGAAATCATTTGCCAGGTGTCATGTCACTGACACCCATGCCAGTGGCATGTAAAAGGCACCCTTCAGACGTTGGGTAATATGCCATGCTTGTGAAGACCTGTCAAGCCAAGTAAAATTGTGGTCATAGCCGATGCCAATGTCTCATACCTGGTACCCATGCAGATGGCATGTAAAAAGCACTGTTCAAGTATCGGGCCTCACAGTGACTAGTGACCAGTGACTGAGACCTTTGGTGATATGCCATGCTTGAGAAGACCTGTCAAGCCAAGTGAGATCATAGTTGTTGCTGGTGGTGGTGTTGCATAACTGGCACCCACGCCAGCAGCACATAAAAAAAACACCCATTACACTCTTGGAGCGATTGGTGTTAGGAAGGGCATCCAGCCATAGAAACCATGCCAAGTCAGATTGGAACCTGGTGTGACTTCCCAGCTTACCAGTTTTCTTAACAGTCAAACTGTCCAATGCATGCTAGCATGGCAAAATGGATGATAAAAGCTGATGGTGGTGGTGGTGGTGATGGTGATGATGATGATGGAGGTGGTGGTGGTGGTGGTGATGGTGTTGGTGGTGGTGATGGTGATGATGATGATGATGGTGGTGGTGGTGGTGGTGGTGGTGGTGGTGATGGTGGTGATGGTGATGATGATGGTGGTGGTGGTGGTGATGATGATGATGATGATGATGATACAAACTGAAAAAATTTAACACTGATAGAATAACAATCTCAACATAAATATTTAAATGGCAAACTGACCAAGTTTGATTAATAAGATTCTAACACCAGCTCACACAGGTGCTTTTACCTGTGTTTTTTACTTCTATGTAGACTTTGACAGGTGCACATAAGAATTATAAATAGTGTTTCACCATTGCTTGATACCTTCCCAAAGAAGACAGACAAATGTAAATTTACACTGTTTGATTATTTAAATCATTCATCCATTAGTCAGCATCATGTTATTTCTTTAGTTTGTGGTTTTTGTCCTCTGAACAAACAAAAACGAATAAATGTGTGTGTGTATGTGTGTGTATAAATATATATATATATATGTATTCACATATATTGTATATATAAATATGTATACATATGTGCATACAGGGTGTGGTGAATAAACTGTCATTTAAATTAGGCTAAAATGAAAATAACACTGACATCTCATTTAAAAAAATGTATTTACCAAAATTACATAAAAATATCTTGAAATACTAAAGAGTAAATTTATTTAATAAAATCGCCATTGCCTTTAACCCTGGCTTCCAGACGACTTCAGAATCTCCTGCAAATCTTTTGGACGGTCTTCTTGTTGAAGTGGATGAATGCTGCCATAATCCTTGCCTTCGGTTGCAGCTTTGGTGTTACAAGGAGTTTTGTTGATCTCTTGCTCAACTGTGCCCCACACATAATAATCAAAGGGGTTGCAGTCTGAGGAGTTAGGTGGCCAGATGTTAGGGGTGATGTGGTCGCAGAAATTGTCTGACAGCCATGACTGGGTCCTCCTGCTTGTGTGGTATGGTACAGAGTCCTATTGCCAGACATAGGGTCTTCTAGCAACCACCCTCTTCATCCAGAGCAGCATTACCTCCTCCAGGCAGTTGATGTAGGCCTTCGTGTTGATTGGAAGTTTGATTTTTATCAATCTCGGTATGTCCTTGGATAGCACTGTTCCCAGATTGACACCTAAACATTCTGAAATGTTTGTATTGGAGTTTCCGGCATGAATACCAAGCAGTGCAGCATGTTGTTTCCAAATTCCTGGCAGAGTGAATTGCCTCGTGGTACTATTTTTCTGACGGATAGAGCCCAACTGACCCTACTATACTGTGTAGTCAAAAAAATCAAAAACAGAAAATGCACATGTGCGAAATTGGATATATACATACATAAATATATACACATACATACATACATAAATATATACATACATACATAAATACATACATACATGCATACATACATACATACATGCATACATACATACATGCATACATACATACATACATACATACATACATACACACACACATACACACGTTCACACGCGCACACACACACACATACACACACACACACACACATACACATGCACACGCGCATACATATTTTGCATAAGGTAAGAAATGAAAAGGAGTGATAACTTTGTAAATGTAATTACAAGTTTCCACTGTATAATTATTGACTGTAGGAAATAGCCTAATACCAGGGCATATAGAGCCATGATAGAAAAAAATAGATATTAGCAGATGTGTGAATTGAACCAGCACCACTTGTTCTTATGTGTACTAATTACCCATTTTTCTGTCATGGATTTATATGCCCCAATATTAGGCTATTGTCTATAGCCAATATACACAGTGAAAACTTATCGCTACATTTACAAAATACTCACGCATATGCACACTACACACACACTTACAAACATGCACATACACATGCATACACACATGCATGCATACATACATACATACATACATACACACACACATGGACACACGCATGCATACACACATGCACTTACACACACACATGGACACACGCATGCATACACACATGCACTTATACACACACATACACACACACATGGACACACGCATGCATACACACATGCACTTATACACACACATACACACACACATGGACACACGCATGCATACACACATGCACTTATACACACACATACACACATACACACACACATGGACACACGCATGCATACACATATGCACTTACACACACACATACACACACACATGGACACACGCATGCATACACACATGCACTTATACACACACATACACACACACATGGACACACGCATGCATACACACATGCACTTATACACACACATACACACACACATGGACACACGCATGCATACACACATGCACTTATACACACACATACACACACACATGGACACACGCATGCATACACATATGCACTTACACACACACATACACACACACATGGACACACGCATGCATACACACATGCACTTACACACATACATACACACACACATGGACACACGCATGCATACACACATGCACTTATACACACACATACACACACACATGGACACACGCATGCATACACACATGCACTTATACACACACATACACACACACATGGACACACGCATGCATACACACATGCACTTATACACACACATACACACATACACACACACATGGACACACGCATGCATACACATATGCACTTACACACACACATACACACACACATGGACACACGCATGCATACACACATGCACTTACACACATACATACACACACACATGGACACACGCATGCATACACACATGCACTTATACACACACACACACACACAGACATTCAGTCTAAAATCACTTAAAGGTTTCTCTTTAAAATTTTTTAATACAAATAAGTCTATTCACTAGAGATATATCATATTCAGTCATTTATTTGTTTATCCGTTTATTATTCAATCATTTCTAGTTCTTCCTGTGAATTCAAATCCTCTTAATTTAGAGAAAACTTGTAAACCAACACCAAGCTTAACTCCGAAGATAAAACCAAAGACGTAAGTAATTAAATGTACTGCTTGAAAACTGTGCTATTATGGCCAAAACGAAAAAAAAGATTTACAAACCCTCTTTGCAGCACACCCACCTGAGGCCATACATAGCTCTTTGATAAAAACTTTGTTTTTTAAAGTGATCTAAAACCTTGTGAAAATTTCACGTTAACTTATCTTCCAAACACTACATTCTTGTACGCTTTTACTTTTTAACTTGTTTCAGTCATTTTGACTGCAACCATGCTGGAGCACCACCTTCAGTCGAGCAAATAAGCCCCCCTGGACTTATTCTTTGTAAGCCTAGTACTTATTCTATCAGTCTCTTTTGCCGAACCGCTAAGTCACAGGAACCAAAACACACCAACAATGGTTGTCAAGTGATGGTGGGGGGACAGACACAGACCCAGAAATACACACACACACACACACACACACACATACGACAGGCTTCTTTCAGTTTCCATCTACCAAATCCACTCACAAGGCTTTGGTCGGCCTGAAGCTATAGTAGAAGACACTTGGCCATGGTGCCACTTGAGTGAGACTGAACCCGGAACCATATGGTTGGGAAGCAAGCTCCTTACCACACAGTCACTCTTGTGCCTATAAGTTTAACAATTGCAATGTTATTTTCATCAATTCTTCTCTATTTTCAAAATTAATTGAAACAAATGCAGTGTATTCCAATGTTAAAAAAAAAGCCTTAACCCTTTCGTTACCAACCCAGCTGAAACCGGCTCTGGCTCTGAGTAAAAATGTCTTGTTTCCATAAGTTTTGAATTAACATCTTCCACCAAACCTTAGTCACAATTTATGTTCCTAACACCAGCTGAATGATAACTAAGTTATTTTACTAAATTCTTTGTTATATTTAAAGTAATTGAAAGAAACACAGAGCATCTCAAAATAAATACAGTAACGAAAGGGTTAAAAGACCTATTTAACCCATATATGCCCATAAAAAAACTTCACCGTTATTAGATTAAACGTTATAGTAAGCTTTCACAATATGGAAAAGAAGGACAGTGTGCAAAACTGTTGGCTACAGGTGTCCACTACCTAATGAACATTTCGTATGCTCAGTCAGATGCTTCCTAGCGAGTTTATGTCCAAGCAAGTAGGGGGACAGGTTTTGTGTTGTGAAAATGCAATCAGGAGCATATATGAGTTAAAGACAGAATAACACTGTCAGATTTCAGTATATATTTCAATTGGTTATAAACTGTGAAAGGTCTCCTAATCTCTTAGAAGCTTGTGTTAGCTGGTGCGCAGGTTCAATCTCGTGGTGTGAACCAAATAAGATGTTCACTTCGTCTGAAAGGGAAGCTAGAATATTTTACATGTAGCATTTCTAGATAATCTGCTAGCTATCCAAGTAGTTTAGTAAAATGAAGCAATATAGGAAAAGGCAAAAAAAAAAAAATAGGCTATCCAAAGACAAAATTTTTTTTTTTTTTATGTCAGACTTACAGTTCATAACTTAATGAAAGATAGTTGTGGTTAGTTAAATAACAAACAGTTGGCACTTGCGTATAAAAGTAGTAAACTTGCATATAAAAGTAGGCGCAGGAGTGGCTGTGTGGTAAGTAGCTTGCTTACCAACCACATGGTTCCGGGTTCAGTCCCACTGCGTGGCATCTTGGGCAAGTGTCTTCTACTATAGCCTCGGGCCGACCAAAGCCTTGTGAGTGGATTTGGTAGATGGAAACTGAAAGAAGCCCGTCGTATATATGTACATATATATATATATATATGTGTGTGTGTGTGTGTTTGTGTGTCTGTGTTTGTCCCCCTAGCATTGCTTGACAACCGATGCTGGTGTGTTTACGTCCCCGTTACTTAGTGGTTCGGCAAAAAGAGACCGATAGAATAAGTACTGGGCTTACAAAAAAAGAATAAGTCCCGGGGTCGAATTGCTCGACTAAAGGCGGTGCTCCAGCATGGCCGCAGTCAAAATGACTGAAACAAGTAAAAGAGTAAAAAGAGTAAAATGGTAACTCTAACAGGTCATTATGTTTACCAAATACCGAAATACTGATATAGTAGATAAATGCTGAAATAAATGCAATTGGGGTTTTATGTTTGCAGGCACATTTTAGACAATGAAAACAATCAAGCTCTCAGGAATTCTTCAGATCTCACTCAACCCCCAGAAAACTCTGTCTCACTACCACCAGCTGGAATTGATGAACTGCAACAAAAGTTAAATCAAGAAGACTGGTAATATTAAATGCTTTCTTTCTTTCTTTCTTTCTTTCTTTCTTTCTTTCTTTCTTTCTTTCTTTCTTTCTTTCTTTCTTTCTTTCTTGCTTCCTTCCTTTCTTTCCTTCCTTCCTCCCTTTCTCTCTTTCTGTCTTCCTTCCTTCCTTCCTTCTTTCCTTCCTTCCTTCATTCTTCCTTCCTTTCTTTCTTTCTTTCTTTCTTTCTTTCTTATGTTTCGACAGCAGTGTTAAGGCAGCTCTCCCTGGTAAAGAGGATTGGCCTGCAAGAATCCACGGCCGGTGCCAAGTAAAAAACACTTGTGCCAGTGCCATGTGATGTTACATTAAAAACACCCGGCACACACTGTAAAGTGGTTGGCACTAGGAAGGGCATCCAGCTGTAGAAACCAAGCCAAATCAGACTGGAACCTGGTGCAGCTCTCCAGCTTGCCACCTCTAGCACTCAGCACACACTATAAAGTGGTTGGCACTAGGAAGGGCATCCAGCTGTAGAAACCAAGCCAAATCAGATTGGAACCTGGTGCAGCTCTCCATCATGCCACCTCTAGCACTCAGCACACACTATAAAGTGGTTGGCATTAGGAAGGGCATCCAGCTGTAGAAACCAAGCCAAATCAGACTGGAACCTGGTGCAGCTCTCCAGCTTGCCACCTCTAGCACTCAGCACACACTATAAAGTGGTTGGCACTAGGAAGGGCATCCAGCTGCAGAAACCAAACCAAATCAGACTGGAACCTTGTGCAGCTCTCAACCTTGCCAGCTCTAGCACTCAGCACACACTATAAAGTGGTTGGCACTAGGAAGGGCATCCAGCTGTAGAAACCAAGCCAAATGAGACTGGAACCTGGTGCAGCTCTCCAGCTTGCCACCTCTAGCACTCAGTACACACTATAAAGTGGTTGGCATTAGGAAGGGCATCCAGCCGTAGAAACCAAGCCAAATCAGATTGGAACCTGGTGCAGCTCTCCAGCTTGCCAGCTCTAGCACTCAGCACACACTATAAAGTGGTTGGCATTAGGAAGGGCATCCAGCTGTAGAAACCAAACCAAATCAGACTGGAACCTGGTGCAGCTCTCCAGCTTGCCACCTCTAGCACTCAGTACACACTATAAAGTAGTTGGCACTAGGAAGGGCATCCAGCTGTAGAAACCAAGCCAAATCAGATTGGAACCTGGTGCAGCTCTCCAGCTTGCCACCTCTAGCACTCAGTACACACTATAAAGTAGTTGGCACTAGGAAGGGCATCCAGCTGTAGAAACCAAGCCAAATCAGATTGGAACCTGGTGCAGCTCTCCAGCTTGCCACCTCTAGCACTCAGTACACACTATAAAGTAGTTGGCACTAGGAAGGGCATCCAGCTGTAGAAACCAAGCCAAATCAGATTGGAACCTGGTGCAGCTCTCCAGCTTGCCACCTCTAGCACTCAGTACACACTATAAAGTAGTTGGCACTAGGAAGGGCATCCAGCCGTAGAAACCAAGCCAAATCAGATTGGAACCTGGTGCAGCTCTCCAGCTTGCCACCTCTAGCACTCAGTACACACTATAAAGTGGTTGGCACTAGGAAGGGCATCCAGCTGTAGAAACCAAACCAAATCAGACTGGAACCTGGTGCAGCTCTCCAGCTTGCCACCTCTAGCACTCAGTACACACTATAAAGTAGTTGGCACTAGGAAGGGCATCCAGCTGTAGAAACCAAGCCAAATCAGATTGGAACCTGGTGCAGCTCTCAACCTTGCCAGCTCTAGCACTCAGCACACACTATAAAGTGGTTGGCACTAGGAAGGGCATCCAGCTGTAGAAACCAAACCAAATCAGATTGGAACCTGGTGCAGCTCTCAACCTTGCCAGCTCTAGCACTCAGCACACTATAAAGTGGTTGGCACTAGGAAGGGCATCCAGCTGTGTAGAAAACCAAACCAAATCAGACTGGAACCTGGTGCAGCTCTCCAGCTTGCCACCTCTAGCACTCAGTACACACTATAAAGTGGTTGGCACTAGGAAGGGCATCCAGCTGTAGAAACCAAACCAAATCAGATTGGAACCTGGTGCAGCTCTCAACCTTGCCAGCTCTGGCACTCAGCACACACTATAAAGTGGTTGGCACTAGGAAGGGCATCCAGCTGTAGAAACCAAGCCAAATAAGACTGGAACCTGGTGCAGCTCTCCAGCTTGCCTGCTCTAGCACTCAGTACACACTATAAAGTGGTTGGCACTAGGAAGGGCATCCAGCTGTAGAAACCAAGCCAAATCAGATTGGAACCTGGTGCAGCTCTCAACCTTGCCAGCTCTGGCACTCAGCACACACTATAAAGTGGTTGGCACTAGGAAGGGCATCCAGCTGTAGAAACCAAACCAAATCAGATTGGAACCTGGTGCAGCTCTCAACCTTGCCAGCTCTGGCACTCAGCACACACTATAAAGTGGTTGGCACTAGGAAGGGCATCCAGCTGTAGAAACCAAGCCAAATAAGACTGGAACCTGGTGCAGCTCTCCAGCTTGCCTGCTCTAGCACTCAGCACACACTATAAAGTGGTTGACATTAGGAAGGGCATCCAGCTGTAGAAACCAAGCCAAATCAGATTGGAACCTGGTGCAGCTCTCAACCTTGCCAGCTCTAGCACTCAGCACACACTATAAAGTGGTTGGCACTAGGAAGGGCATCCAGCTGTAGAAACCAAGCCAAATCAGACTGGAACCTGGTGCAGCTCTCCAGCTTGCCTGCTCTAGCACTCAGTACACACTATAAAGTGGTTGGCACTAGGAAGGGCATCCAGCTGTAGAAACCAAGCCAAATCAGATTGGAACCTGGTGCAGCTCTCCAGCTTGCCAATTCCAGTCAAAAAATGCAACCCATGCCAGCATGGAAAACAAATGCCAAATGTTGATGATGATGATGATGATGATGTGGATGATGTGCAAAAAATTTAATATCAATGAAAGTAAAGGAAATGAAATCAGAGAAAACTTTATTTTCTCCACTCCCTATTTATTCTTGTTTATTTTTCTTAGGTTGAGATGTGAACGTGCAATTAAGTTTGCCTTCCACCCGCCAACATAGTTGTCACACTGCTTGACACATTGGACAGGTGTCTTCTATTATAGTCTCATGTTGACCAAAGCCTCAAGAGTGGACTTGGCACATGGAAACTACTGACAGAAGCCCATCGTATGTGTATGTACGTATGCCTATGTATGTATGTATGTACATACATATGTGTGTACGGGTATATTTGTGTCTCCTTGTCTTGACATCATGTGATTGTTGTAAATGGATATTCGTTCATTTCTGATATTCTGCAAAAGCATATTTCCATAAGGAAATATTACCTTGCATGAAAACAAGTGACAGTAAGTGACAGGAATGGCATCCAACCATTGAAGATCCACCTCAATAAACTTTGTCTGACTCATTGCATACAAGGAAATTAAAACGATATTAAAACGACAACGATGATGATGGTGGTGGTGGTGGTGGTGATGGTGGTGGTAGTGGTGGCGGCGGCGACAGCAGCGGCAGTGGCAGCGGTAGCAGTGGTGGTGGTGGTGGTGGTGATGGTGATGGTGATGGTGATGACGACGACGACGATGACGACGACGACGACGAGGAGGATCATGATTATGATGAATGATGATGTACTCTGTTCTTTTAAAATGGATTAATAATTATTAATAGATTAAAAGCAGATTAGTTTACTCTGTTCTCCTCTGCTAATCCTAATTCTTTTATAGGGACAAAGACATGTATTTTATTCTTGGCCTCCGTGCTGTGGGCACGTAACAAGCACCATCCGATCGTGGCCGTCTGCCAGCCTCGTCTGGCACCTGTGTCGGTGGCACATAAAAAACACCATCCGAGCGGGCCGGCCTCGTCTGGCACCTGTGTCGGTGGCACATAAAAAACACCATCTGAGCGTGGCCGTCTGCCAGCCTCGTCTGGCACCTGTGTCGGTGGCACATAAAAAACACCATCCGAGCGTGGCCGTTTGCCAGCCTCGTCTGGCACCTGTGTCAGTGGCACATAAAATCACCCACTACACTCTCGGAGTGGTTGGCGTTAGGAAGGGCATCCAGCTGTAGAAACACTGCCAGATTGACTGGACTGGTGCAGCTTTCGGGCTCCCCAGACCCCAGTTGAACCGTCCAACCCATGCTAGCATGGAAAGCAGACGTTAAATGATGATGATGATGATGATGATGATGCTTCATTAGTGGAGGAAGGGTAGCATCGGTGACCCTCCCTTTATAGGGTTTCCTATCTTCTTGTAACATGAGCCTACATCCACCACCAACACCACCACCACCATCACATCTTCACCATCTTCTCTCTCTCTCTCTCTCTCTCTCTCTCTCTCTCTCTCTTTTCTCTCCTCTCTCCCCCTTCTCATTCTCTTACTGCGGTACCCATGTATCTCCTTTAATATAAGACACCTATTTTTGTCCCTCTTCTCATGTTCTAACTTATCATCACCTGGCACAAATCCACCTTCCCCAATACTGCTCCTCCCCTCATCCATTGAGAGCAGGGGTCTTCCCTTGCAAGATACTTGATAACACTGCCAGCGCTGGTGCAACATAAAGAGCATCCAGTACTCTCTGTAAAGTGGTTGGTGTTAGGAACGTGTGCTCTTACATTGTGCACAATGTAAAAGTGTACCTCTGATGCTAGTTTCATGAAGTACCATGCCAGAATTTAAATCCATAAATATTACATAATCTTTTTCCTGGAAGGACATTAAAAATTTTAATGCAATGACATTAAAAAAACAGAGAAACAATTGTAACTGGTCATTAAAGATGTACTAAATTCTTGCTTTGTCTTCTTATTTGAATTATATATTTATAGGCGCAGGAGTGGCTGTGTGGTAAGTAGCTTGTTTACCAACCACATGGTTCCAGGTTCAGTCCCACCGCATGGCACCTTGGGCAAGTGTCTTCTACTATAGCCTCGGGCCGACCAAAGCCTTGTGAGTGGATTTGGTAGACGGAAACTGAAAGAAGCCCGTCGTATATGTGTATATGTATATATATGCGTGTGTGTGTTTGTGTGTCTGTGTTTGTCCCCCTATATATACACGATGCTGGTGTGTTTATGTTACTTAACGGTTCGGCAAAAGAGACCGATAGAATAAGTACTGGACTTACAAAAGAATACGTCCTAGGGTCGAGTTGCTCGATTAAAGGTGGTGCTCCAGCATGGCCGCAGTCAAATGACTGAAACAAGTAAAAGAGTAAAAGAGTAAAGAGTATATGTATCATCATCATTTAACATCTGTTTTCCATGCTGGCATGGGTTGGACAGTCTGGCTGAAAACTGGTAAGCTGGGGAGCTGCACCAGGTTTCGAGCTGATTTGGCATGGCTTCTACAGCTGGGTGCCAAGAGTGTAGTGGGTGCCTTTCATGTGCTGAGTACCAGTTACATAACCACTGCCATCGGTCACGACTATGATTTCACTTGGCATGTGTGTTTGTGTGTGTGTGAGTGTATATGTATATATATATATATGTATGTATGTATGTATGTGTGTGGTGCATGTATATATATATGTTTATATGTGTGTGTGTGTGTGTGTATATATATATATACATATATGCATACGTATGTATATATATATATATGTGTGTGTGTGTATGTATGTGTGTGTGGGTGTGTATATATATATATATATATATATATATATATATATATATATATATATATATATATATATATATATATATATATATCTGTAAATGTAATGTGTGACAATTATTCAGTAGCCATGATAAAACTCCAAGTTTCTGATGTCACATATTACATTTACAGATAAATTCCTCTTTTTACATAATATCGAGGTCTCTTTCTTTCTTTTGTTGTCTTACCATTTTTTTATCAATATATATATATATATGTATATGCACATATATGTGTGTGTATGTATCTCTCTCTCTCTCTTTCTCTCTCTCTCTTTCCCTCTCTCTCTCTCTCTCTCTCTCTATATATATATATATATATATATATATATATAAGAACTGTTGAGTCAAGTGATGTTATTGTCATGGCCAATGCCAGTTCCACCTGAGTGGTACCTATGGTGGTGACATGTAAAAAGCACCATTCAAGTGTGGTCATTGCCAGTGCCACCTGACTGGCTCCTGTGGTTGGCGTAGGAAGGGTATCCAGCTGAAGAAACCTTGCCAGATCAGATTGGAGCCTGGTACAGCCTTCTGGCTTGCCAGCCCTTAGTCAAACCATCCAACCCATGCTAGCATTGAAAGCGGACGTTAAACGATGATGATGACGACGATGATGCTTATATATACATGGCAATATTTTATGCAATGAGAGTTATTCATAAATACATAAGAAGACAGACACTGCTTCTTTCTTACTCTATTGGACAAAGAATGCATAACTCTAAGAAATCTTGTTTTATTTTTCAGGAAAATAAAATGTGAAGCTCTTAATTCAACAAGACAGCTGTGCAAACAATGCCCGAGTGCTTTCGATTCTGGTTTCCATCCGTTGATGATGTTAATAACCAAAGAGGTGTTTATATTTTTTTATTTTCTTCAATTAAATTTAACTACAGTGAAATTTATGTTTGCAAATTTTATTAGTTTTCTATTTTGCAAGTGGGGTAGGTGCATAGCTTAGTGGTTAGGGTATTTGGTTCGTGGTCATAAGGTCAGAACTTCAGTTCCCGGCAGTGTGCTGTGTCCTTGAGCAAGACACTTTATTTCACGTTGCTCCAGTCCACTCAGCCGGCAAAAATAAGTTGCAACCCGTGATGCAGAAGGAGCAGCTTTGTCACATTCTTATTTCTTTATTGCCCACAAGGGGCTAAACATAGAGGGGGAGAAACAAGGACAGGCAAAGTGATTAAGTCGATTACATCGACCCCAGTGTGTAACTGGTACTTAATTTATCGAAACCCAAAAGGATGAAAGGCAAAGTCGACCTTGGCAGAATATGAACTCAGAACGTAATGGCAGACGAAATACTGCAAAGCACTTCACCCGGCATGCTAACGTTTCTGCCAGCTCACCGCCTTTAGTCACATTCTGCTTTTAACTAATGTATCAACCTTTTTAGCAACCACTCTAATTATAAATATAAGGAAATTCATTAGCTTTGAACAGTCCAAAATTCTTGTCAGCTCCGATAAACTTGTCAACTTTCTATAAACTGAGTGTTGCTGTTCATTTTCACATACTCCAAGCAGTACCCAAAGCTGCTAAAACTTTAATCCTTTGGTATTCAGATTACCCTGTCAAATATAATGCCTATTTATTTACATTGATTTGAATTAATCATGCATTATCTTATAGTTTTGAGATTTTAGATTTTGATGATGATGTTGTTTATTTTAAGAATGACATTGTAGGGTAGATGTGAGAGTTTGCATGTGGCCAGTTTTAACATAAAATGGGTAGAATATTTGGGCCTGATATGTTAAAGGGTTAAAACTATTTTGTACTCATGCTGTCATGAAGATCTCCTTTTTACAAAAGAATATCTTCTGCTGTCTTTGTTGACCAGTATTGAATGCCATTGAAACAGCTGACCTCTTTCAGTCAGCTCCCAGAAGCTTTCAAGTTTTGCTCTGTATGAGATAATGGTGAATAAAAAATGGTTCCCACACTGGCTTCAGCATATGAGTGTTTCAATTGTTCAAACAATAGAATGACCTACATATTATGGTGTAAAGAGATGGTTGTAGTATAAACACTTAGCCTCAAGAAGAATCAATATGACACTGTGTAACAAGGTCTGGCTATCAAATTACAAAGGCAGGGTGTCCCACAAAGCTTCCAGACAATTTCCAACTATCCAATTTTATTTACGAAGACTTTTTTCAGATTCACATACTCTATACTCCTTAAAAGCTTGTGTATATCTAGATTGTTTTGCATGCTAACTTATATGACTTTCTAAATGAAGTCAAGTGCTTTTCTAAAAGTGGAAGACCTGGAAATGAAAATGACAAAATTTGAAGGAGAGACATGAATGTTGTGCAATCTGGCTTGAAGCTAAATATAAAAATCAAAGGAATCTGAGATAAACTTCCACATGTAGAATCAAAAAGATAAAACTCCTTGAAAAATGCTTTCAATAAAAAAAAAATTATGAATGTATTATAAATTTACTAAATTTTAGGGTCACAAAAAAAATAAACCTTTAGACTATACCTCCTGGCAAAGTCATCAACCTGTGAATTCCATTGTTCATTCTTTTCTTGGGTTGAAAGTTTCTCATCAGATTGTTCCATTGCAACTGGTGTCAGTGCAGTTTCCTCTAATCTAAATTCTCTCAGATATACTTCCAGTTTTGGTTGTCTGTCACCACCCTACCTTCTCAACATCAGTAGCCATCTTACTGTTGCACAATATCCCACCTCATATCAAACACACACATTAATCATTGGAGCTCATCATCATCATCATCATCATCATCATCATCATCATCAGCATTATTCATTGACTAGAGATCATCATCATCATCATCATCATCAATATCCTCATCAACATCATCATCCTCATCATCATCATCATCATCATCATCAGTGCTCTCATCAACATCATCATCATCATTACTATCATCATCACCGTTGTCATTATCATCATTGTTCTTGTTGTTTAACATATGTTTTCCATGTTGGCATAGGATGGACAATTTGGCAGAAGCTGGAGAGCCGGAAGATTGTGCTGAGCTCTACTCAGTAATCCCTTACAATATCATGGTTCACCTATCACGGTTCACCTGTCACGGTTCACCTGTCATGGTTCACCAATCATGGTTTATTATTTAAGCTTATGTAGATTCCTCCGTGGTGTTGTTTTGCATTTATAATAAAATAAATATATACAAATTATAAAGAAATAAAAAAAATGCAGTACAGTACAGTTTCTGCTTCATGGATTTTCATCTATTGCGGGGGTTTTGGAATGTAATTCCTGTGATAGTCAAGGAATTACTGTAGTTTACTGCCAGCATGTTTCTGAAGGAAACAGAAAATGCAGATTTTGAATTCTACTTTATATAGCCAGTATAAGGCTGGGAGTTACTTTGGTCAAATAAACTAGTGGTAAATGACCACTTGGTTGACTAAACACTTCACCTGGTTATCTAAAGGTCACTACAAACTGTTGACACGTTGACCGTTCTGTTAATTTTGACCAACCTAAACTACATTTTATGAACTTCAATCTAGTCCAGAAAACAATTTGATCCAAAATCTTTTCATACTTGTCAAATCATTCAATGAAAAACTTTCACTGTTTGAAGCCCAAGAGAAAAAACAACTTTTCTCATATGTTGTTCACATGTGAATTCATACAGTTCATGTCATTTTCATAATATTTTTGAAAAAATCTTTTTTACTTTCCAGTAATTTCCATCTCCATTTTCATTTCCTTCAGACTTTCAAAATTACGGTGCAAGTTGTATTTTCATGAAAAATATCAATTGTTTTTCATTGAATATTTTATAATGGATAATTTATTATGGTTTAACAGTTAGTAATTTCATATATTTGTTTGTTAACAAAAGTTTGCATAAAAACATACATTACTTACAAAATAGGTCTTATAAAAACAATGCCTGTAAAAATATATACCCATAAAAGTAATACCTTTAAAATAGTTATTAATTTATAGGTGTTATAAATTAATGAGTATTACAAAACTAGTATCTATAATCATCTATGCTGGCCAGTAAACTCTTCAACATATATGATATGACCTTTGTGTTGAAATGTGAAGAATTCCTTGACTATCTGAAGGTATTATTAAAATATAATACTTTCAGATAGTATACTTGAAGTTGTTTAACCTAAACAGATATAGATATGTATGTCTGCATGCATGTGTTTGTGTGTGAGGTGGGGGGTACATGGCTTAATAATTAAGGTATTGCACTTGTGGTCCCAAGATCTTGATTTCAATTCACAGACCAGACAAACTTGCATTCTTGAGTAAAGCGCTTCATCTCACATGGCTCTGTGACCACCTCAACATCTGACATGTGGCACACCATGCACCTATGCAGGCAATGTTGACTTGATGGAGGAACTGAGCTAATGTACAGCTCAAGCTTTTGATCACTATAAACAAATCAAATTTGCAGGTTGTTCAGCAAGAAATTGCTGACCCTTAATCTGTTAGTTAGACAGGAGAGTCCAGCATGCATATAGTCTTGGTTCCTGTTGGAAGCATATTTACCACAAGCAACTTTACCATATAATATAACATCAGCTTAGGGATGCTCCAATCATTCATCTAAGCAAGGTATCCAGTCCAATGTAACCAGTGCTTAAGCACCATCACCTCAATGCTCAGGACATTGGCTCCCCTCAAGACTTTCATGCTGGCAGTTCACAAGGACCAGTCAAGGACTGTGTAAAGTCTTCATTGAAGGCATGTGAAATATGGGTGGTCAATAGGGAAAGAAAGTAATGCTTGTCATCACCAGCAGTGGAGAGAAAAATAAAGGAATAGATGTGTAATTTTAAAAGCATGCATTCTACATGCAGAATTTAAATGAGTGGCTTGAAAATGCACTGCCAGTGTGGTGAATGGGGGAAGCTTGATCTGCAGTATCTGTGGATGTGGATGTTTATCAATAGTCGGACTCATTAGTCACTAGCTGAGCTACTAGGGCAAAGTACAAATTTGTCTGAGTGCTCAGTGTTCTTAATGCTCAGTGACAGTCTTCCTTGGTCATGAGTGGACAACCATCATTATGTGTGTGTGTATGCGTGTGTATATAATGTATGTATGTACTATGCAAATTTTGTAAAAAAAAAAAAAAAACGTGCATTCAGTAAAACAAATGAATGAATTCCATATTTCACATCAAAGTAATGTCAAATCATTCTAAATTTTGTTATGTACATGTGGATACCATTAAGCTGAGTTTGTAATCCAGTTCCGTATTTTAGTTAAAGCAAAGAAGGTCCACGGTAACTTTCCATTTAACTTCTTTTTAATTTGCGGCTTCCTGATTATACAAAAACCTTAATCAATTTGAAAGAAAACACTGAAGTACTTTATGTAGGTTGCAGGTTTGAATTTGTGCAAATAACTTCCCATTCAAAGTTGTGATTCTGAATATATTTCCTTCTTCATTATTTTTTGGGTGGGGCTTTATCTGTTTATTTATTTATCTGTTTTTTTATTTTGTTTTTTTTCTGCTTCCAGTTGGAAAACCTAAGGTCTCAAGTTAAAAGAGATGCTATTCTTTGTGTTACTGATATGTTTCTCTATCTGAAGAGAAGAATGGATGCAGTGAGTTCCATTTGTTTCTGATACTATTTACAACATACTATGATAACTTATAATATATCATTAAAATTTAGGGATTGGTTTAACAGGCATTTTTGTGGAATTCTATATTTTCATAAATTGTTTTAAAATTTTGAAAATGTATGGGTCTATTGACCCGTATGCACAATTTTCGTTTTTAAAACAAAATTTCATATATTTGAATCCTTTTGAGATATTCAAATATTGCTAGTCTTAAAAGAATTTAAATTTAATATTTGATCATACATTTTTTCAGGAATTAGACAAAGTTATTGGTTGCTTATTAGCTTTGATGGCTGTCAGCAAAGAATTCATCAGGAATGATGTAGAAAAGGCATTTGATGCAATGGTTGAAAATATCACCTGTACGAAGGCTTTGCCGATCCTCATAACCAAAGGTTTGAAGTAAGTCCATTTGGGATATTTAAGTTTTCAAGTTGTTTTTGTTTTGTTTTTTCTTTTTCCTTTTTTCTTTTCCAGAAAATTGTTGTTTCTAGTCTTTAATAATGTTACATCAAGAAATTTTGAGTGATAAATGATTCTTGGTTGAAAAATATTAACTGAACTAAGATGCAGGCATGGCTGTGTAATAAGATGCTTGCTTCTCATCCACATGGCTCCAGGTTCAGTCCCACTGTATGACACCTTGGGCAAGTGTCTTCTATCATAGCTTCATGCTTGTGGGTGAATTTGGTAGATAAAATCTGCAAGAAGTCCATTGCACATGCACACATGTGTGTGTATGTGTTTGACCCATCACCACCATTTGACAACCAGTGCTGGTGTGTTTACATCCCTGTAACTTGGAAGTTCAGCAAAAGAGACTGATAGAATAAGTACCAGGTATTAAAAAATGAAAAAAATAAGTACAGGGGTCGATTCCTTTGACTAAAAGTTCTTGAAAGTAGTACCCCAGCATGGCCGCAGTCTAATGATTGAAACAAGTAAAAGATAAAAGATAAGAAGTTTATTATGTTAGTATTACTTAATTTAGTGTAAGCTTGTCATTGGTCACATATGAATTAGATAGATATTAGGGTTATGCAGATAGTATCTTTTACTTTAGTATATATTTCATTTTATTATAACTAGCAGTATCGCCCAGCATTGCTCGGATTTGTAAGGGAAGTAACTATATAAGCATATAGTTATAGCCAAAAAATAGCAAAAAAATGCATTAAAAATGGAAAAAAAATTATGGTAATTTTTTTTTTAAATCGTTGACTCATCGTAGACATTTTTAAAGAGTTACTTCCCTTATATAATAGCGAAAAAATGCATTAAAATGGAAAAAATGATGGTAAATTATTTTTAAAATCATAGACTCATCGTAGATGTGCGCTAATACCCAGAAGGGCTTGATATGAATCACGACTATAAGATACCCGGTTTTGGTTAAACTGCAAAATGTGGGAGTAGTTAGGAATCTAAATCGTAGGAGACAGACACACAACTTCACTTTTATATATAAAGATATGTATCATAAAAATGTTCTAAGAATATTTAATATATGATTATCTATTGGAAAATGAAAATTTATATTATCATATTTGTAGCATTCTTTTATCAGCATGTAGCTTTAGGTAGCAGAATTGTTAGCACACTGGACAGAATACATTGTGACATTTCTTCCAGCTTTATGTTCTGAGTTCATATTCTACCGAGATCAGTTTTGCCTTTTGTCATTTCGGGGTCAATAAAATAAGTACCAGTTAAACATTGGGGTTGATGTAATCAACTTTTCCCTTCCCCCAGATTGCAGACCTTGTGCCTCTAAATGAAAGGGTTATTGATATGTAGCTGTGTGTGTGTGTGTTTGTGTGTGGCCAATATCTGCACATTGTATCTATCTGCATGGTCTGTGATATCATTGTTATGCTAATCCCCATCATCATCATCATCATCATAATGTTGTTGCATGTGTTTTGCATGCTTACATGTATTCATTTTACATGATAACCAGTTCAAACATATGAGTAAGTTTCGTGGCATGCAGTTTGAAAGACATTGATGAAAGTGTTCTTCAACCTGGATTGAAAATTGTTTGAAGATTTTAAAGTGTACTGCCAGAAAAAAAGAAATGAATCTAAAACAAAAGTAAGAGGAACCAGCTAATGATTTTCCACTACAGTTAAATTAACAAGCTTCTTTATATAAATTCCTTACAGTCATAAATGGCCCTGAAGTAG
Organism: Octopus sinensis; assembly: GCF_006345805.1. Lineage (NCBI taxonomy): Eukaryota > Metazoa > Mollusca > Cephalopoda > Octopoda > Octopodidae > Octopus > Octopus sinensis. The sequence goes on along the minus strand of NC_043016.1, from coordinate 30,612,244 downwards.
AGCTTACAAAATTGGTTTTCATTAATGGAATCAAGTGTGCTCAGAGAAAAATTTTAATTTTTAATCATCTATGATTATAGGCGCAGGAGTGGCTGTGTGGTAAGTAGCTTGCTTACCAACCACATGGTTCCGGGTTCAATCCCACTGCATGGCACCTTCTACTATAGCCCCGGGCCGACCAAAGCCTTGTGAGTGGATTTGGTAGACAGAAACTGAAAGAAGCCCATCGTATAAATGTATATGTATATATATATGTGTGTGTGTGTGTGTGTTTGTGTGTCTGTGTTTGTCCCCCCAACATCGCTTGACAGCCAATGCTGGTGTGTTTACTTTCCCGTAACTTAGCGGCTCAGCAAAAGACACCGATAGAATAAATACTTGGCTTACAAAGAATAAATCCTGGGGTCAATTTGTTCGACTAAAAGCAGTGCTCCAGCATAGCCGCAGTCAAATGACTGAAACAAGTAAAAGAGTAAAGAGTATGAACTTAACCTAATGCCTCTATCCCAGATCTAGTTTTTCTTGTAGTGGTCCAGTCAGCTAGAGACTTTTGCTCTTAGATCTATAATAGTACAGCTAAGTTCTAATATAGATGTATTTTACCACTAGCAAGGATTCTTGTCAAAGAAAAGTCTTGTAAACAGCAAATAACTGAGCAAATTACAAATTGCAAGTATTTGGAGAACATCACATGCTTTTTAAGTCTAGCACGACATTGTAGGAAGAGATGCTTTTTTTATTGCAGTAAATTGCTCAATTTCAGCTAATTCTGATGGTCATGACTAAAATATTCTGTCAAGACTGTCCATTACATTAATGTTAAAAGTATGACTCCTAAGTAGAACACAACTTTGAATATTAGTTGTGCGACAAACAATAAATTTGCATTGAGTTAGCAATTTGATATTGATGCAGTATACTCCTTTCTTCTTTTACTGGTAACAAAGTTATCCTGAATCACCGTGTCAGCTAGTAGAGATAAAAAATATATTGTGTGCTTTCCATCTGTTGCTTAGGGAGCCTACAAACTCTGATGTATTAAATAACCGACAGAGTTCTAATTTTATCACAGACTTTCTCAAACAAATAATGTATAGACTGAATTCTATTTAATGTTTGCAATAAAAAAATTTTGATGGAACATGCAGGAGTGGCTATGTGGTAAGTAGCTTGCTAACCAGCTTGCTTCCGGTTACCCATAGTGCATTTGGTTTGTCGTTTGTGTGCGAGTCGGACGTTTTTCCTTTTGCTGCTTTGAGGTTAGTAATGTACTTGGACCTTAGTGGGTCTGAGCTGTCTTCTTCAGAGGAGGAGCTGCTGAGAGCAGTAGAAGGCATGGATGAATATTTGAAGAAAACGAAGAGTTTCGCCGAGGCTGTGGAGGTGAAGAGAAAAGAGGTGGATTTATCAAGAATGAAGGAGCATAGAAAAATGGTGCAGAAAGTGGGCGGCAACATGGCGTTGTCACCCCCACAAAGAATAATGGATGGCATAAAAAGAAGAACGGTCATATACAAAATTTACTCGATAAAGAGTAAGACGGTCGACCAAATAGAAATAGGGAAAATAGAAAAGGCAGTAAAGGAGGAATCCAACGGAGTAATATACATGCCAATATGGGACAATGGTAGTCCAATTTAGAACAGAGGAGGAGGCAAGGAGGCTGGCGGGTAAAACCATAAAGACGAAGGAAATGGTCCTTCTACCCACGTATCTTGGAAGAAGGACTTCCAAGATAAGGGTAGAAGGAATTCCGCCTGACATAAATGTGGCTTGGGTAGCGGCAGCTGTCCTTGTTGGAAGCGAGGAGAAGGTGGCTGTCCTCCAAGCCACAGAAACTGAAGGAGGGTGGAAAGGAAGGACGCTCGAGTTAATTATTCAGACGGAAGAGGGACAACTTGAGAACTTGGCAGAGACTGTGACGCTGGGGGAAATCGTGCTGAGGGTGTGGGTAGAGGGCAGAGTACCACGTTATTTCAAATGTGGCCAAAAGGGCCACATTAGAGCATACTGCCCTCTACGAAGGACTACGGCTGAGGATATAGTTGCGGAGACAGAAGAGAAAAGAGAGGAAGACAAAATAGACGAAGGAAACAATAAAAAAGAGGAAGAATGGAAAATTGCAGAGCGCAATAGGAGAAAGAGGAAAAAAAGAAAAGACACTGAGTATGATGTGGCACCCCGGTCCAACCCCATCCCACCCAAGACCACTCAGACCCACCCTCCCCATACAGACACCAAACCCACCCACCCCATTTCCCCTCAAGAAAAAAAGAAAAAGAAAGAACAGACACCACAAAATTTAGAAGACCCCCCACCTCCCGGTGAAAAAGGTTATGAATGCATAACGGAGAGAATGTTATCATTAAGTGACAGTGAAAAGGGAAAAAGGATTGGATGAAAAGAGAAAAAGGACTCAGGACCCAGAGACAGCGAGTTGTGTTACTCAGTGTGGGGTGAGTAGCACACTCTTCATAATATCATTTTCAGATATCATTCATATTATCATATTTTAATTTGTTCTTCATGTGCATTTTCATGTTCATTCATTATATCATATTTTATTTTTTAATTGTTATATGTCCCCACATGTGTTGTAGTGTCCCCTCTGTGTATTGCCTTTATGGCAAATTTAATAAAATAAAGTAGCTTGCTTACCAACCACATGGTTCCGGGTTCAGTCCCACTGTGTGGCACCTTGGGCAAATATCTTCTGCTATAGCCCCGGGCTGACCAAAGCCTTGTGAGTGGATTTGGTAGGCAGAAACTGAAAGAAGCTTGTTGTATATATGTATATGTAAATATATTTATGTGTGTTTGCGTGTCTGTATGTGTCCCCCCAACATTGCCTGACAACCGATGCTGGTGTGTTTACGCCGATAGAATAAATCCTGGGGTCGATTTGCTCAACTGAAGTTGGTGCTCCAGCATGGCCACAGTCAAATGACTGAAACAAGTAAAAGAGTACAAGAGAGAACAGAACATCTTATTGATTATGCTAAATACTCAATGTGCAGCCTTTTAATGTGAAAAGTTTCCTTCACTTAAAGTATTATATTTTTCTTTTCTTATTTTTTTTCTATTTCTTTTATTTAAGGCACCGAAGTGTAGGTATAAGAAAAACGGCATCGTATTACATAACAGTTATTGCAAAAAAAATTGGTCACCGACGATTATTAAGTGGTGTTAAAGATTTGACAGATAAAATTCTACAAGCCACACTCGACTGCTTAACTGATCCATCCAACGAAGTACGGTAAGTTTTAGAAAGAAGAGATTAAATAAATATATTCCTTGCTTATAGTACTCATAAAAAATTATGCAGTTTAGTTTTGTTTCCTTTAAGTTATTCTTAACCTTTCTGCCTCAAATATTGCTCCATTTTCTTCATTTGTTTCTTTTCTATCTTTGTTTGTTTTTTTTTTCTTGCTTAGTTATTATTTTCACCTCAAGCTTTGCCTATGTTTCCTCTCGAATTTCTTTCTGTGGTTTTGCAGTATTTCTTCTTTCCCGTCCCATTGACCAATGGCTTCTTTTAATAGTTGGCACTGTCTTCACCTTCTTCATTTTCTACAGTTGAGCTATCTCATATTTAAGAAGGTTGAATGTATTTATTTTTTTCTTTTACCTTCTTGATTACTTGGGGTGTTAAGGGGACATGCAACATCAATTATAGAGCACATATGGTTCACCTTGTCCACCACCATGAGCTCCAGCTTGTGCTCAATTATTGTTATTATTACCACTGCCTTAGCGAAGATGGAGGTATTGTTTTCAGTTGTGTTTGTTTGATTGTTTGTTTGTCCATGAACAGGATATCTCAAGAACTGCTGGATGGATTTGGATTAAACTTTCAGGGATGTTTGGCCTCATGACTGGCATAAGCTGTTTAGATTTTGGTATTGATCCAGTGCTGGACAAGGATTTTGGATTATTTTCCTGTTTTTTTTTACCTAATTTTTGAGAGCAGTCGAATTCATTTTTAGTATTTGTGTTTGTGAGAGCAGTCAAATTTATTTCAGATATTCTCATATCAAAAATCATCTCTGGCTAATCGTTGAGAGGACCTTGGTGTTGCCTTGGCAGAGGTTTGCACTCTCTTAGTGCTCTTATTATTATTTTCATTAGCATCTTCTTTCAATTTAGCTTCCATTTCTTGCCAAGTGTCTTCCTGACACCTAGGGCAGAGAAATGTACTGTATACATTGGTAAGCCATTAAAACAAACACATCAGATTGTTCATTTACAGAGTCGTGTGACAGAGAAAAAGGGGAAGACAGAGAGAAAAAGAAAAAAAATAGAAAAGTAAACAAATAAAATAGAGTTGGGGGGGAGGAAAGAAAATTCACATCGACAATGCTCTTCTCAGTGCTTGTAACATACCAGTTATGACAATATTTTGCATTTCCTGCATGGATGGTAAGCCAGGGATCATTCTTAAATAATTTTCAGTTTCTTTTTTGATTATTCCAAGTGCTCCCACAATCACTCTTATAGTGACCGTCTTGAGATGTCACATCTTTTCGATTTCGATCTGCAAATCTTTATGTTTTCTGAGCTTATCAAATTATTTTGCCAAGATATTATGGTCACAGGGTATAATCATGTCAATCAATAAACAGACTTTTTTGTTTTGGTCTTTCACAGCAATGTCTGGTTTACTACTACTACTACTACTACTACTACTACTACTACTACTACTACTACTATTATTATTATTATTATTATTATTGTTATTTTAGTTACATCATTATATCTCTTTACATTCTGAGGTCAAGTTCACCTTAGGATGAATAAAAATAAAATCTAGTCACTTCCCTAAAAAATGATTTTATATTAGAAATCCGTATCATGAAAATTGTCCGAAAACAATTATTCGAAAACAGTTATTTGAAATAAATATCATTTGTGTACTTGCTTTTTAATTTTAGAATAATTAACATTTCATATAATTGTCCTTTTGAATAATTTTCATTCATACAATTTTCCATTTGAATAAATGTTCTTTGAATAATTGCTTTTGAACAATTATTTTCGAACAATGTTCACATAATCTTACAAATCATTATTATTGCTACGTCAGACAGTTTTCTCATAGTTTGTGTAATCCTTTAGTATCTTTTATCTCAATTTTTTTTTTTTGTATATATAAGACTACATTGTCCAGTGTATCCTTTCCTAAACTTAAAGAAAAATCATAACATACAAAAATAGTGGAATTTGAAGAGGAAATGGAATAATTAGTGAGATAACATTTGTAAGAAAATGATTCTCCCCAGACACAACAGAACATTTAATGAGAAATATTAGTTATAAAATAAATAGTAAAATGGGAAAGTGCTTATGTTTATTCTTCTTGTAAAAAGTTATAATATTCCCTTCAATTCTTGAAAATTATAAGTGCACTAACAGTGTTGTCACAAGAGCAAGTGAAAGTTTGATTGAGAACTGTAGAAAGTTAGCTGTAGGTTTTGAGCATGAGTGAACAATCAGAACAATTAAAGCAATATTTTATTAAAATATATTAAAACTGATATTTTTATGATTTTACTATTATTTTTAGATTGACCAAAATTTGCATAGAGTTTTGTAGGTGCTACTCTACACAGTCAGTCACAATTAGTGACAACTGAATTTTTCATTTTTGGTTTTATATTGCATATAGCCACCTTAGTTACTTTATAATTTTCACTTTACCATTTTGTTGTATCAGCCATTGATTCATATGGTAAATACTATATAGTGACAGTTGGGATTTGGCCAAACTCTCCAGCGATGGAGTAGTCATCACTGAAACTAGACTAGTATGATGATCTTTCTCACTGTGGGGTGGTTATTTCCCTAGTCAGTACATAGATGTGTGCTTCTTTGTGCTCCTAAGAACTTTCAGCTCTTATTTCTAGCAATGTAGGTGCTACTCTGCACCCCGTCAGTCACAATTATTTTTTGGTTTTATATTGCTTATAGCTGCCTTTGTTATTATATATATATATATAGAGAGAAAATAGTAGAACGTGAAAAAACTACAGAAGGCTTGTTTTAAAAGGTTAAAAAATATATATTTGAGTCAATATGTCTGAAGAATGTTATAAATTTTTTTCTTACAATGACATAGTTTAGAAGAAATGACCGGTTTCGCGTTCAGCTTTTCAAATTTTCTACATCGTTATGTTTACGTTGAGAAGAGTTATATATATAAATAGATAGATAATTGAAAAATAGGATAAAATCTTTATAAGAATTTATCAAATAGTTAGCATGAAAAACCTCATAAGGGAAAAATCCATCAATTATTCCTCTTAAATATATTTAAATAAAAAGATAGATAGATAGATAGAATGACAGATAAAGTAAATGACAGACAGACAGATAGATAGATATAGATATAGAGATGGATGGATGAATGGATAGTGTATAAAAGAATATATTAATCAATGAAATTCCAACTTAGTCTGATTTTCACGTTTTATTATTTACAATTTTTTATAATTTTACAGTGTTATAATAATAGAATATTATATATTTACTGTGATAGAACTAGTACTTTCATGTGTTACATAATCATCAGGTTTATGTTGTGATAGTGACAATCGTGTTCCAGATACTTGTATTATGATCATTATCTGTGAAATATTTTCCTACTCTTGTTTCTACAAGATAATTGAACTTAGATCTTTGCACTTAGGCTTGTGCAGTGTTTTGGCTTGGGTTTTGTATGCTAAAGTAGACAGTAGAGCTTGGTGCAGTCTTCTGACTTGCCAGCTCTAGTCAACCCATCCAACTCGTTCCAGCTCGGAAAACAGGTAAAAATGTCTTGCTACATAACAGCTTTAGTAAGTATTTTAGTGTTTAACTGTTTAGTGTTCAGTTAACTCTGTCAGATCTAATATTTATTCACATGGTTTTGAATCAATCATGCATACTCTTGTAGCTTTGAGAGTTCTATGACATGATTGTTTATTATTTAGAATGACATTGTAGGGTTGGTGTTAGAGGCCAGAAATGGCAGGTTTTTACTAAATGAAAAACAGTTATATTTGTCACTGAAATATTTTCTTTTAGGTATCATGGTAAAGAAATTCTTTTTTTGTTGATGGAAAACCCCAGTTTGGAACAACAGCTAGAGAAATACCTTCCTTCTGAATCTATTAATACCATGAAAAGTCAAATAGAAAACTTGAATAAAAAGGTGAGAAAACTACATGTTTTCTTTTTTATTCCTTTTTAACATGCTATTTTTTATAATAAATGCAAGCATTAGCCTCTCTTAGAAATCATGTTATACAAATTAAGTTTGTATTTCTTATTCTGTTAAAGCGAAATATTGTACAGGACAAATAAAACAGCCAAAACTTAAAGGAATGATGAGTTTTATGCATTCATCTGCACTTGTTTGTCATTTTCTTTTTTACCACTTTGTATATGTGTATATATGTTTGTACATATCTGTTAACTATTTGTTTCTATAATGTGTCTCTATTTTACTCCAATTATCCCTACTGAAAAGTGATTTCATTCTATGTGTTAGAAATTATGGTCTAATTCCTTCAAACAACATTGAAACATCTTTAAAAAAATAGGAAAGACACATAATCTATAGTAAATTCTGATTTTTATCAAGAGACATGTATCATTTGAGATATCCCAAATCAGGTGTAATTGCAACCATTATCAGGCTTAGTGTAGCTAAATTATGTCAGTTCATCATTTGTATAAGACTACTCTATGTACCACCCATTGGGTTTTTTCTTTTTTTTTCTAATGTTTTTATGATGCCAGACTTCAGTTGTTTCTCTTGAGTTGTCACATAATGAAGATATGAAGCTTTGTATCTGTTTTCAAAATTATGTCCTCAGTTTCACACCAACAATAAGGTCAGGAGTACAACAAGTCTGAAGATTTTACTTTTAACCATGCTGCTACTACTATTCTACTGAAACACACTGTGTTTGTTTCAAAGCACATTGATGCCATAAAACCAGACAAAGTTCACAATTTCTAATATATAACTCATAAAATATTTCAGTTGCTCTCTAATATACCTTGTGATACTGAAAACAAATTCTTCATAAATGTTACAAGATTTCCTAAATTGGAAGGCATGTAAAAGACAATAGAATTCTTTTTTGTAACATTTAATGAAGGATTAATTAAAACTAAGAATGCTTCTCCGGCAGGAATAATAGTTATGTGTTGTTATTTGCCTGAGGCAAATTGTTGCTTTCACCTCTTATTTCAACTATTTTGTTGTGTAATATATAAATCATTTCTATTTGAGTAAATATATGATTGAGCTAATCAAGTGAGTGTTTGGGATGTGATGGTATTTCAGATGAGATTTCAAAGTAAGGCAGTAATAAACTCATAGAAATTCATAGGTTGCATCAATGTTTGAAACTAAGGCAAGTGTCTTTTAATTGGAAAATGCCAGAATCACTACTACATGCATTGTTTTTTTTTCTTTTTTCTTGTATGTGTGTGTGTGTCTGTGTTTCTAATGTAACATGACTGAAAAATATTTCACATTTGTAGGGTTTGGTTGAAATGTCTTATGACATATCATCTGCTCCACATTCAGCAAAGTCTTTGTCCTCATCAAGGACTGGATCTGCTGCAAGGTAAACATTTATTTTACATTCTGTTATTGAAGCAATTTTCAATATTCTTCCTGTGTAAATAAGGAGATAGTCAAATTTGTCTCCATAATGTCGTTATCATCATCATAATGTACTTATTGCTAAATACAGTGATCCCTCGCTACTTTGCGGTTTAACTATCGCAGATTCATGACTTCATGGATTTTAAAAATATTATGAATGCCTAAAATTTTTCGTTAAATCCACTGAAATATTAATAATAAATATTATTTCCTAGTCTAGGAACAACAAAACAAACGTAAAATAGCAAAAAAGCATATACAGGGGTATTTGAACTTAAGACGGGCTGTGATTGGTGCAATGGAGAGAGACGACAAATCACAGCTTTCTATTTTGTAATCTGGCCTGTGTAACAGTAACAATCTTTATTTTTTTAATCTAAAGTGTTATTGCTTAACAGTTGTCCTTGTTATTAATAGACTACTGTAATGGGTGGGTTGTTAACAGTACAGGGAGGGTTTTAAAAGTCCAAATACACATTAAATAAATACTGTAAATATGGTGTCCCTACTTTGCGGAAATTCAGTTATCACGGCCGGTCTTGGAACCGATCTACTGCAATAAACTAGGGATCACTGTAATATAATACATTGTTACAAAATATATATGCTACATGGTTGTTTCTGTTTTACTACCTGTTATATACTACATAATGACAGCTGATCCTCAATCCATTGGATGCTATGTGGTATCATCTGTGCCATAACACATTGTATGTTGTGAGAAAGCTCATTCTATGTTAATTAGTCACAGATTAGTGTCCAGCTCTAGATGAACATTTTCTTTGACCATGGCAGACTGGGATTCTGAATACATGTATTATAGATATAATGCCTCACAAAATATCTGCCTCTACACTGGCTGCTACATTATCTACTTCACATAATTCTTTCTCCACGGAACATCAGCTCTCTGGAATTCCTTTACCCATTTCTATTGCTATCCCATCATGCCACACATGCTGTGTTTCAATTCAGTCACATTACTAATCTGCAATATTTAGTTTCCACTGAGGCACTGAGGCAGAATCATTAGCACACCAGGCAAAGTGCTTAGTGGTGTTTTGTCCACCTTCACATTCTAGGTTCAAATTCAACCGAGGTCCACTTTGCATTTCATCCTTTCAGAGTCAATAAAATAAGTACCAATTGAACACTGGGGTCAATTTGATCGACTTACCCCCTCCCCCCAAATTTCTGACCTTGTGTCAAAATTTGAAATCAATATTTAGCTATCACTGTCTTTTTTCCACTTGTCCCTCTCCTAATACCTATTTCTTTACTACCCACAAGGTGCTAAACACAGAGGGGACAAACAAGGTCAGACAAACGGAGTAAGTCGATTACATCGACCCCAGTGCATACCTGGTACTTATTTAATCGACCCCGAAAGGATGAAAGGCAAAGTCGACCTCGGCGGAATTTGAACTCAGAACGTAACAGCAGATGAAATACTGCAAAGCATTTCGCCCGGCGTGCTAATGTTTCTGCCAGCTCGCCTTCCCTCTCCTAATACCATCTTGCTACTCTCTCTCTCTCTGTTTCTCCACCTCATATTTATCTCTCTTCTTTCAGCCTCTCTATCATTCCCTTTCTCTCTTCTGTTTATCCTCTTGATCATGTCTATCTTGAAAGACTAGAGACAACGTAGATTAAAGAAAGGGCTCTTTAGTCTTGCCAAGATAAAGTGATTGATAAAACTCAAAATAGGATACAGAAGACACTTTAGTCTTGCTGCAGGCATGACAACCCCTCCAGAATTAGGACCACAATAAAATGTGCCCTGCTACACTCTGTAAGTTGGCTGGCATTAGGAGATGAATCTAATGGTAGAAATAATGCAAAAAAAAAATGGAACATACAAGCAAAACGTGATTCTTTGACTCACTATGGAGGACAGTGACTCCAAATAAGAAATGACTTGGATTTTGACAATGCATCTAACCATGTTAGTATAGAAAACATGTAAAATGATGATGATGATGAGAGGAGGTGGGGGTGACGGTGGTAGAGGAGGAGGAGGCAGTGGGGGATGATGAAGATGAGGATTAATAATTAATGAGGTTTTTTTTTCTTTCTTTTCAGAAGTATCTAATTATTTGTTAGCATAGAAAAGTAAATGCAAATTGACTTGAAATGTCTTACAGTCATTGAAAGATTTGTTTATATTGTTAAACCTGTTTATTTCATAAAACATAATTAATCTCAAATAATTGAATTTCCTCTATAGAACAACAATGAATGTTTTTATGCTGTCCCTTTAATACCAAGCTTTAACTGACTAATATCTTTACTTGAATTAAGCATGTATTTAGTTTATCATATTTTACAAAGGATTAATTGAAAGTATATTGCTTTTCCCACATAACACCTATTAATAAGGTATTTAGATTTACTTGTAAGTGTAAAATGCACAACAACTATTTGTTGTTACTTGCAAGTGTAAAATGCATAACAACTATTTGTTGTTACTTGTAAGATACTAAATTGTTTTTTTCTTCCTTTTATATTTTTTAAAGTTGCTTACATCAACTATATATCATCAGATGTATAGAAATAGTGTTGAAGACACAGTACAAGAGCTCTGTGTTGGAGTGTATTAAATACAGCAAGTAGTTTGGCTGTGTTTCCATCCACTTTGCTGTCTTATCTATTTGAGCATTAATCATGGTGATAGCAAGCTAAAAAACAATCTAATGCACGATGTGTTAATCCCCTCACGTTTTATTGCAGAGGGCTAGTAACCCAACACAATGCTTGGAGGCAGGGCCTCAGAGGGTGATGTGGCTAATTTGGTGGAGATTTGCGCTCTCTGAGTTCTCTTGTTGTTATTATTATTTATTATGATTATTGTTATTATTGGTTCTTTGTCAAAACTCTTTCATCACATGAAGTAGAATAAGTAGAACAAGAGGAGACATGTTTGACAAAGAATGGCTAAAGAGGTCTCAGGATGTGTGAAAAAAATGAGCTTTAACAAAGAAACAATTATAATGATGGCGATAATAATAATAATAATAATAATAATAATAATAATAATAATAATAATAATAATAAAGCTGAAGTGACAACTAAAAATACATAGTGTGTGCATGTTTAATAAGTAAAATATGACCATCCCAAAGTATAACAAATTTCTGTTTCAACACAGGATTTCACATCAAGAATCTTGCAAAATAAATACATAAAACATACTGGCAGTTTATAAACCACATATCTTTTTTTTTTTTTTTTGTTTTCCCCATTGCAGCTTAGTAAATGTTCATGCTAGTGCAAAACGACCTATATCATATAAAAATATTGAAATGGTACAAGAAGAAATAAAAGAAATGAACAAACTTCTTTCTGCTAATGATTGGCGTGTTCGACAAAAAGGTCTTGAAAATTTCAAAGAACTGTGTGATTCAAACCCTAATATCATTGCAACAAACATCACTCAGGTTTGATTCTTCTTCTCTCTAATTCTTATAATTCAAAGCACTGGCTACACATGCACTTTCATTTATCCATCACGTGTCTTGACATGTACATCTTCTAACACATCTGCCATTGATTTCTTTCGTAATCAGGTGGTTTACTGAATGTTATTTTGACACTTGCCATAGAAATTGAACTCAACATATCACTCTTGCATTTACTACATTTTTATTGATTAGTCTGAAGACGATTATTTGTTTTAGCCATAAGGCTACGGCCATGCTGGGGCACCACCTTGGAGGGTTTCAGTCAAAGGAGTTGATTCCAGTTTTTTTTTATTTTTTAAGCCTAGTACTTATTTTGTTGGGGTCTTTTACCAATCCACTAGGCTATGGAGATGTAAACAAGCCAATACTATTTGTCAGGCAGTTAAGAAAGACAGACACAACATAAAGATATATACATATGCATAAACAAACATACATATATATATATATATATTATATATATATATATATATATATATATATATATATATATACTAGCTTAAAAACCACACTCCGTGAGGACTTTTAAGCAAGCTCCTGTGGAGAGTTAATTGGGGGCCTGTGGCCCAAAACTAAAGACATCTAAATAACATGATTATAATATGTCTATAATGACTATATGTCCCAGTAGTGTTTGACGAAAGGTTAAGGACGGATGAGAATTAATTCTGAAATGCAAATCATTCTATTGTTCCAGTCTCAAGTTGAATTCCAATTGTTGGTTAATTTGTCCCAAACTTCTTTTCTTGGCATAAAATTAACAAAGCGGATGTCATTTATCTCTCCTTTGATCTCTGACATCATCTGACAAATGTCAACCAAGATGGCATGAATCAGCTAAGCTTTACCTGCTAGAAATAGCAACCTGAATGCTTTCAAATTAGATCCCAATGCTGAAAGAAGGGCAGATTTTCCATCCTGGGATCATCCTGATTCCAAAATGCATATGTCTATGTAGAGCAAATATAGACTGACATACAGGGGTCCCAGACAAGACCCCTGTATCTCAATCTATAATATATGTATATGTATGTACATATGTATGTGTGTATATGTACATATGTACACACACACATATATATATTTCTTTACTACCCACAAGGGGCTAAACACAGAGGGGACAAACAAGGACAGACAAAGGGATTAAGTCGATTACATCGACCCCAGTGCGTAACTGGTACTTAATTTATCGACCCCGAAAGGATGAAAGGCAAAGTTGACCCCGGCGGAATTTGAACTCGGAACGTAACGGCAGACGAAATACCACTAAGCATTTCGCCCGGCGTGCTAACGTTTCTGCCAGCTCGCCACACACATATATATATGCAATAAGATTCTTTCAGTTTACATCTACCAGATCCATTCACAAGGCATTGGTTGGCTTAAGTCTATAGTAGATGACCCTTGATCAAGAATCCACTCAGTGGGACTGAACCCAAAACTATGTGGTTGAGAAGAAGATTTCTTATCACATAGCCATGCCTGTGAATACATATATATGTGTGTGTGTGTGTGTGTGTGTGTTTATCTATGTATACTCTTTTACTCTTTTACTTGTTTCAGTCATTTGACTGCGGCCATGCTGGAGCACTGCCTTTAGTCGAACAAATCGACCCCGGGACTTATTCTTTGTAAGCCCAGTACTTATTCTATCGGTCTCTTTTGCCGAACCGCTAAGTGACGGGGACGTAAACACACCAGCATCGGTTGTCAAGCAATGCTAGAGGGACAAACACAGACACACAAACATACATACACATACATATATATACATATATACAACAGGCTTCTTTCAGTTTCCGTCTACCAAATCCACTCACAAGGCATTGGTTGGCCCGAGGCTATAGCAGAAGACACTTGCCCAAGATGCCACGCAGTGGGACTGAACCCAGAACCATGTGGTTGGTAGGCAAGCTACTTACCACACAGCCACTCCTCCGCCTGTATGTATATTATATGCACACATTCTCACCCCATATTCTACTGCACACACACACACGCGCGCATGCAAAATGCAAGGTAATAAATTGAAATGGAACAAGGCATAGTAGAAGAGAAATGAAAAGGAGAAACCAGAAATATCTTCACTTGTAGACAATTAAGCTCTTCGAATTACTATAAGCATCACTCAAAAGTCTATTTCTTGTTGTGATTACACCCCACAGTTAATTTATGGCAGACCGTAAAGTTATTGTGCATGCATTTTTGTTTTGAGCTCATATCAATTTTACATTAACATTATTGCACAGTACTGCAGTGCCTTAACAATATAAATATGCTCCTCTTGGTCAACTGGATGTGTAGCTGACTGTAATACAGCACTTAGGAATCATAAAAGTCTATGATTTTAGCTGAATAATCACAGAATGATTTTCCATATTTGATTGGTGCTGGTGAAGGTCTGTGGGTAAGAGATTTGCTTCTCAACTTTATGACTCTGGGTTTAATCCAACTGTGTGGTACCTTGAGGCAAGTATCTTCTACTATAAACCTGGACAGATCAATACCTTGTGTGTGTGTGTGTGTGTGTTTTACAGTCCCGTTGCTTTGATGTTCCATGATAGTTGTAAACAAGTATCACCATCATACTAGCAGTGTCGTTTGTTTCCAATATTCGGTGAAAACATATCTGGTGATGAGATAATATCTCCTTATATGGAAACAAGTGACAGTTGGCAACAGGAAGGGCAACCAGCTGTAGAAAATCCACCTCAACGAATTCTCTCTAGCTCATGTAGGCACAGAAAAGTGGGGCATTGATGATGATACACACACACACACACACACACACACATGTACACACACATGCATGCACACACATACACATATTAATCAAAGTGTACAGTATCCATTATGGTCGACCTTAACAATTTGTTTTGCACTAGCGTTCAATGGAGTGTTAGGTAACACTCCGATTATGTAACCCTATGCTCTTCAGAGGCAGCCGTTATGGAATGAAATATGGCGACTGCAGCCAACATGGTAGTACTTAGTTCATCAGATGGCAATCTCTAGCATGCACTGAATGGGTTTGTTGCCGAGTGCTACACGGCTGGAATGAAAATTAGTGTTGCAAAGACTGAGACATTAGTCCTCTCAAGAAAGAATTCTCAGTGTGCTTTGCCTGCATGATAGTGGAACATCAGTGAAACAAAGGAATAAGTCTAAGTATCTCAGGGCATTTTTATGAGTGATGGAAAGCAGGAGGCAGAATTGGATGCTAGAATTGCAGAGTGCATTGTGGAGGCACGAGGCCTAGTGGTTAGGGTGTTGGACTCATGATCATAAGATTGTGGTTTCAATTCCTGGACAATGCATTGTGTTCTTGAGCAAAACACTTCATTTCACACTGCTCCAGTCCACTCAGCTGGCAAAAATGTGTAATCCTGTAACGGTCTCGTATCCCATGCAGATGGGGAATTTATATGCCACAGAAGCTGGGAAACCAGCCCTTATGAGCCAGTATGACTCAAGAAGGTAACCTTTACTTTTTACCTTTTAAACTCCAGCATTCAATCCCCAGAAGAAGAAAAATTGGTAAAAAGGCCATACTTACAATCTTCAGTTTGGTTTCTGTGCCTATCGTCACCTATGGTCATAAATGTTGGATAATGAGTGAAAGAGTACGATTGTAAATGCAAAGAGCTAAGATAAGGTTTCTTCGAAGGACTCCGGAGTAACATTACTCAGCATGGTTCATGGGTCAGGGATCAGGGAGTCTCTCCAAACTAAGCTGCTGCTTCTCCACATTGAGAAGTGAAGCATGTGATTCACAATGTCACACAAAAGAATCACAAGACAGATTCTTTAAGCTGAGCCAACTGGTGAGTGACATAAGGGAAGACCAAGAATAAGATGGTAGGATAACATTCATAGTCTCGGTTTCTCATGCTTGGGAATCAAGCTACAAAGCCTAATGCTACTGGTAGGACCCTATGGAAGAAGTGCCTGAAAACTCTACTCCTCATGACCCACCCCAAGAATAGTGAGTGGAAAAGATGGATGGATGGATGGCTATATATATATATACTCTCTTTTCTCTTTTACTCTTTTACTTGTTTCAGTCATTTGACTGCAGCCATGCTGGAGCACCGCCTTTAATCGAGCAACTCGACCCCAGGACTTATTCTTTTTGTAAGCCCAGTACTTATTCTATCGGTCTCTTTTGCGAACCGCTGAGTAATGGGGACATAAACACACCAGCATCGGTTGTCAATCAATGCTAGGGGGACAAACACATACACACACAAACACACAACACACACACAACACATAATATATATATATATATATATATATATATATATATATTATATATATACATATACATAGGCATATATATATATATATATATATATTTCTTCACTTATTTATGTGTGTATATATAGATACATAGATGTTTAAATATCCATACTTGATAGATTCATTTTAGTTTTTGAAGATTTCTGCAACTAAATTAGGAAATGATCCAAAATACAAAGCATAACTGAGTTTTTATTTTTTGCATGTTTGTTCTATATTCTTAATTGACATTTCAAAATTTTATTTAAGATATTTTCTTTCATATATATAATACTTAATATTTGAATTCAGTATTACATGTTTGACTAAGGCGGAGAGCTGGTAGAACTGTTTGTATACCAGACAAATTACCATGCTTCATTTCTTCTGACTTAATGTTCTGAGTTTAAACGCTGCTGGAGTCAACTTCGCCTTTCATCCTTTCAGAGTCAATAAAATAAGTACCAGTTATGTACTGGAGTCAATGTAATCAACTTATCCTCTTCCCCCAAACTACTGGCCCTGTGTCAAAATATGAAATCAATATTACATGTTTTACTGTTATTGTTTTATATCTATTAAGCTATTGGCCTATGTCAGTGGTTGCCAAAGTGGGCGGTATTGCTCCCCACTGGGGACGGTGGAAAGTTCCAAGAGGGTGTTGAAGAAGAGTGGGGCGATAAAGGGGTAGTGATTTATGTAAAAACAACAAAATGATGGGTTTATTAGGTTAAGTTTTATTTGTGAAATACAGATGCTTTGAATTTGCTTGAGAAAGAGGTCTATATTTGTGATGGTTGGTTGGGGTGGGAGTTTTAAGAATGTGACCTGGGTGTCAAGGGGGCGGCAATCCGAAAAAGTTTGGGAACCATTGGCCTATGTTGTTAAAACAAATTTTATCTAATTGTATTTATTTCTATATTTGCAATGTATTTTAAAGCTGAAGCTTTATGAGCACACAAGTAGTATTTTCTTAATTAATTTCATAGCTCTATGGAGGCTCATTATTCACATAACAATGTATAATTATGGGGTTAGGTGTTGGACATTTCAAAGTTACTTTTTTTCTTTTCTTTTTGCAATATTTTCAATATTGTCAAAATTTACTTGTATTTTTAATTAATGGTGTTTGACAAAAAGACTAGTTTTTTAAATACACATATTTTCATGTACATACATACCCACGCATACTCACACACACTCATGCACATGTACATATTCTGACATACTCGTGCACATGTTTATATTCATACACACACACACACACACTTACACTCGCACACAGACACACACAGAAAGAAAGGAAGAAAAAGAATGAAAGAAAAAAGGAAGGAGGAAGGAAGGAAAGAAAGAAAGAAAGAAAGAAATGAAATGAAATGAAATGAAATGAAAGCTAAACATAAATTTCAGTTAGTATTGCAAGTAAACATTTTGTTAAAATCTTTCGACAGATCTTTGATAACTTTTTGCCACGGCTACAGGATGCCAATAGTAAAGTGAATTTACTAGCCTTAAAGATATTACTTGAAGTGATACCAATCATTTACCCATCGATGGGACAAGTTATCAACTTAACTGTGAACTATGTTAGCACCAACTTATCCTCCAAAAACCTTGAAATTCACAATATCACCATAAAAATTTTGGATTTGTTAATACATTGTTTAGGTAAGTTTCTCTGAGGATATTTTATCGTTTACTATTTTATTCACTGTGGTGTGCATCAAGAATATTAAAGACATTTATTTGAAACTAATTACAATTTTTCCATTTTATTTTTTTGTATATTAATTTTTTTTAAAAGCTTTTTCCGGGAAGAAATTCTGCAGATTTGAATTTAATCGTTATGTAGTATGTATGTATATGGTATCTTTTATTTTTTATTCATTTTCAATCATTTGACTGTGGCCATGCTGGGGCACCGCCTTGAAGGTTTTTTTTAATCAAACAAATTCACCTAGGGCTAATTATTTTTAGAAGCTTAGTACTTATTCTATCGGTCTCCTTTGCTGAACTGCTAAGTTACAGGGATGTAACATACCAACGCCAGTTGTCAAGTAGTGGAGGGAGACAAACACAGACACAGAGACACACACACACACACACAAATATTGGGTTGTCCGGAAAGTTCGTGCCAATTTATAGTAGCTTACCTTTCGACTTATTTGACTACACCTCCATTTAGAGCACAGTTTAAGCTATCTTTTCGTGGAAGAAGGTTTATCTTCCTATAACCTGTGTTAATTCTGAAACACTTTAAAATGGAAGATAAGAAAGTTCATTTTTGGCACTTGATGCTTTGGGAACCAGACAAAAATTGCTGCAGCTCGGCTGGGATGTGCTACCCCACCCTCCATATTCACCAGATATTGCTCCTTCAGATTTCCACTTATTCAGATCTCTGCAGAATAGTCTTAATGGTAAAAATTTCAATTCCTTGGATGATGTAAAAAGATACCTTGATGAATTCTTTGCAATGAAACCACCTCAATTCTGGGAAGAGGATATTTTCAAGTTAAAGGAAAGATGGAGACGCATTGTGGAACAAAATGGTTCATATTTGGTTGATTAAAAATGTAATGGCAAGTATTTATTGACCCTTTTCTTTCCTTTAAAAATCGGCACAAACTTTCCGGACAACCCAATACATACATACATACATACATACAAATCCACTCACAAAGCTCTGGTTGGCCTGAGGCTATAATAGAAGACAATTGCCCAAAGTGCCACATAGTGGGACTGAAACCAAGTTTCTTACCATACAGCCATGCCTGCACCTTAAAAGATGTACAAATCTAAAACTGAAGGAAACACAAACATGAGTGAAGAAAGACAAAAAAGAAAAGAAAAGCAGTAAGAAGGAAAGAAAAAATCATCAATTCAGCACTAAGTGCTTCAATTGGATGTGCACCACAAGGTTCAACAGAACCTATTGAAGCAAGCCAACATGCTCTTGGCATTACTGCAGATGATGGCAAGGCTAAGGAGTTGGAACAATCAAATGCCCTTGCGAGCATCACCTAATAACTCAATAAGGCAAGCCACCAACAGTGACAAGAACTTCACTGTTAGCAGCCGAGCCTCTCCAAATGCCTCAAATACCACTGGAGGAAATGGTCCTGATACTTGGTTACAGAAGCAGTGGCCCTTTGAAATTAATAATTCATAGTTTGTAACTGATAAAATGCTTAAAGTTTTCACCTAGTAATTCTTACTTCTAAGAACAACAAATTCTGCAGCTTCAATTTTCTTCACTCCATCTCAGAAACCACCACCATCCTTCTTATAGCCTCCATCTCCTCAGTAAAGGCAAGAGTTTTGTTCTCATACAGGTTGCAGTATTTGTCCTTTTTTCTCTAACAACAATGTCATACTCGCTAGGTTAATGACAGTTTCATATGAAATAATGATATCGATATATATAGTATTTTTTAATACAGCATGTCCATAAAAGATGTTATCTCAGACTAAATGCCACAAGAACTGACTTGACAATGGTGTAAAAACATTAAGCATATTATATTGTGTGTGTGTGTGTGTGTGTGTGAGTGTAATGCATGCATCAATTTCTTGTTGTAAAGATTAGTCTTAATTTATTCAAATACCATAATTAACAACTATTGCAAGTAATTTAAATTTATCATATCAAAAATATTTTTAAATATGTAGGAAACTCAATTTGTGCTTGTATTTATTTATTTATTTACTTTTCAATAGAACCAAGCATTTTACTCCGTCCTTTTACAAACCAAGTCACAAGCAATGCCCGAAAATGTTCTGAAATTATACCGAAAATTGCTGGTATTTATTTTACTTTCATAATAGTATTTTACTATCAGTTAAAGTTGTTGTTCTTAGTTAGCTCCAGGTCAGTCTGTACCAAGCAGACCTAAATTCATGTACATTTTGGCCATAACGATTCAATCAATTAACATTGTCAAATGTAAGCTTTTTTTTTCTAATGTCAGCGAGTGTAATTTGGAGGAGAATTAGCTGTTTCCTCTAACAGATCAAGTAACATACATAAGCTCCCTCATTGATTCCTTCTCTTTGTTTTTAGTATTGTTTATGATGTACATTACAAGAAAATTTGAAAATTAATTTTTTAACCTAGCTTACACTTTGTTGTCAAGAGAGAGAGAGCAAGAGAGAGAGAGAGAGAGAGAGAGAGGGAAATTCACATTGGCTTGTATATGTCACTAAAATTTTACTTTTATTCTCTTTGCAGAATTAGTAGAAAAAGAATACAAGTTAAAACCAAAGCAAATGGAAATGTACATTTTACCTTTAGTACTTCACCTTATCAACTGTGTGAGCAGTAGTGCTACTGTTCAAGGTGGGAGTTGTAACTTGAGACGGGCAACAACTCACCTCATATGCATTCTAAACCAACAAATGGGACATACATTGATGGATAAATTCTCTCAGCTGGTAGGAGTTACCACCAGACATCAACAATATCTCCAGGATGTATTACCTGAAGAATTGTTTAAATGAAATTTTTATAAGGAGACACGACAAAAGGATGAAGAAGATTTAGAGAAAGAAAAGAAGACTATTTTTTTAAATTAATGCACATGATTGGGTTTTCTTTTTCCCTTTTCTTTTTTTTCTTTTTTCTTTTTTTTTTTTCAATCATATCTGACACACCTTTAAATTAATAACATTATTCAGAAGTTTAAATTATAAATACAAACAGTAGTAATATGATGAAAAATCCCTTTCTAGTGTGAGCATATAGACAGCTTAAGAAGAAAATATATTTAGTCGAAGGTGAGTTCAGCTTATTTAGATGATAAAAGTGAGTTCATCTTAAATAGCTTATGTGTGAAGAATAAATGATTTGCTTTGTTTTGATTTGAGTAAAATCAAGGTTCTTTGTGAAGAATGGTTTGACAAAAGGAATTCTGTCTTGCATTTCTCACAGATTTTCTTTGCAAAATACTTTAAACACAAAGAATATTGATGAGCAATGAAAACTTTTAAAGCTTCTCAAATTTTTCACTCTATTGCATATATTATTTGAGAAAATGCTTATTTAATTCTAGATCATTTTATTTTATTTATATGTGATCTGGTTTAGATCTTTGTAGAAGCTATAGAAATTACACTGAAAGTTATTAGTTTTTTTTGTTTTTTGGGTTTTTTTTTTAATTACATTCTCTGTTTTTACTGGGTTATTTTAAGGATAATAGAATGGTTAATATAGAAAATGAGACTTAAAATTGTGTACAATGAAGATTATTGTAATAAAAAGGAGAATGAATGTGTCTGAATTTTGCAGTGATAGTATCAATACTAGTGATATTAATTTTGGTATTGCTCTTTCTTTTTATTGCAATATGGTGGGGACTTTGTTCATATCTACTATGTAAAATTATACTGAAACACCAACTATGCAACTTTTCTTTCAATTACAATGATATGGGCACAATTAGAAATGATAACAAAGCAAAAAAATGTAGATATAATCATTTTCATAATTCTGATCTTAATGCTTCAGATTTATGTGGATTATAAAGGTGATAGTTATGGTAAGGATTATAATATTCTTAATGGAAAGGAGGATTGGGGAATGCAGAGACAGTACTTTATTTTGTCCTTGTTTATGTGAACTTTAACTCCCACTGTTGTGAGGGGGATCACCTTTCGCCTCTACTGAGGTCAATAAATTAAATGTCAGTAATGTAGTAGGGTCAGTTTGATTTACTGTACCATCCTACACAAATTTATGCCTATATACTAATATAAGAATTCAGGTTTAATGGGGATGTTTTATCATCTATAATGGTGATGACTGTAAATGATCGTTGTTATTATTTTAAAGCTGTTAACTCTATTGACTTATGTCTGAACCTAACATATGCACAAATTTTGAATTTACTTATAACTTATGAAGTATTACTAGATAACTACTAATGTCTGATTTTTATTTCTACTGACTACTATATGATAAGCCAATGTCTACTAATGCTAAAGTTAAGGTTAGTATGCCAGGATCCTTATATCTATTTATTGATTTAGAGTCTATATGACAAGAATAGATTTACAAATGATTAGTCTAAGATTAGTAATGGACCCCTATTTAGTTAATAATGCCAAGTTATATTGGCTTTACAGAGTACTTGCAAATGGCTAGTATGTAATTATTAAAGACTACTATATTGTAAATGAATAGTAATATATCTACTAATGGATATGCTAGTGGTTTGCAATACATCCAGTAAAGTTTACTATATATTTATTAATTTTTAGTTTATAGTAAGTAATTGTTACTATAGTGATATTATGGGTTACTCTTCAATATATTGATGTTTTGATTTAGCCTTTATTTTGTAATTACTTTACAGTTAGTAAGAATTAGGCTTGTCTCATTTTTATTATATAATTATTGATTGTTGTATAACTACTAGTGATTTCTCAGTATTTTTAGATAGTGTTTAGCAAAATTTTTTTTATATATCTGGGTTTCCTCATTAGACACAAATATGAAGAGTATAATTGTATAATTCATTAACTCAACCCAACTGAAGCTCACTGATACTCTTATCTCTCAATAAATCATGAAAAAAACAAACTCCAACTACAGTTTGAAGTTGGACTATGGAACCAGTAAACTAGTCACAGTAAAGCATCTGGTTCATATATTTACTATATGCTCTACCCTGGTAACAGAAAGTAAATGTTACAGCAAATTTTTTAAGCACTAGAATTGATTAGATTTTGGTATACGATCAGTATATATTTTTTTTCTTTTACTTGTATCAGTCATTTGACTGTGGCCATGCTGGAGCACCGCCTTTAGTCGAGCAAATCGACCCCGGGATTTATTCTTTGTAAGCCCAGTACTTATTCTATCGGTCTCTTTTTGCCGAACCGCCAAGTGACGGCAACGTAAACACACCAGCATCGGTTGTCAAGCAATGCTAGGGGGACAAACACAGACACACAAACACACACACACACATACATATATATATATACATATATACGACAGGCTTCTTTCAGTTTCCATCTACCAAATCCACTCACAAGGCATTGGTCGGCCTGGGGCTATAGCAGAAGACACTTGCCCAAGATGCCACGTAGTGGGACTGAACCCAGAACCATGTGGTTGGTAAACAAGCTACTTACCACACAGCCACTCCTGCGCCTATCTTTATACTGCATAATGAAGTCCTAGATATACTATGTCTAAATAAAAGACAGGGTGGTTTCCAATAGAATGCTTTTAATCATAGTCTGTTTATTCAGAGTTGAAATGAGGTTAATCAACCATAAAACATCTTTTCCTTCATTATTTAGATCATATTCTTAGGTCGAATCTTAGGTTTGATCCCTGTCTTAGAACAGTATTCTTTTTGTAACTCACTCCCAAAGTATATTTTCTTTCAATCTGTGTCTCAACAATTCAAACTGAACATTATTATCAACAACAACTTCAGGGCAGTGAGCTGGCAGAATTCTTAGCACACTGGGCAGCATTTTGTTCATCTCTACATTCCAAGTTCAAATTCTGACTTTGCCTTTCATCCGTTTAAGCATCAATAAAGTAAGTACCAGTTGAGCACTAGAGTCAATGCAGTTGACTGACCTCTCCCTCGACCTTGCTGGCCTTGTGCCAAAATTTGAAACCATTATTATCAACATCTGCTTGTGATCTATACCTGTTTTGTAGCATAGTTGGAACACCAAATTAAAAGCCAAGCATGTGCATATGATAATAGCTAAGAAACCCATACTACACTGCATAACATTTATACATTCATTAATCAAAGGATAGTTTAGGAAATGTCTGAAGTGTTGATGGAAGGGAAAATGCATCTTAATTATTGGGATGAAACCTAATTTCAGTAAGGAATTTCATTATAAGTTGTTGAGTATGTTTCCTGCTTGGAAGAAGTATCTTGCTTAGCAGGCAAGGTGTACTGGATTTTGAATAACTTAAAATATATGTAGAGCATAAACATAAATGACATACTACTACTATTGGACAAGCTTCTTAATATAGTTGAGACTCCATATATGACATTATAGACGAGTGAGAAGTAATGGAAATCAAAGATTTTGACGGTACATTTAGTCATAATCAGAACCTCCAATTAGTAGTCTCTATCAAGCCTTCAAAATTCACATTAAACTCATCTGGTTGTTCTTAATCTAGAAATGGTCTAAAAAAAAACAAGGAACAAAGCAAATTATAACTTCTAAAACTGAAATAAGTTTAAATATGTCTGAATTAGATGTGTATCAGCCTTCTATCAGGAATACTGAAAGGTAGGTATATGTACTGAAAGACAGGTACATAGCATTATCTGAGATTACATTGATAAGTGTGGGATTTCAGTAAACTATTGAAGTAAATATATTGGGGCAAGTTAATTTAATCTCCCTTATCATAGATGAGATCAAACTGACCTTTTAATATTTTACATAATTTTGGTGTAGGATAACCATCGTCAACTTATAGATGTGACATAGGATTTCCCTGTTCTTATTCAATATATTATATCACCACAGGATAAATATGTAGAAAAGTGTGGGACAGGAAAGAAGCCTCTCTGCAGTTGCTCAGCCTTTCAGAAACAGCAACCAAGTATTCTTTAAATCACATCCCACTGTCTTACAAAAGGATGGACACATTTAATTATGTAATCCTAGATTTACAAAAAGACAGATTGCCCATGGCTAGAATGCCTTTGACATAGTGCTGCTCAAGCAGTTCTGATATAGGACTAAAAAAAAAATAATAATAATAATAGTAATAGTAATAATAATAATAATAAATGTCCAGATGCAGTATCACTCAATAACAATAATAATAATCTTTTCTACTTTTGGCACAAGACCTGAAATTTGTGTGGGGTGGAGGCTTGTTGATTACATTGATCCCAACATTTGATTGGTTCTTATTTCATTGACTCTGAAAGGATGAAAAGCAGAGTCAACCTCAGAGAAGAATTTGAACTTAGAATGTAAAGACAGATGAAATGCTGCTTAGCATTCTGTCTGTTGTGGTAACAATTCTGACAGCTTGTATAGCCTGCAAGCCAAAGACAGTGAACTCTATCTCAATTTGTATATATATCATATATATATATATATATATATATATAGCAACCAACTCTCTCTAAAATCATACCCTACTATCTACATTAAGATAGGATGCAATCGATAATATAGTTAGTATGCATTTCATTAGACGTTTTATTAGGTAAGATTGGCCTTGGGCTAAACAGCAACAATATTTAGATAGTAATTCAGAAGATGATGTCAGTAATGAGCGTGAGAAAATGACTGCATAGTAATAATAGTAATGATCTGAAAATATTTAGTCAGGACTATGATATACTTCCTTATGTATGACAATATCTGAGTGCTTGAGTGTATTTGAACAAGTAGAGAACAGCTCTTCTTTTAAATATGTCAAGTTGGAAATATAATTTTTTTTTTTCTTTTTTAATCTTTCCCATTAAACTTCATATTTCTGAGTTTATGAATCTTAATCTTTTTTATTACTGTACCACAGAAACAGTAAAACTGTAAAACAATTTTCCTAGAGGTGTATACTTTGAGTGATCCACCTTATCGTTGACCTCCAAATTACATTTACATTGATTGTGTGTGTGTGTGTGGTGTGCATGTGTGTATGTGTGTATGTGTTGTTTTCTGAGAGTGTGAGTGTGTGTGTATACATACACACACATGCATATATATATATATATATTATTATAATATATATATATATAATATATATATAATATATATATTATATATATATATATATATATATATAATAATATATAATATATATATATACATGTGTGTATGTGTATAATATATATGTATATTGTATATAAGAGCAGCAATTTTTTTCTTTGAGACATGTATTTAAAACATAAGTGTATTTAAATTTTACCATTTTTATCAAGGCTTTTCTCAAAGTTTTATATTAGTTCTAAGCAGTTTGTTTGGAACAACAAAGTTCTCAAACACCTTCATTATTGTTTCTGAACCCTCATAATCTCATCTTCATGAAAGTGATATCAGCATATATTGTTGCCTCTTTGTTGTATGAGGGTGGTGGGAGACCAGTGGTGTAGCAGTGTGGGTAAGAAGCTTGCTTCTCAACCACATGGTTCTGGGTTCAGTCCCATTGTGTGGCACCTTGGGCAAGCATCTCCTTCTATAGTATATGATCAACTTTGCGATTGAATATGGTAGACAGAAACTAAAAGAAGCCCATCATGTGCATGTGTGTGTGTGTGTGTGTGTATTTGTGTCTGTGTTCGTCCCCCACAACCATTTGACAACCAGTGTTGATTTGTTTACATCCCTGTCACTAGCAGTTCAGCAAAAGAGTCCACTATAATAAGTACCATTCTTCAAAAATAATAAGTACTGTGAGTTGATTCATTCAACTAAAATACTTCAAGGCAGTGCCCCAGTGTGGCCACCGTCCAATGACTGAAACAAATAAAAGATAAAAAATCATAAGATAACATATAGTAACCACAAGCAGAAAATAAATACCTGACTGAAGACATATAAATGTAATGGTCAGAAGTTCAAAGTCTTGTAATGTATTTAACAATCATATATAAGAGGCAACAATACACACCAATATCACTTCATCTTGAAGGTAAGACTGTGAAGGTCTAAAAATGTGGATGATGGATTTGGGAACTTGACTTCTCCAAACAAAGAACAAGAAACTGATACAAAAAATATGAAACAACAAAAAGTCTTAATTAAAAAAGACAAAGCTAGATTGCAGTTATGCTTTCTATACAATACACACGCGCACACACACACACACACACACACACACACACACACACACACACCCATTCATCCAACCAATTAACCAAACAACCATCCATCCTTCCTTTCTTCCTTTTCATGCTCCACTAGACAGAAGCAGGTGAAGTGAAGAAATTACTATAGTTATTGTTCACTTTGAATTCTTATATGATGGTGCTTGAAGCAAAAATATCAACTGAAGAAAGGGATTGCAAAGGAATGTAATATTTGGAGTGTTGAGACAACTGCATTTCTAGAGTATAAAATAAATACAAGTAGATTTATGAAACTATGAAGCTATAGTATAGAATCATCAAGTTCAAAGGAAGAAGAGCAATTTGGTTATCATGGGAAGAAACAGTGTCATGCCATGCTATTGGTTGAAAAGTGTTAATGATCAAACACTTAAAGAGGACCAGATTGATATATTAGAATATTAGGGCTAAGATTTCTTGAAAGTTTAACATGTAAAAGTGATAAATTAAAAATAAAATCTCCCTTCTGTTAACCCTTTCATTGCCAACCTGGCTGAAACCGGCTCTGGCTCTGTAGCACAAATGTCTTGTTTTCATAAGTTTTGAATTAAAATCTTTCACCAAACTTTAATCATAGTTTATATTCCTAACACTAGCTGAATGATAACTAAATTATTTTACTAAATTCTTTGTTATATTTAAAGTAATCGAAAGAAACACAGAGCATATCAAAATAAATACAGTAACAAAAGGGTTAATGCTTATTGACTAACATTGAAAGATGCTGGCGCTATAAAAAGAAAGGCCTTTGTTTCTGTTACATAATATTCATTACAACAAATATTTTAATACTTTTGTCCTGTTGGTTGAAATAGCAAGCAGTTCTGATATTAATATCTAATAATCAGCTGAAAGAATGCTGAGGGGTTAATATTTAGGTGGAGAGGGTATAAAACCAGAAATTTAGACAAGTATTAGATAAGTGAGGAACCCAGCTCAAAAGTATCTGAAGACCATTAATGAATGTAAGTTAGTCTATTTAGTTGAAAATATCAATGAGAGAAAGTAATAAAGTTGGTCTGAATGGAATGGAAATTAGGGAAAAGCAGAAGAAATGATGGTATACTGAATAAAATACATTTAGTCTCTCAGGAATCTGGGTTTGTCTTATTTTAGTTTTGGTTTGCTTAATTTCCCTCTTAGCTTGATCAAATGCATACCAACACTAGAATTACAAAAGTGATTGGTTTTTCCTTCTTTGTGCTTCTTCTGTACAATGGAGAGATCAAGATGGCTAAATGACTTTAATTTGAATTGTTGCAGGTTGGTTGTTGTTAGTTAATACTTGATTAACAAAAGAAAAAAAAAACAAAAAACAAACATAATATATGAACAAAGAGTGGGTTCAACAGAGATAAGTTTATGAAAAGGGAAAATGAAAGATGAAGCTTCTGCCCCCATCTTTTGCTTCCTGGAAATTTATCTTTCTAGTTATACAATGAAGTGGAAAAAGCAGAAAAGGTACTTCATTGAGTCGAGTTATATTAAAGTGTTTTTAAATAGTTCTTGGGAAACAGAGGCTATTGTGATATCAGTCAAATTGACAGAGTGCTCAACACCTCAACAGAAAGATAATAGCTGAAAGATGTTAGTAAACTGATAGAGAAAGTATTTTTCTTCAAAGTAGTCTTATGTGAATGAATTTAATGGGTGCAACATCTTTGAAATGTTGTTTCATAGTCAGTTGGCACTCAGTATATGATGTGCCTTATAAAAGGATAACAAGTGATCAGAACTTGTGCTGTTGATGTTGCTCTTTCTTTTTTTTTTTTGTTTATTAATTTGTTTGTTTTTGTGAGGATAAATTTTAATGAAAGTGGTAATGCTTCTGTTTATTATCGAAGATTACAGAGAAATTTGTGCTAATGATAACATTTTTATGTGTTTATAAAGCAAAAGATTAGTTTCAAATTTCAGCTTGAAGGAAAACAAATTATAAAAAAAAAAACAAAAAAAAAACTATCAAATTTTAGACAATTTCTAGATATTTCAGAGGGATTGTCCATGATTTGTGAGTACGTCTTTTATATTTATAAATGTTTTTAAAAACAACTGAATTTCTATCACAGTAACATTTTTTCTTTACTTTTTTCTTTCTAAAATTTCAAATTGGGACAAATTTAATTAATAAAACTAAATTGATTATATAAATTAAAATTATAATTTATAGTTAAACACATAAACATTAAAAATGAAATAATAACATTATCATGCTGTATATTACAATCACTGAATTGTAATAAAAAAAAATAAAAAAAGACAACAAAAAAATATGTATTTGTAAATACACACATTCATTCTTTTCAGATCATTGAATTTACCTGAAAACATTATTTTCTCCCGAAGTGTATTGTCCAAAGTTTGATTCTTTACATTTAAAATATTTTCATTGCTTTATAATTAGGAAATAAAGAAATAAATGATACATTTAATTTTTTTTATAATGTAGATATTCTTCAAAATAAAATATTTAAATGTATTCACATACACATATATGCACATATTTATATATATATATATATATACATACATACATACATACATACATACATACACACACACATATATAATATATATATATATATATTTACGTACATATAAATATATATAAATATATATATACATACATACATACATACATATACATATACTATACACATACATATGCATACATATATATACATACATATATATACATATACATACATATATGTACATATACATGCATATATATACATATATGAATACATATATATATATATATACATACATATATATATATACATATACATACATATATATATACATATATATATGAATACATATATACATATATATACACATATATACATACATATATATGTGCATACATAAATACACACACACATATATACATATCCCTCATATTTCTTCAGATCTACTACCTACCTACCTACCTACTTACCAAGCCTTCACAAAAGTAAAAAAAAGAGAGAGACAGGAAAAAGGAAAATGTCCCATCTATTTGAAAACTATGGGAATATTTTTAAAAAAAACATATCATTTAATTTTTCCACAATCTAATTGTTTTCATGCTTTACCCTAAGTTGAAAAAGTCTCAAAGACTGAAACTAGTACTAAAATGTTCTTCATGATGAAATTCTTTTAGCATTTTCTACCTTGTCCTATTTTCCTTATATATATATATATATATATATATACACATACATACATACATGTATACACACTTCAGGAAAACAAAAATCTATATGAATATTTTAATTCAGTATTATTTCAATTTATTCAGTGTTATCACAATTTGATAAAACATCAAAAGAGGTATCTATATTTTTAGAGGTACTTATACATGTCAAATATTTATACAGATTTTCTCTTTCCTGAAGTGTGTATACATTATTTTGATGGACTCTGTATATGTAGTAGAGATTGTGCAACTGCTACTGTTATGGTTAGAGCTACACATAGAGTATCATTATCCAGTGTGATTCCTGTTTAGTTTGTTAAGTAACTTCTATAGTGAACAGTATTACCAGTTTATGAGCTACAGAGCAAATGTTGGAGAAATAAGGATGAACACAAATTCATATTAAAGAGCTTAGGAACTATAATATGAATTTGTGTTTATACTTATTTAACACACACACACATACACACACACACGTTCACACACACTCACATGCACACACACGCACGCATGCTCACCAGCCTCCCAGACACACACACACGCACATTGTGACTCTTACTGGGTAAGTTCTATTGCATTTTTGGAAAATTTATCTGAGAGAACGAGAAAAAGAGATAGATAAAAAAAAGAGGGAGAGGGAGAGAGAGAGAGAGTGTGTGTGTGTAGATGGGCATGACTAAGTTGTTAAACATTCAGTTTGCAGCCATGAAGACCAAAGCTTGATCTCCTTGTGCGAAACCTTGAACACGTGCCTCTACCATTAACCACAGGGTTGACCTAAGCCTTGAGAGTGGATTTTTGGGAAAAACAAAGCCTGTGTAGACAGATACCTGTCGAATGGATTGTATTTATAGTTCTATATTTAAGAGATGAGGAATTATGTACATTATTTACATTTGACAGATATTTGTTCTCATCTTGTTTGTTGTTCAGGTGTCTTGAGGAAATTTTCCAGGTTCAAAATTTCCCCAAGACACCTGATGAAGGCTGGAGGGTATATCAGCCGAAACGTTGTGTTAACAACAAACAAGATAAGGACAAATATTCATCGAATGTAAGAAATGTAAATAATGTGGACTGTACTTGTAATTCAAAGGTCCACACCCATGTCACGCTTGCCACATTGATTCTGCCTGAGAACTACACTAGAGGTACATGTATCTGTATACTGTCCAGTCACTTCACGCACCAGTTCAGTTAATCAGTCATACTCATATGTATCAAGTTACAGGAGAGATTTAACCATATATATATATAATATATATATATCAGTTGCAGCGCAACATGACAGGTTGGGGCTCTCTATCATGATAATGCATGCAGGGGAAGGTTAGGCTATTATGCCAGTCCAGAAACCACTCCATGTGAGTCCAAATATTTGAATGTATGCTGAGAGATTGTCTTGGTCTGTTTGCCTTCATACAGTTGATTTCTGTAGTTATTATCAGTGTATTTTGGTGATTTAAATAAGAGTTTTGACTGTTATTTCCAGCAGGTAGACATACTTAGTATGTCCTTTGATTAATTTTCATCCTTCAGCTATATGTATGTATATATGTATGTATGTATGTATGTATGTATGTATGTATGTATGTATGTATGTATGTATGTATGTGTGTATGTATATATATATATATATATATATATATATACAATTATAAATAATTGCAAAAAAAGTTTTTTCCATGCCAATATGCTGAAAAATAGACTTTAGATCATCTAACCGCATAAAATATTTTTCCCTAAAAATATTGTATGTGGTTAGACAATCTAAGGTCTATTTTTCAGCATATTGCCATAGAAAATTATTTTCTTTTGCCCTTATTTATAATTGTTTATAATTTTCACCTTAAAAAATATTTTAATACGCTGGCGACTGATAAATTTAAAAAAAAAATCTTATCCTTATATGAGAAGTATATTTATATATATATATATGTATGTGTATATATATATATATATATATATATATTATATATACATATATATACATATATATATATTCAAGTGTAATTGCCCGAAACAATAAGGACATCTGGTAACTTGACTGAAGAAAGAAGGCCACAAACGACATGTCCTTTTTTTTTCCTGTCCTAATTGTTGTTTCTCCTGTCCCTCTTTGCATCATCTATCTATCTAAATGTTTTATTGTCCTCTATTGCACTTTTTGTTTCATTTTATATATATATATATATATATATATACACACACACATATATATATACACACATACATACATACATACAAGGATAGATAGATGGATGGATGGATATGTGGTAAATGAGCTTGTTTTCCAACCACATAGTCCCTGGTTCAGTCCCACTGCAAGGCACTTTGAGCAAGTATCTTCTACTATAGCCACTGGCCAACCAAAGCCTTGTCAGTGGTTTTGCAAATAAATGTGTAAGTATGTGTGTTTGGGTTTTTGTCCCCCATCACCACATGACAAATGGTGTTGGTTTGTTTTTGTCCCTTAACTTAGTAATTCAGCAAAAGAAACCAATAGGATGAGTACTAGGCTTAAAAAGAAAAGTAAATGCTGGATTGATTAAATCTTTCAAGATTTAATCATCACAGCATGGCCACAGTCAAATGATTGAAATGAATAAAAGATAAAAGATGTATGTGAGTGTGTGTGTGTGTGAACATATGAATATGTACATACCTGATATGCACATATATGTTTATACTGCAATGTATGTGTAACTCAGTATATATAGAAAAATCATGAAATAAACCAAAGAGTACATAAATTTGTTCTGATGGTTGATGAGAGACAACTAGACTTTAACCATCATGTTCCTGTTTTTAAAACTTCATATTTGTACTTTGGGACTATAATCCAAAAATTGTTTTGAAGCAAGATTAGAAATACTTTCTTACAAAAATAATGAATACTCTATGATTCTTCTCTCCTGATCAGCCTTGTTTTCTGATGCAAAATTCTCTTCATACACAATTTAATTAATCTACAACACTGAAGATTTATTCTGGATACTAACTGAGAAAACATGCATGTTCTGACTGCTGATGAAACCTTGCTAGGTTGAAACTGAGATTCTTCTGTTGTTAGAGCTGTATGTTCTCTCTTAATTTATTAGAAATACCTTCATATATGTCTGTGTGTTTAGAATTTACATACATGATGTATGTATATATGCATATAATGTTGGTATACAGATATATATACATACATATATACATATATATATATATATATATAATATTGGGGAATATTATTCCAAACTTACAGGGAAAAATTCAATTAGTAATACTAAATCAAATTTTCAATATATAATATATGTATATAAATTAGAGAAGAACTACCTTTTATCAATCAACAATGAAACAACAATGATATAATTAAATTACCATATAGAAAAAATTAAATATACGAAAAAACATATACCAATAATTAAGTAAAGTACAAAATAATAATAAAAAGTATATAATTGGTAAAAAGACTACACGTGTGTCGTGGCTATATTTTCAAACTGATAACAGTATATATACTGTTATATACTTTTTATTATTATTTTGTACTTTACTTAATTATTGGTATATGTTTTATCGTATATTTAATTTTTTTCTATATGGTATAATTTAATTATATCATTGTTATTTCATTGTTGAATTGATAAAAGGTAGTTCTTCTCTAATTTATATACATATACATATATAATATATATATATATATATATATATATAGATTAATATATATATATATAAATATATATATAATATATATTATATATATATATATATATATCTATATATAAATATATATATATAAATATTATATATATATATATATATAAATATATATATATATATATATATATATAAATCTATATATATAATATAATTATATATATATATATATATAGATATATATTATATATATAAATTATATATATATATATATATTATATATTATATTATATATTATACATACATACATACATACATGCATAAATATATATATATATATATATATTATATATATATATATTATAATATTATATATATAATATATATATATATACATTTACATATATATTTGTGTATATAATATTAATGTGTGTCATGTATTCATACCCAATGTACATACAGATACATACAAATTATTTCAAACTAATTGCTATATATTTTTATGTTACAAATTAAAAAAAAAGAAGACTTGTTACCTTTGAGACCCATAATGTGTTGACATGGTTGTATAGAATTAAAAAGAAGATCCTATTAAATCACTTGATGCAAAATATGGTTTTCTAATGCCATATTAGCACGTCTTTTGAGTATATTACATGTCTTCAAGGTTACATTAAAAAAAAATAATTGTGCATTTCAAATTTTGCAAGTGGTAAAGAAACTTTGCTGCTAAATAATGTGCATGTATGTGTGTGTGTGTGTGTGTGTTGGTCAGGAGTTGCTGACCTTCAGGTCAACACCATTTTAATGATTCCGTGATTATATGTGGCAGTGTTGCTGTCCCTGTGAAATTTTTGTTCGGTAATCTAAGAAATGACATGGCGGCAATATACTGTATAAAGTGATGCAAATCATGATGCTATCCAAGTCCGTAATTCACAAGGGATCCCCATAAAGCATAGCAGATACAAATCATTGCCGCTGATATAGAAACATGTCACAAGATTATAAGAACCTACTTTTCAGCAAAGCAAGAGATTTAGTTCCTCTTAGACTGCGAGTTAAGTTTAAATAAGCTTAACTCTCCTTTATGTGAAGTTATTGTGACCTAGTGATTAGGGTGTTGCACTCATGATCACATAATCATTCTTGATCAAAGCAGCTGACTTTGTGTTAAGCTGGTGAAGCAACTTCATCTCTACATTGTGATGGTAATGTCAAAATTTTGGCACTAAAGACAAAGGAATCAAAACCATATTGAGTTTCAACCATCAAGAAAACAGAAATTGGTTACCATCACATCATGCCACTCAGATACACACACACATACGTATATATATATGCATACATACACATGTATGTTTGTATATTTGCATGCATTCCTCTCTGTGTGTGTGTGTATGTGTATGTATATTTACATGCATTCCTGTGTGTGTGTGTGTGTGTGTGTGTGTGTGTATATATATATATATTATTGGCCTGCTCACTTAGCCAGCGGGGTGGTGTCATTTGAAGGCTAAAATAATGCGAAGCGCATTGTGACCAGCGATGTGTAGCAGCATCTGATAGCCTGGTCAGTCACAGTGATCACAGTGATATATATATTATATATATATATACATATATGCGTGTGTGTGTGTATCTATATTTAGAGTTGAGTTAAAGGTTCTTTGGAAACTTAGAGAAACATATTCAAATGTTTAACCTCAGTGCTAAATTCAATAGACAATGCTATATCCAAAATGTAAGAGAGATATACAAAAGGTTGCTAAAACTTCTTGAATCACTATCTCTTTCTTGAACTTGGCAAATCTTGAAACTATGGCTACAGACATGCTCTGATGTCCACTATACATCTAATGTAAAAATTAAAGTCACTGCGATATGAAGACTTTTTCTAACATGTAGCTAGTTTTTAATGTTCCTTGTTTAAGAAGTAATAATTTTTAATTGATTTTCCAGTAAATCCTTGATACTAATTGCAACAAATTCAAAATATGGCTAAATTGAATTTCAGAATTAAAGTCCTGGTAATTTATTATTCAAAATATTGGATAAATCATGGTTTTAGAATCTCCAATTTTTCTTGCATCTATCAAAAATTAAGAAAATTGTCAAGTTTTAGGAAACTTCAATAATAAATGCAATTACTATACTTACAGTTATCTCTTCAAAATACATATGTTTATATGTATGCATGTATATATGTATGTATGCTGACATATATGTATATATGATGTATACATACATACATTATATGTATATATATATATATATATATATATATATATATATATATATTTTATTTTGTAATGAGATAAAAAACCAAGGGTGTGTAGATTATAGAACATTTATAGATAGGTCTTACAGCTGTTTCCAGGATATTTATTATATCCCTTCATCAGAGACGGTGTGAAAGGATGGTTAAGAAATAGTTAATTTAGATAAGATATAAAACAGAGAGTGAGGTGGAGAAAATAAAAGAAAATAGATGTGAGATATGTAGGGATATTGCATTTGTAGATCCATTTTATATATATATATAATATATATATATATATATCATTATTGCTAAACTTTACAATACTTGAATAAATTCAGGTAATTATTCATATTTGATATTAGAATTTTCATAATATTTTACAAAAATGGTTTTTCCTCTGGGTATGTTACTTTGCTCTCTATACAAGCTGTTTCTTATGAAACAAAAGAAATGCTTCTATTTTTTTTAACATGATCTATTTTCATTTTAAAAATAGAAATACACTATTCTAAGGATTGTTTAATATATATATATATATATGTAATGACAATGTAAGCATATTATGTTTATATTTCAAAGAAAAATTATACCATTTTAGATTTTAATGTTGCATAAAAATCTGTTCTTAGAGGAGTATTATTTTTACCTGAATTGATTTTTATTTATTTATTTTGAGGAAACTGTTCCTTTGATACATACCTGTGATTAACTATGTTTTATTATTCTCCTATGGTTTTCTTTATCTTTTAATTTTAAATCTCACATACCCACACATATACAAACACAATCACAAATACAACACAATCACAAATACACTACACATACAAACTCATTCACATGCACATAATGTATATTACAAAATATATTATTTGTCATAAAATATCAATCCCTTAGTAAATTCACAATTTTAGTTTTATTTTGAGTTTTACAAAGTAAAAATATGAAAATGTACATTGATTAAATGATCTGACAAAAAGGAATTAATTCTATGTTGAATGGTGGTGTTTTTAAATGAAATTATATTTATATTGTTGTAATTATTTTATTTCAATATTATTATTTATGTTGCAAAAATACATAAGTGTTCATTTTTGTCTTATTTACAGCAGCAACTTTTTTGTTAATCAATTACCAGATCACTGTTTACAAATCAATATGATTCTAAACACCTCAGATATATTTGGTGATCACTGTTATTCAAATTAGGAAAAAGTAATTTAATACAAGTATTAGCTGATTGTTTTTACATGTTGTGAAAGTACTAAAATATATTTTCTGTTACTAAC
The DNA here is from genome assembly GCF_006345805.1 of Octopus sinensis. Classification (NCBI taxonomy): domain Eukaryota; kingdom Metazoa; phylum Mollusca; class Cephalopoda; order Octopoda; family Octopodidae; genus Octopus; species Octopus sinensis. The sequence goes on along the minus strand of NC_043016.1, from coordinate 30,574,618 downwards.
ATTTAAATTAGTACAAATCACATATGTAAAATATATTTGGTGTGACCTGTTTATTACAATAAAGAAAAAAAATATGAAGATGAGCTACAAAGTAATTCAAGTACAAACAAAAAAAAAATTGTTGAGTTGCACATTAAACCACTTTTGAATTATTTTTCTTTATTTTCTTCATTTATTTATAGGTATTTATGTTCCATGATTATAACATCAAACTGCAATGATATACCATCAGAAAGGCAAAAGACTACTTCTGCTTAACAATTTGAAATACTCATCATCATCATCATTTCATCCTTTAACGTCCATTTTCCACAATGACATCGGTTGGATGGTATGACCAGAGCTGGCAAGCTGGAGAGCTGCACCAGGTTCCAGTCTGATTTGGCTTGGTTTCTACAGCTGGATGCCCTTCCTAGTGCCAACCACTTTATAGTGTGTACTGAGTGCTAGAGCTGGCAAGGTTGAGAGCTGCACCAGGTTCCAATCTGATTTGGTTTGGTTTCTACAGCTGGATGCCCTTCCTAGTGCCAACCACTTTATAGTGTGTGCTGAGTGCTAGAGGTGGCAAGGTTGAGAGCTGCACAAGGTTCCAGTCTGATTTGGCTTGGTTTCTACAGCTGGATGCCCTTCCTAGTGCCAACCACTTTATAGTGTGTACTGAGTGCTAGAGGTGGTAAGCTGGAGAGCTGCACCAGGTTCCAGTCTGATTTGGCTTGGTTTCTACAGCTGGATGCCCTTCCTAGTGCCAACCACTTTATAGTGTGTACTGAGTGCTAGAGGTGGCAAGCTGGAGAGCTGCACCAAGTTCCAGTCTGATTTGGCTTGGTTTCTACAGCTGGATGCCCTTCCTAGTGCCAACCACTTTATAGTGTGTGCTGAGTGCTAGAGGTGGCAAGCTGGAGAGCTGCACCAAGTTCCAGTCTGATTTGGCTTGGTTTCTACAGCTGGATGCCCTTCCTAGTGCCAACCACTTTATAGTGTGTACTGAGTGCTAGAGGTGGCAAGCTGGAGAGCTGCACTAGGTTCCAGTCTGATTTGGCTTGGTTTCTGCAGCTGGATGCCCTTCCTAGTGCCAACCACTTTATAGTGTGTACTGAGTGCTAGAGGTGGCAAGCTGGAGAGCTGCACTAGGTTCCAGTCTGATTTGGCTTGGTTTCTGCAGCTGGATGCCCTTCCTAGTGCCAACCACTTTATAGTGTGTACTGAGTGCTAGAGGTGGCAAGCTGGAGAGCTGCACATGGTTCCAGTCTGATTTGGCTTGGTTTCTCTGGCTAGATACCCTTCCTAGTGCCAACCACTTTATAGTGTGTGCTGAGTGCTAGAGGTGGCAAGCTGGAGAGCTGCACTAGGTTCCAGTCTGATTTGGCTTGGTTTCTACAGCTGGATGCCCTTCCTAGTGCCAACCACTTTATAGTGTGTGCTGAGTGCTAGAGGTGGCAAGCTGGAGAGCTGCACCAGGTTCCAGTCTGATTTGGCTTGGTTTCTACAGCTGGATGCCCTTCCTAGTGCCAACCACTTTATAGTGTGTGCTGAGTGCTAGAGCTGGCAAGCTGGAGAGCTGCACTAGGTTCCAGTCTGATTTGGCCTGGTTTCTCTGGCTAGATACCCTTTCTAATGCCAATCACTTTACCGTGTGTGGTGGGTGCTTTTAATATGGCACCAACATGAGCACTTTTATGTGATGCTGGCTCAAGTGTTTTTTACATGGCATCAGCACAAGATTACTGTAGACCAATCCTCTTCATTAGAGGGAGTCATCATCATCATCATCATCATCGTTTAACGTCCGTTTTCCATGCTAGCATGGGTTGAATGGTTCAACCAGGTTCTGGGAAGCCAGGAGGCTGCACCAGGCTCCAGTCTGATCTGGCAGTGTTTCTACAGCTGGATGCCCTTCCTAATGCCAACAACTCCGTGAGTGTAGTGGATGCTTTTTACGTGTCATTGGCACAGGGTCCAGAGGAGGCTGGCAATGGCCACGATCGGTTGGTGCTTTTTATGTGCCACTGACACGGACACCAGTCAAGGCAGCGCTGGTATCGGCCATGTTCGGATGGTGCTTTTTATGTGCCACCAGCATAGGTATCACAACTACAATTTCCATTTGATTTTTATTTTGATGTTGATGTACTTGACTCAGTAGGGTTCTGTGAAGGATGGATCAATAGAAAATAATATCAAAAGACCAGAAAAATATCTCATGATCCACTCACATAGATTTTAAATTAATATCTTGGTTTGAGACTTAATAAAGATTTGAACACATCATTAAAAAAGTCTAGTTTTATGGAAGTTTGAAAGATTTTTTGAAACTATAAAAACGAGATCATTATTTAACTCTATGTAAAAGTAAAAAAATACCAAATCAAATAGATTTGCTAAAGAGAAAAAAATAGAGAAGATTTGTAAAAGTAGCTTAAGTAATTATAAAAATAATTTAAATAATTCCAGTCAATTTCTAATTCCAGATAATTTCTATATTTGTAGTTATAAGACAAAAATATGGTTGCTCTTACCATGAGATGCAATCAGCAACAGTATATCCAAAGTTTGAGTCGCGAGGGCCAGCAGAACTCAAAATCATACTCAAACATGTGCTTCTGGCCAGAAAAGAACTACTCCCTAAAATGATCTCTTCCACACATCTGATGTGCTTGATGCCCCAGCAAAGAAAGAGGTTATTTCGAACACCTTGCTTCTTGATGTGAAGTCACTTCATCTAACTTCCAGTCCTATTGTCACTTTTCCCACCTTGCTTCCCTTCATTCTTCTACAATATCACAATATTTTTCTTGATTTGATCTTTTCATGTACAACTTCAGCATTAACTGTTTAGCATTTAAACCAGCCATATCTGGTCCCAAATCTTTTACCTGTTTTGTGTTCAAACTAGCAAGATGTGGCCTCTCACACCTACCCTACAATGTCATTCTACAACTAAACAATCTCTCTCTCTATCCACTAAGTCAAAGTCAACTCTTGGTTACTCGATGGATTAGTGTTCTCCAGCCAGTTCTATCCTGGGTCGCTTCTTTCAGATTGGCTATGGCCATTCCCGTGTCACTCTTGATGGTGTCAAGCCAGCAGGTTCTTGGTCGGCCTCTTCCTCTCTTGCCACTGACCATTCTGAGCATGATGTCCTTCTCCAAGGATTTTCTCTGCATAATATGACCAAAATATGCCAATCTATGCTTGGGGATCCTAGCTTCTAGTGACAGTTTTGGCTTGATCTGGTTAAGAACTTTTCCAACTGTTCAAACTGACCAGAACTGGCCTCTCACGCTTACCCTACAATATCATTCTAAAAACAAACAATCGCATCATCAAAACCTTAAACCTATGAAATAATGTAGGATTAATTAAAAAAACAATGTGAATACTTAAACATTACATTTGACAGTGTGTGGGGATACATGGCTCAGTGGTCAGAGTGTGGGGCTCACTATCATGAGGTAGTAAGTTCAATTCTTGGACAATTCTTGTTACATTCTTGGGCAAGATACTTTATTTCACATTGCTCCAGTTCACTTAGCTGCAGAAATGCATTGTGATATCACTGGTGCCAAACTGTATCAGCATTTGCATTTCCATTGGATAACATTGGTGGCATGGAGAGAAGAAGTTGGTATGCATGGGTGACTGCTGGTCTTCCATAAATAACCTTGCTCAGACTTGTGCCTTGGAGGGGAACTTTCTAGGTGCAATCCTATGGTCATCCATGACTGAAGGGGGTCTTTACCCTTTACCCTTTTACATTTGACAGAGTAATCTGAATGCTACAGAATTAATTTCAATTGTTATATTATCTTAAATGCATAAATTACTCCAAAATGAAAGCAGATGAATAGTGATAATATGGTGGAAATTACTATTTCCTTCTTTTATTGATTTTTCAATTTGAATTCACTTTTAATTTTTCAACTATTTTTTTCAATTTCAGTTTTCAATGTCAATTTTTTAAAATTCAATTCACTCATTTTCACCTTAGAATTACTTCAAATTGCCACATATAAACAAAGTAGAGAATATAAAATGTTTATGTTTGGAGATCTGTGACAAAAGGTGGCAGGATTTCAAGAACTCTTTCGTGTTCTTTTATAACTGAAACAACAAAACAGGAGCAAGAACAGCAAGGGAAAGAGAAAAAGAAATATTTTGTGTCCACAGAGGTTGATAAAATAAAGTACTAGTCAAGTACCAGGGTTGATGTCAACAACTGTCCTTTCCCACTAAAATGCTGGTTTAGTACCAGAAACAATTATTATCATGATTATTATCATTATTATCATTATTATTATTATTATTATTATTATTATTCATTATTATTATCATTATTATTATTATTATTATTATTATTATTATTATTAAAGCAGCGAGCTGGAAGAATTGTTAGCACACTGGGCAAAATGCTTATTAGCATTTACATTCTTTACATTCTGAGTTCAAATTCCACCAAGATCAACTTTGCTTTTTTCATCCTTTCAGGATTGATAAATTAAGTACCGGTGGAACACTGGGGTCGATGTAATTGACTTGTCCCCTCCCTAAAAATTTCAGGCCCTGTGCCTGTAGTAGAAAGGATTATTATTATTAAGGTGGTAAGTTGGCAGAACTGTTAGCATTCTGGGCAAAATGTTTAATGGCATTTCGTCCATCATTGTGTTCTGCCAGAGTTGACCCTTGCCTTTCATCGTTTTGGGTAGGTTAATTTAAATCGACAAACCCCCCCACCACCACCACCACCACCACCACCAATACTGCTGACCTTCTGCCAAAATTTGAAATAATAATAATTATTATTAAGGCAGTGAGCTGTCAGAATTATTAGCATGCTGGATGAAATACTTAGTGGTATTTCACCCATCGCTATGTTCTGAGTTCAAATTCCACTGAGGTTGACTCTACCTTTCATCTTTTCAGGGTCAATAAATTAAGTACCAGTGAAACACTGGAGTCACTGTAATTGACTAGTCCCCTACTCCAAAATTTTATTATTATTATTCTATGTTTGACTTTTGCTTTATATTTGTACAAGTTGGCTCCAAGTCTCACCCAGAGACCTCAAGAGACAACAGGGTTGGAAGTTCATGTTGTTGTTATGCCTAGTGTGCCATATATTTGGGGGGTGGGGATGTTGTACTAATGAATGTCTAAAAAAAAAAAAAAGTTTTTTTTTTTTTTTTTTTTTTTTTTAAACCGAAAATTATGTTTGTTTTAAACCTTGAGATTACATAGAGAGTATTTTGCGTAGGATATGAGCAGTTCCCATGAGCACTATCTTTTGAACTTCTGCCATTTTGGGGTTTCCTGGTATCTGATTTAGGTAGCTATCAGCCCCTTTTGCTATCATTCCCAGGGCACCTATGACAACAGGTATTGTTTTAGTCTTCAGCTTCCACATTTTGCTGATTTCTATTTCAAGATCTTTATATTTGCTCAGTTTTTGGTAGGTCTTGACAGATACGTTTATATCGATTGGGACAGTCATATCAATGAGGAGGCACGTTCTTTGTTTGAAGTCTTTCAATATGATGTCTGGCCTATTTGCATCTATCTTCCTGTCAGTTTGAATGGTGAAGTTCCAGAGGAGTGAGATGTGGTCATTTTCAAGCACTGGGGGTGGTTTGTGTTCCCACCAGTTTTTTTCATGGGGCAAATCCAGGTTTTTACAGATTACCCAGTGAATATATTGTGCAGCTCTCTCGTGCCTGTTGAGATACTCTGTAGGCGCTAGAAGACTGCACTTGGAGACCACATGGTCAATGGTTTCATTTTGTTGCTTGCATACACGACACGTTGGACTGCTTCTGATCTTTAATATGTTGGCCTGGTAGTTTCTTGTTGGTAGGCATTGATCTTGAGCTGCTATGATAAACCCCTCTGTTTCAGATTTTAAGCCAGAGGCCATTAGCCATTGATGGGTCAGGGCTTTGTCGATATCTGCATTATTCGCTCTCTTTGGGTATTTGCCATAGAGAGGTTTTTCTTGCCATTTATTATTCAGAATATCTAAGGCCGCAGTTTTGGCACGGGTTTTCATGCGCCTAGCTTTTTCTGTGCTTGTTTCTTGTATATCTATCTCTAATTCCGAAATTGGTTGTATTCGGAATTCACTTAGATATTCCTTTGCCTGTTTTGTGACTGAGTATGATGCTTTCTTGTTTTCATGTTTTGAGACAAGTTTTAACATCCAGTCCTCAGAGTTTTTCAGGTAGGTGTCTAGGCCAATTGTAGCAATCTTCATTGTTATTGCCAGTTGCAAAAGACCACGGCCTCCCTCTTTTCTTGGCAGATAGAGTCGTTCTGTATCTGCCTTAGGGTGGTGCATTCTATGCATTGTCAACAGTTTCCTTATTTTTCTGTCGAGCTGACATATTTCAGTAATTGACCAGTTAACAATATTGAAACTGTATGTCATGACTGGTATAGCTAATGCATTGATTGCTTCAATCCTGTTTCTTGCATTCAGCTCTGTCTTGAGTATTGCTCTCACTCTTCGATAGCATTCTCTCCTGATCCTTTCCTTCATCTCTGAATGCCTTATTCCGTTCCCTTCAATTACCCCTAGGTACTTGTAGCTCTCCGCTGGGTCTAGTTCTTTTATGACATTCTGTTGGTCAAGGTTAACGTTAGATGTTTCTGTCATTTTTCCTTTGATAAAGGTAGCTTTTGCACATTTATCGAGGCCGAATTGCATTCTGATGTCGTCACTGAATTGTTTGACTATCGCTAGTAAGCCCTTGAGTTGTTGATCATTTTTTGCAAAAAGCTTTAAATCATCCATGTAAACGAGATGATTTATATTTTTATCAAACATTTTATTATTATTATTATTATTATTATTATTATTATCATTATCATTATTATTATTATTATTATTATCATTATCATTATCATTATTATTATTATCATCATTATTATTATTATTATTATTATTATTATTATTATTATTATTATTATTATTATTGATGAGAGAGCAGTGCATGCCATCAAAGTGACACTGGGGTAAAATATACGAAGCCCAATATACCCATCATGACTACCCGTCTGATAAAGGTACACCAGGCACATGCATCACAACCATATGTGCGCGACATGGTGATCTCATATCAAGATAAACAGCACATGACCTTGCAGGTGGGGCCCAGTTAGAATTTTCTTCAGGTTGAGTAGCCCATCCCACTCAAAAGGTCCCTGAATAAGGGTTGTTTAAGGATGTTGAAAGAACCACCCATGTTTCCAGAGGTGAATTATTCAAACCCCAAAGAATCCCTCTCAACACATGGCTATGATGCTCCCCTACTACTTCTGCTCGTGATCAGAGATGCACATATCGTCAGCCACTAAGGGACATGCTCAACTGGTTAAGGTCAAACAACTGACAAGCAAATCTGTGGTATTGAGCAGAATATTTGCTGTAGCCCATCTTTTATACCAAGACAAAACAATGTACATGATAACACTTCCAATCAGTTAAGATCAGAAGCCATGAGAGCCACTGCCTGGTACTGCATCAGGGCAGTTGTTGTTGTTGTTATTATTATTATTATTATTATTATTATTATTATCATCATCATCATCATCATCATCATTATTATTATTATTATTATTATTATTATTATTATTATTATTATTATTATCATTATTATTATTATTATTATTATTATGTTTTGACTTTTGCTTTGCCTTTGTACAAGTTGGCTCCAAGTCTCACCCAGAGACCTCAAGAGTCAACAAGTTAGAAGTTCAAGTTGGTGTTATACCTAGGGTGTCATATATTTAGTTTTGCATATAGTATTGTTCTAGAGAATGTTTAAGAAAACATAAGAAAATAATAAGTTTGTTTTAAAATTTGAGATTACATAGACAGCATTTTACATGGGATATGGGCAGTTCCCATGAACACTATCTTTTGAATTTCTGCCATTTTGGGTTTTCCTGGTATCTTAACTAGGTAGCAATCAGCCCCTTTTGCTATCATTCCTAGGGCACCTATGACAACAGGTACTGTTTTAGTCTTCAGGTTCCACATTTTGCCAATTTCTATTTCAAGATCTTTATGCTTGCTCAGTTTTTGGCAGATCTTGACAGATACATTCATCATCGTCGTCGTCATCATCATTAGAAGTGACAAAAAGACTGATTTACATTAGGCAAAAGAACTTTACTGTAGGATACCCAAGTGAAATGATGAAAGAAACATGCGTTCAGCAATGAAAGCAGCAGTATGGTACCTTTCACCATTTATAATGAAAATGAGATAGTTACATAAAGGACAAGACAAACAGGTTTGTCAAGGGACAAATACCATGAAACCACTGAATATTTCCCCAATAGGAACGTGTATCCACCCTCGAGTCCCTGTCCAAAACCATTTTACGGAACACAACTGAAAGAAGACAAAAGAAGAAACAACAAAAAAAATGTTAGTCTCAATAACATAGCACCTTGGCTCTTTTGTGTGTGATGGAGGACAAGGGACAACAACAACAACGACAACAGCTCAATTCTTGAGTGGCACCCCAATAACTGGATATACCATTCATCATCATCACCACCACCACCACCACCACCACCACATAAATTGCCTCACCATGTGATATTTCATCTTTGTAACAGAATATAATAAAACATTCCCATGATCATCCTTGTGGATCTGGATGCTTACCTAACCACCACCACCATCTACATCATGTGGAGGAGGAGGACGTGGCAGCAGTAACTATGTTGATAGTGATGATGATGATGATGGTGGCAATGCCTAGTGAAAGGTGGCGAGCTGGCAGAAACGTTAGCACGCCGGGCGAAATGCTCAGTAGTATTTCATCTGTCGCTACGTTCTGGGTTCAAATTCCGCTGAGGTTGACTTTGCCTTTCATCCTTCGAGAGTCGATTAAATAAGTACTAGTTACGCACTGGGGTCGATATAATCGACTTAATCCGTTTGTCTGTCCTTGTTCTCTCTGTGTTTAGTCCCTTGTGGGTAGTAAAGAAATAGGTATTTCGTCTGTCGTTACGTTCTGAGTTCAAATTCTGCTGAGGTCGACTTTGCCTTTCATCCTTTCGGGGGTCAATTAAATAAGTACCAGTTACGCACTGGGGTCGATATAATCAACTTAATCCGTTTGTCTGTCCTTGTTTGTCCGCTCTGTGTTTAGCCCCTTGTGGGTAGTGAAGAAATAGGTAATGACAAGTGAAAACAGTGAGTGGATGTTATAGTAAGGTACTCTTTCACTTTCTCACAATATTTTCAATTCAAATGATGACCAAATACAAAAGTTTAAGAATATATGTTTTACTGTTTTAAGACAATAAACATATACTGTTTGCATCTTTAGTTTGTCGTTGCATCTTCTTCCTTAACAAAAAAATAAAATCTCAAAACAACACTATTTCAAATTTTCAGAAAGTGAAAGAGCATAATACCAACTCTTTCATAACAAACTCTCACTACACTCACTTGATCACATTGCACTGGGGCTGGTGAGAACTATAATATATTAGTGGATGTTGTATTAATAATTAACAGGCTAAGAATGAACAGGTATTATGTAAATCAAAGCTCTTCCAATTCCATTGCAGTACAACCTTGTGCATGAATGGTGCCCTATTCATATCTCTCATTATTGGTTGTATTCAGGCAGCATGCATAAGGGTACTAAAACAGGTCCATTACTGTTAGAATTATGGCTATATAATAAGGTACTGTTAGAGTCCTTTTCAACATGACAGATTACCATTTCCCCTTTCAAGAAGAATTGTAAAACAGAAAATAAAGTGCAGAATAATAAATTTACTTGGTTATAGATATATGTTTTTTTATACTTATTTTCTTGGCATTTTTTTTTTCATTCAAGATAAAGAATTAGTAAACTATTTAAGGAAAGAAGATAATACTATGAAGATCCAAAATGGTTGACCGTTTAGCATTTAAACTGACCAAATCTGGTCAAAATATTCTACCTGTTTTATGTTCATACTAACCAGATCCAACCTTTGCAACCTGTCCTTCAATGTCATTCTAAGAATAAAACTATCATATCATCAAAATATCAAGTCTATCAGATAATGTATGACTAATTCAAAACATTTGATGTTGTAATTTGAATGCTGGAGGGTTAAATCAAGAACAGAAGAATATAGTATTAAAATATACAGAAAGATGAAAAAAGAGAAAAAAGCACACTAGCAGAAATGAGATCATTATCATCATCATCTTCATTTAACATCCCTTTTTCCATGCTGGCATGGGTTAGATGGTTTGGCATGAACTGACAAACCAGAGGACTGTACCAGGTTCCAATGTCTACTTTGACATAGTTTCTGCAGCAGGATGCCTTTCCCTAATTCCAGCCACTTCCTAGAGTGTACTGGGTGCCTTTTTTTTTGTACAGTACCAGCATTGATGAGGTCACCAGTTACTCTCAAGACAAGACCCTTCCTCCCTCAACTGAATGGGATATAGTATTGAAGGATTTGAAAGTATGATAGGTGGGGAAGGAGCAGGTGTTCTCCATAAAGTTGAATACCTAGCTTTCATATCAAGAAAGAAATTGAGAGAGATGTGAGGTCAAGGTACAAGGGGAATATAGAAAAGGGAGTAAGGGTAAAGCAGAGGTTCTCAACCAGGGTCCATATGGCTGTTGTGGGTCCAATTAAGATTTTGCTATTAAAATTTATCTACAATAAATTGGTTATACTTTAACAATACACAAAATATTTTCCTTTATTTTATAAAATTCCTAATAATATTTATTTATAAAAATACAGTAAGATTTTTTTTATATATATACAGTGACCAACTTTAGAGTTCCAGTAGAGTAAAATAGGAATCAATGGGGTCCATAGATAAAAAAAATGGTTGAGAACCACAGGGACAGAGGAGCAGAAAGGTAAGTACATTAAGTTAAAGGAATGATTGATGATTAGAGATGGGGTGGGATTGAGATACATTATTTAACCCTTTTGTTACGGTATTAATTTTGAGATGCTCTGTGTTTCTTTCAATTAGTTTAAATATAACAAAGAATTTAGTAAAATAACTTAGTTATTATTAAGTTAGTGTTAGGAACATAAAATTGCGACTAAGGTTTGATGGAAGAATTTAATTCAAAACTTATAAAAACAAGACGTTTGTACTCAGAGCCAGAGCCAGTTTCAGCCAGTTTGGTAATGAAAGGGTTAATTATCAAGAAACTCCATAAATTTTGGATTAACTATCATAAAAATTAGTTTAAGAAGCAAATCAGCAGTCTACTTAATAAAGAATATCTGTAAGCATATTCTCAAAGAATATCTGTAAGCATTAGATAAGTTCAAACTGTAAGCTATTTTTGCTAATTTTGCACTTTAATTCTTCTATTAAACAATGATTTTTAAAAAATTTTCTGTAAAAGATGTAACATTGGAGAAGGAATGTGTAAAAAGTAAAGATTTTTCTAATAAATATATTATGTGCAGACAGGTACAAGATGACATGTATTTTGAGAAGGTGGCAGGGATAGATATCTATAGAATTTCTATGAGGCAACCTGCTGCAAAACCATATCTATTGTTGGAACCAAGATACCAGCTAAATGGAAGGTGTCATAGTGTTGTAATAGTAGTATTGGTTCTAAGATTGGAAGAAAAAGACCAGTAAAAACCATTGTCAAATAGCTAGATGAGAAGCTAGACATTAGATATACATTGGACAGAGGGAAGCTGAAAGTGAGTGATTGACCAATATTCAGTAATGAGAGAATCATGCCCATCGCCAAAGAGGTGCAATGGATGGCACTGCCCCCTCACCATTCAATGATGCGCCCTCAGATTTACAGTGAAACATTGATTTCAAAACTCCACTTTAGCATTATTACAAAGTTGTGCCAACCTGAAATATTCTGAAGTGCCTCCAGGCACCAAAGTCTGGTGATGGGCCTGAAAAGGATCAGTAGTGTGAAATGTCTCTGATTGCAAAGCTATTTGTGAAACAAAATGCTGAGGAAATGTGTATATGGAACGACAGTAGCATCCTTGCCCTTTGTGACACCAACAAGAAAGAAACTTGGAAACATCGTTCTGAGAAGTTGCTGAAATGGTAGAGAAAGTGCGACACTACGCCAAAAGGAAAACTTGATACTGAAAATGACAGTTAGTCTCACCCAGAAATGAGTTGATAGTTTCATAACCAATGAGCAGTCACTTTTCATCAAACATATATCTTTTAAGCTCCGTTCTTTGATTGAGTTCTGGGTTAAACACACCCAAGATTAAGTCTCTAACGCAATTCTGGAAATGTTGGACAAGGCAGCAAGCTGACAAAATAGTTAGCACACCGGGAAAAATGCTTAGTGGCATTTTGCCTATCACTACGTACGTTCTGAGTTCAAATGCTACCGGAGTCAATAGAATCTGTATCAGTCAAGTACTATGGTCAATGTAATCAACTATCCACCTCCCGTGAAATTCCAGGCCTTGTGCCTATGGTAGAAAGGATTATAATGTACATGGACTTCATCCAATGTACATTATGTACGTCCATGTTCATCCATGTACATGGTCAAAGGGATAATTTAGAAACCAGTATTTTGTGGTGCTACATAAGGGAAAATGTTGAGTATTTTATGAGCAGCCCCTAATGGATTCAGAGAGTTTGGATTCATAGATTTTCTGATTTTGATGGAAGTTAGGATGGCACAGATAGATATTTTTTTTATTTTTAGTTTGCAGAGATTTTTTTTTGTTTTTGCTATGGGCCAACAAATAAGTCTTTATAGTGGTTTCTCAACTTGTTTGAAACAGCAGTCAAATTGCCTTATACCACATTGCCATCTTTAAAAAAGCAGAAACGCATAAAATAATGCAGTGCAAGTTAGGAAATATATCTTATGGAATGTTAACTTTTGCATTCCACAGAAGATTTAAGGTAAACATTAGTGATGATATTATAGGGTATTCTTATTTCTTATTTCTTTATTGCCCACAAGGAGCTAAACATGGATGGGACAAACAAAGGGATTAAGTTGATTTACATCGACCCCAGTGCGTAACTGGTACTTAATTTATTTACCCTGAAAGGATGAAAGGCAAAGTCAACCTCGGCGAAATTTGAACTCAGAACCTAGCGACAGATGAAATACCACTAAGCATTTCACATGGCATATTATCAATTCTACCAACTCGCTGCCTTTTCTAGGTATTGTAGGGTATTCTTGGAGTAACTGAGCAGTCTTTTTCAGATGCCTTTAGCTGAGAGACAATTGTCATAAGTACGGCCTGTGTAGAATCTATAAATTCATCCTGTGGCCAAACGTTGCTTAACAGCTGTCCTCACATATAGGAAAGATCAAACTCTGAGCCAAATCCATTGTGAAGTCTATTCTACCCATCCACCTACATTTGGCAGTTTTCCTGTCTGATGGCATTGTGAAAAGAGGTTGTAGGATAAATATAAAGAAAAAACTGGCATTATGTCAATCTAATCAAGGGGACAGCCTTCTCATGAAATTAACATGCAAGTGACTCCACAGACATGAAATGTAGACCCTTAACATAGTTCTCAGGGAGATTCAGCATGATACAAAGTGTGACAAGGCCCTTCGAAATACAGGTGCTGCTCATTTTTACCAGCTGAGTGGAATAAAATAAACATGAAATAAAGTGTCTTGCCCAAGGAAATAACACACTACCAGGAATCAGACTAGCAACCTTACGATTGTACACTGAATACCCTAAACAATGAGTTAAATGCCTTCACTGTATGATAAATAAGAGGACTGGAGAATTGTATTTTCTCTCTCACCTATCCTTATCAACTTTTTCAAAAACCTCTTGGAGGAGAAGCTTAAGTACATGGAAGAGAGAGAGGTGTTTTTCCTTGCAATATTTTCTGAAAGATGGGCAAAATTTGGGCAAGGACATTCGGTTTTGGAATTCAAGGAAATACAGCTTTTGTATGAGAGTTCCATAGCTGGTCTAACTGGTTCATCCTCTTTTGGGAAGGAATTACTCAAGACTTGCAGAGAACATCTTTAAGATCAGATATAATTAACATGTACATTTAGCAGGTTACTTAGATTAAGGTAGTAGTTTGTAAAAATATTTACTGTTCCCTGCAAGTTTTACTTTATTCTTCACAATGTAGATAACCTAAATCATTCTCTTAGACATGTCCCTTCCCATTCCTAAGAATCAAAGCTGATACTATGAGCTTCCTAGGTAAGTCACATCCAGAGGTGCTACGAGAATACAAATGGAGAAAGGTCTAAAACAACTGGTAAAAGTCACCAACCTCCTCCAATTGGAAGGCCAAGCTGCCTCCATTACCCAAAATTTCTGCAAGACTGCAATCTGAAACTACAAAAGATGTCTACATGTATCACACAATCTTCAAGTAACTGACACCTTAATTCCAGCAGTCTTTTTTGGTCTCTATTAATACTGCATAATGCTCCTGTTCTCAAATCCTTTACTGTGATGGTTTTAGCAGCAGTACTTACATGGAATATGCTTCCAATTTGCTCTTCATTTTACTTCATCGAAATTCCTTCAAAATTTTCTTTCTCTAGTCAATTACCACTACCAAGTGTTATAAGTATCTCCAGTCATGTCAGACTTACAAGACCCTGACAATTTCATATCTATTAACTTCTAATACTGCTCTCCAATGATCATCCAAATACCATACTTTTCAATCTTTCTCTTCCCTAAAGGTATATCTTACATGCTTCAGAAATATACTACTCTCTGACAGTGGCATAGCTAATGGGGGTGCAAGGAAAGTGACAACTCCCATCGAGAGTAGTCACTTTTTTCAAAATTGGTGCCTTTTCAAAAATTTTTTTCAACTATTTAGTTAATTTGTGCGATAGAAGTTGAATCCCCACCCCCTTTTTTTTGTCAATTGCATGTCCTTGTAAGGATTTTCTTAAGTTGTTACTATATTTGACCAATCACCTGTGTTTCTGAACTGTCTGCTCAATCTCCTGTGATGTATTGGTAACCACTGACATCTAAAAAACCAACACATCTCAGAAATAAACAAAGCATTCGTTACCAATGACTTCTCTCAAAATTTCAGTCCTGTTCCCTCTTCAGTGACTATCAACGGTGCATCTTATAAGGCTAGATCTATCAGAGACATGCTGTCTTATCACTAATCAGAAGTCTCAATCTTGAGAAGTTCATTGAAAGTAAAATCTTTATATTGAGCATCAACAAATTCTTTGATTGTATCTGGTGTGAGAATATCTAGTTGAGCTCCATATCTTGTGGATTTATTTGTCTTTAGTTTTTTTGTACAGGAAACTGCCCATTATATTTCAGATTCCATTATTATATCTCTCACACTCTTCCTTCTGTATTTTAACATATTTCTCTTTGCAATCAATACTGCTTTTCACAAGAGGACAAATTTATATTATTTAAACTCAACCAAAGCAAGACTCGAGAACCTCACTACCTCCTCCTGGTCCAAAAAAATTAAAAAAATTGTGGAGGGTGGGGTCTCTAATAAACCAGTCTCTCTAACCATTCAATATGGTTACACGCTCTGAGGCTCTCTCCTGGAGACCCACATTATTTATTACATAGCTTGACTATTAGTATTGGTCTTTTTTTAGTACAAGAAAATACTTCAGCTTTGATCAGGTACTAATTCTTTACAAAGCACAAATAAAATCCTAAAACGTATACCGGTTCCGAATGCTTTATACATACAAACATGTTCAACAGCATGTAAAGGGAGGTTATCCACTAATTTATCAAAACTAACACAGTTCAGTCGTTGATTCATAGACAATTTTTTCTCTTTTCCTATTCTGTCACTATGCAACAGCCACTGTTCCCCTTGTTAATTGCTTACCAGATTCTCTGAAGCCCACTTGACATAATGTTCTCTAACCAAATCCTTTCTTCACAACATTCAAATATTTGTAATTTTTTCCCCTTGGGGACATCAGTCAGCAGATATTACTGATGAATATCAGCTGTATTGATTTCACAGGCCTTGAAGAACCTCTGTTACCTCTCAATCAAACCCGAAATTTCAAGACATTGAAAAATGTGAATGATGCTCAATTCCATTAGATCTTTACCAAAATGCTTTCATAACTCAACTCATGCTTGTGTTTTCTTCAGTTTTAGATTAGTATTTTAATGCGGTTTTGTATTATACAGAGTGCGGCAGAAAGGTTGTTTTAATTTCAAAAAACAAACAAGAAGATGAATGAAAAAACTCTGTATTTCTATGAAGTTCATTAAATGTCATTTTTTTTTTTTTTTCTGTTTCAGGTAGTACCCACCATGGAGAGCATCATGCATTTGTTAGAAATACAAAGTTTTTTCTTGTATTTTCATGTGTTTGTCTTTTATTAACCTTTGAAATTGGGGAAACCTTTCTGCTGCACCCTGCATATGTATCATATATACACGTGTTATATATGTAATAAAATAAAATAAATTGAGCGAAAAAAAAATAGAGTCATTTAAGCTAAGAGTTTATAACAAAATATCTAATTTCTTCCCAAATGTACCCTGTGTTTTTCTTTAGTAAAACATATTCCTTTTCGCTAAATTATTGTAAATTGTAACAATAATGTTGTACCTCTGACACTGTATAGCAAGCCTGTCAGATGTTGCACATAAAAAAACAGTAGAATGTTATTTATTTCTGTTCTCATTGCACTGCAGAATCATCAACTTTGTATAGTAATTATTCTTAAATTCTTAACAAATTAAACTTTTTAAACTCATTATAGATTTAAATAACTATTATTGTCATATAAATGATGATAATCAATAGTTTGTTCTTGTTTTTTATTTTTTTTTTTTTTGAGTTATAAATGCAAACTCGGGGTGGCTGACTGATTATATTTTTTGTAGTGCTATGATTTGGCTGACGAGGAACACCTTTTAAAACTTACCTGCAGTAAGTATCTCATTTGATGTTCTTTATTTGAATATCCTATTGATGTCATTCTTGCAGCATTGTTTGAAATGAAAGTAACACCTGAACAAGTATATAGAATGCATACAGTATGTATATAGTATCACAACATATGCTTAATTTACAATATTCTTTTCTTTTTTCTTGATTGTTGATTTTCAAGGTTTTTATAATTGTCTGGATAAAGTTTACTTTTGGTCAAGATCCCTTTGGCAGTCTGCAACAATTGGAAATGCTTGGACAGTCAGTGAATGGATTATAACCTTGGTTGAAAAGTCAAGATACAAAGGTGGTATCTTTAATCTTTTACTTGTTTCACTCATTAGATTGCAGCCATGCAGGGACAGTGCCTTGAATTTTTAGTCAAATGAATTGACCCCAATCCTTTCTCATTTTTTAAAACCTGTTACTTATTCAATTGGTCCCTTTTGCTGAATCACTAAATTACAGGGATGTAGACATACCAAAACCATTGTTTAAATAGTGGTGGAGGTCAAACACAGACACAGTGACATACACATATATACTATGAGCTACTTTCAACTTCTGTCCACCAAATCCACTCACAAGGCTTTGATCATCTCAAGGCTATAGTATAAAACACTTGCCCAAGGTGCCATCTAGTGGGACTGAACCCAGAACCATGAGGTTGGGAAGCAAGCTTCTTATCACACAGCTACCACAAATTCATTACTCTACATCCACATTGACATATACATCATAAGCTGAGCATCATACAGCATGCTCCAAGATGAAGTTTTTTGTTGTATGAAGATGTTACAGTTTTCTACCATCCACTAGATTCCAAAGATAGCCACAGTAGAGACTAGCAAAATTTCATTTGGTTAAACAGCTATTATCTTTCCTCCATATTTATGGCCATTAAGATTTTTTTTTTACTATTGACCAACCAGTCTGTTTAAGAAATATAGTAGTTTTGTTTCTTTGTTGTTTAACTCCTAATTCAGACCTGACTTAAAGTTAACTCCATTCTTCAGTTAACTAAGGAATAGAGTCAAATGTTTAAAATAGAGTCGAATATTTAAAAATATAACTCCTTTAATATTATTCATATTTCCCATTATGGATTTATAGCAAGTGGTTTTCTGATCAACCCTTTTAAATAGCAACTACAATAAATAAATAAATAAATACATAAAACGCAATAAAAAAAATGTACATTTATATATATACATATATCTATCGCCCCAACTGGCCTCGTGCCAGTGGCACGTAAAAAGCACCATCTGTTCGTGACCGTTTGCCAGCTCCGTCTGGCACCTGTGCGGGTGGCACGTAAAAAGCACCCACTACACTCACGGAGTGGTTGGCGTTAGGAAGGGCATCCAGCTGTAGAAACACTGCCAGATCAGACTGGGCCTGATGCAGCCTTCTGGCTTCACAGACCCCAGTTGAACCATCCAACCTATGCTAGCATGGAAAGCGGATGCTAAATGGTGATGATGATATATATATATATATATACACACACAAAATAGTTAAAATGAATAAAATACATAACTAAAAATTCTTCAAAGTATGGCCACTGTCTAATGATTGAAACAGGTAAGAGATAGAAGAGAAATGAGAAATAAATGCAAAAATTGAATACCTCCGCTACCAAATAGTAAATCATAGGTGCAGGCACGGCTATATGGTAAGAAGCTTGCTTCTGAACCACATTGTTTCGAGTTCAATCACACTACGTGGCACCTTGGGCAAGTGTTTTCTACAATAGCCTCGGGGCTTGTAAGTGGATTTGGTAGACATAAACTGAAAGAAGCCCATCACATATATATATATACATGTATATATACATGTATATATATGTATCTATATGTATATACTTATGTGTGTGTGTGTCTGTGTTTGCCTTCACACCTCATCCTACCATTGCTTGACAACCAATGTTGATGTGTTCACATCCCTCTTACTTAGCAGTTCAGCAAAAGAGACCAATACAATAAGTAATAGGTTTACATAGAATAAGTCTTGGATTCGATTTCTTTGACTAAAACTCCTTTAAGGTGGTGCTCCAGCATGGCCGCAATCAAATGACTGAAATAAGTAAAAGAATAAAAGAAAAGAATAAAAGAATGTATTTATTTTTCACCTATTCTTATTTTTTATTTTGTTTATGTATTTCATTTATTTTAAATATTATATTTTACATAAATTATTTATTTTAATTATCTATTTCATTTAATTTTTTTTTTTAATGTATTTATCCATTTTTTATCCATTGGAATATTTTTATTCTTTAAACTTGTTTACTTCTATCTAGTTCAGTCTTTTTTTTCTTCCTTTTTTTTTCTCTCCACCACTTTCTTGCTTGCTTTTTACTTCCTTCTCTAAATACACATAAATTACCTCACCATGTGTCTATCTTCAGATATTTGATCATGGGAATAAAACATACCCATGATCATCCTTGTGCATCTGGATGCTTACCTAGATGTGCATAGAATATCCAATGAGGAGTTCCAAATAACTGCAATGGTGAAATGTACATAAGAATTTGATATTTATACTGGGGTTTACCTTCATTTTCCACTATATGTATATATTGAGTTGGTGCATAATTATTGCGGCTTTTTTTTAACAACATGTAACAGATACATCTTTAAATGATTATTCTGGAGCATATTCACCACCTACTTCAATTACTGCTTCCCATTTGCTTGGCAGATGGTCAAACCATCATTTAAAGATTTTTTTGCTAAATATTATTGTTTTTGTTGAATAAAATTTGTTGAAAAAAAGCCGCAATAATTATGCACCAACCCTATATATATAAATATGGCTGAATTGTTTGCACACTGGGCGAAATGCTTAGTGGTATTTTGTCTGCCATTACATTCTGAGTTGAAATTCCTCTGAGGTTGACTTTCATCCTCTCAGGGTCGATAAATAAAGTACCAGTTACATGCTGGGGGTCAATGTAATCGACTTAATCCCTTTGTCAGTCCTTGTGTGCCCCCTGTGTGTTTTGCCCCCAGTGGGCAATAAAGAAATATTATATATATATATATATATATATAATATATATATATCACTAATAGATATATATACACAAGTGTTACGGAATAGAGTAGGTAAGATCTAGGCTATATATGTTTTATAGTGGACAGAACTTCAGAAGTGGTAAAAATCCAAGCAAGTTGTATACCACCGGCTACTGTTCAGGCCAAGGATATCTTGGTTAAATATATATATATATATATTTATACAGGGTACATAAGGTATTTGAGGACATACCTTGTTTTGGTCATTGCTGCATTTTTTGCTAACTCTGAATAATTTTTCTTTCAGAAAATAATAATGGCAGACCTTCAGCTTACTCAAGAAATGTGGTTATACATGTGTTATTGTGGTTATAAAGACTGAGCATAGCAATTTAGAAATATCTTGGTTTTTAAAAGTTGCCAGATCTTTTGCCTACAAAGTTCGTAAGGAGTTAAAGATTGAAGATGGAAAGGAATCACCAGTATCAGAGCATAAAAAGCATTCTAAATACTCTGAAATCACCACTCTACCCATCTATAGACATATTTATAATTTAACCTAATGTACTTTCTAAAATCTCTGATGAAGCCCAGAGAAACACCCAAGTACCTCAATTTCATCTACTAATTACTTCAGTCTACTGGAGGGATAAAGGTTGAATGAGGTATTTTTGCCTCTTGGCTGAAACAACTGTAAGATATTTTCCTAATTTCTATTCCTGTATGTTATATATTTTAATAATTACTGATATCTTTATGTATTATATACGTAAAGCATACTATGTTATACATGTACGTATATTGTTATAATTGTCATTTTAGTAAATAAATAAATAAGTTGACATAATATAATGTCTAAAAGTTAATGAACCACCTATTGATCCCCTCCATTTTCTTATTGCTCTATAAATTAATGGTGAAATATCTCTTTACCCTCACCCATTTAGTACACTCGGCAATGTAATAAAAAACACTTTTGTATTAATAATTGGGTATTCTACAAGCAGTATATTAGATAGATACTATCCCTTAGTTGGTTGGATTCACAACCTCTAACTTTCTTGAAAATACATACATATATATATATCATCATCGTTTAACATCTGCTTTCCATGCTAGCATGGGTTGGACGGGTCAACTGGGGTCTGGCAAGCCCGAAGGCTGCACCAGGCCAGTCAGATCTGGCAGTGTTTCTACAGCTGGATGCCCTTCCTAACGCCAACCACTCCGAGAGTGTAGTGGGTGATTTTATGTGCCACCGACACAGGTGCCAGACGAGGCTAGCAGACGGTCACGCTCGGATGGTGTTTTTTATGTGCCCCCGACACAGGTGCCAGACGAGGCTGGCAGACGGCCACGCTCGGATGGTGTTTTTTATGTGCCACCAACACAGGTGCCAGACGAGGCTGGCAGACGGCCACGCTCGGATGGTGTTTTCGGTGTTTTCTTACGTGCCACCGACACAGGTGCCAGACGAGGCTGGCGAACGGCTACGATCGGATGGTGTTTGTTATGTGCCCACAGCACGGAGGCCAGTCAATGTGGTACTGGCTACGGTCCCGTTCGGATGGTTATCTTATGTGCCACCGGCACTGGTACACAAGGATACAAATTCCATTGATGTTCATCTATTTTGATTTGATTCGATTTGACTTTCACTTGCCTCAACAGGTCTTCACAAGTATCACAAGCAGGAAGGTATGCACAGGTGGACTGACTACGTCCCAGGTAGGGGCCATGGGTATGGCTTCACTAGTCTTGCGGGGTATATATATATATATATATATATATATATATATATATATATATATATATATACAGGATTGGGCAAAAGTCACCTGACAGTAATCAAAACTATTTAATTCTCAAGATTTATTTGTTTAACAACTGAATGAATTTAATAAAACTATCTCAATATGAAATATCATGAAAATTGTTCACATTGAAGTCCTTGGTGAGCGACACCATTTTCAAAAAATGAATAAATAAAATTGAATATTTTGACATACTGTCGGGTGACCTTTTAGCCAACCCTATATATACATATATATATATATATATATATATATATATATACATATATATTTTTTGATAATATATATTTATTATTAATATAAGGAAACCAATACTAAAACTTCTCAGAAAGATATACCCGTGTGAAAGTAGTTGCTGTATTAAAAATACATAAATACACACACACACATGCTGTGCGTGTGTGTGTCCCCCACTTGTAGAAATGAGAAATGGCTTTAAAGGAAGGGACGTAATCAACATTAAGTTTATTATTACTGTTGTGCTCAGTGCATTAGGTGACATTTGTAAAGGGAGATAAGCAAGTAACGTAGCAAAAACATCAAAGACTTCCAACATGAAATCTTCCAAACCAAATTCAATTTTTAGTTGAAATCAATTTTCTTCCTTTATGACATTAATATACTTATAAAAGAATATAAAGCTTCGGATTATCCTCTTCAGCATAAACTATAACGTCATATAGTCAGATAAAACATAAACGATGTTGATTTATATACAAATGTAACAGAGAATAACAAGAAAGCTCACGCAACCATTTTTTCTTTTAAAGCCATTTCTCATTTCTACAAGTGAACAATGTAACTGGTAAACAAATCATCAGATGTTTGCTTGCTTCTAGTTTTACAACATGTGAAAATGCCAGAGATTTTAGGGTCAGTGACATCGTTGAGTAAATCAACTGACTTTTATCTCTCAGGAGTAATAAAAATAAGAACCAATTATTAAAAATAGAGTTGATTTGAAATAACAATGGAGTCTCAGAAATAGCAGTTAGATTTCTCTGAAATTACATTCTCTCATCTTAAGAAGGAAAGATACACAGAACAATATATAAAGAGACTGGATAGTTACATAACTAGGATACCTCTGAAGATAGGTCGGTTTGATCAAAGGTGACCTGGAACTAGATAGCTACTGTTGCTTCAAGCCAACTATGGAGCATCACACTTGGATGTTTGATTTGTTAGAATAGTAACTTATTCTCCCTCAAATTATACCCTGTTGATTTAGAAAAGAACACATAAGATAATATGGTTCTGGGGGAATAAAAAAAACCTTGTAGGTTGGAAACATTTTAGTTCATATTCTGAAATACAATTAGACAATAACAACTGAAGATATATTCCGTAGCAAACAAGCGGAAGTTTTCATCAATGAAAATCAATAAAAAATTTGTAACTGAAGTACAAGGCCAGCCAGTTAATTAAAGCCAATCACAGTTCTCCAATTGACATTTTCCTTTTTATTGATCCTGGAAAGATGAAAAGGTGAAGTCAATGTGAGAACACAAACTAAATGCCACAGATTTTGTACAATGGTTCATCATTGTATTGCTCTCGTAATAATGATTCCTGACATTGTAACAGGGTATATCTTAGAAAAAGAGGTATGGAACATTGAATTGATTCCAAGTATATAGCTAGCACTCATTGAATTGATCCCCAAGGGATCAACTGAATTGTCCCTAAAGGGATAAAAGTGTAAAACTGACTCCCAACAGCATTTAATATTGATTCTTATCATTTTGGTAAACAAAACTGAAGGATAATAATACTGAACACAAATCTAGTACTGACATATTAACTCCAAAAGCAAAGTTGACATCAGTAGGGCTTCAACATTGACCCAGAGATATATAACGGGATACTGTAAAGTTGAATCAAGCTAAACAGGACTATGAATTCAAGATCCAGGGACATAATTTCTAACTGCAGTATATTCAGTTGTAGATATCATGCCAAAGCAGACATCATAGTTTGGAGCAATCATTTGATTCATCGAATCCTCTTGAACTGTCAAACCCACGTTAGCATGGAAGATGTATGATAAATGATGATGATGGTGATACATGTACAGTAATGCATCATTTCCACAGCACTTTAAACTATTATCCAAGCTAACTCCACATTTGCGAGTGAAAATAATATAGCTAGCATCAAAGGTTATCTTTCGTAGGAGGTCTGAAAGTAAGGGAGAGTGGAAAAGGGGATTATAAACAGGAGTAGTGAAATGGTGGTGTTTTGAACATTTATAACTCCTTAGCATTTAAACCAGCTATATCTGGCCCTGATATTCTATGTTCAAACTGGCTGGTTCTGGCCTCTCACTCTTATCCTACAATGTTGTTATAAAAACTTAACAATCATGTCATTGAAACAAGCAAAGCTTTGAGATTATTCATGATTAATTCAGAACATTCTGAATAAATAAGCCTTACATTTTATAGAATAATCTGAATTTTAAAAGGATAAATAAAGCAGAAATATTGTTTTATAAAAGCATAACAATTATAATAGTATGACATAGTTTATAGGTGCAGCCATGGCTGTGTGGTAAGAAGAGTACTTCCCAACCACATGGTTCCAGGTTCAGTCCCACTGTGTGGCACTTTGGGCTAGTGTCTTCTACTACAGCCTTGGGCCAACCAAAGCCTTGAGTGGATTTGGTAGATGGAAACTGAAAGAAGCCCGTCATATATATATGTATGTATATATCTATGTGTGTGCGTTTTTGTATCTGTGTTTGTCCCCCACCACTGTATGGCCAACAAGTGTTGGTGTGCTTATGTCCCCATAACTTAGTGATTCAGTGAAAGAGACCAATAGAATAAGTACTAGTCTTAAAAAATAAACCCCAGGGGTTGATTTGTTTCACAAAAATCCTTTAAGGTAGTGCCCCAGCATGGCCACAATCAAATGACTAAAACTGGCAAAAGATAAAAGGTTACTCTTTACTTTTTTACTTGTTTCAGCATCGGTTGTCAAGCGATGTTGGGGGGACAAACACAGACACACAAACATACACACACATATAACAGTTAAAAACACCACCATTATTGTATTACGCATGCGCAGAAGTGTTTGTTTAACTAAGTGCTCCTGGCTTAATTACGCATGACTCAAGTTAGAGAAGGGGTGCGTATTATACACAAGGGGTTACATATATACGACGGGCTTCTTTCAGTTTTTATCAACCAAATCCACTCACAAGGCTTTGGTCAGCCTAAGGCTATAGTAGAAGATGCTTGCCCAAGGTGACACGAAGTAGGACTGAACCTGGAACCATGTGGTTGGGAAGCAAGCTACTTACCTCACAGCCACATATATATATAAGCAATAATAAATCTCTGAACGAGGTATAAAGAGTAACTGCACGACAATGTGAGGTATATCTACCATCTCAATATGGCTAACCACTAAGGGTGGGTGTTACTGTAGCTTGTAGCCCCAGGAGAACATCTTCTCCAGCTGGCTATTGACACACTTTCTGTGCCCTATCGGTATTTGCAAAGGGAGGTCATCCTTCCCTCGTCAACCTAAGTGATACGCACGGACTGAAGTTTCTGGGTATTGATCCGTCATCAGCGCACGACAATCACCAGTTTTTGATGGAAGGGAGTCCCAATGCAAATATTAATATCCTTTTTCCAGTAACTTTACGTCACTGATCTCGAAAAAGTGTATACAAGCAATAATAAATCTCTGAACGAGGTATAAACAGTAACTGCACGACAATGTGAGGTATATTTTCCATCTCAATATGGCTAACCACTAAGGGTGGGTGTTACAGTAGCTTGTAGCCCCAGGAGAACATCTTCTCCAGCTGGCTATTGACACACTACTGCGGCCTATCGGTATTTGCAAAGGGAGGTCATCCTTTGGTATGTGGTGAAGCAACTTGTTGCTAAACCCTTAATTATAGTTATAATTATATATATATGAAAAAATCATTTTGTATAAGTTTTTACAGAATATGGTTCTTTTCCATACCAAAACTACTTGAAAATTTATTAATTATTTAAATTAATAATTTTTTACCCTATATCTGTAATGATATATATATATATATATATATATATATATATAGATAGATAGATAGAATTGCAGACTGGATGAAGATGTCAGCAGGAGGAAGCCCAGGTGTTGTGACCTGGATGCAGTCCAGCCCTCTTAGAGTGTAAGAAGTTAAGGGCAGGAACACTTGCCTAAGTGATAACTCTTCTCTGAATACCTTTGGTTATTCAGCTTTCTTGAGAGTTTCTTCTCACTTGGTAGAATTTGAATTAAGGCTGTCAGAAAAATTACTTGTATTCTACCTAACATTCTAATGCTTCTACCAATTCATCTTACAAAAAATATTACATAGGGCAGCAGTGGGATATGAACTTATGCTTCCAGAAGACTGATGAAGAAAAGAATGAATGTGAACTGTTGAGACAATTTTTCGATTTTTCCACCTCAGTGAGATATTTCCCTGATGTATTGGGTTGTCCGGAAAGTTCTTACCTTTCGACTTATTTTAGAACATGGTTGAGTCCATAAAATAGGATTTGACTACACCTCCATTTAGAGCACAGTTTAAGCTATCTTTTCGTGGAAGAAGGTTTATGTCCTTATAACCTGTGTTAATTCCGTAACCCTTTAAAATGGAAGATAAGAAAGTTCATTTTCGGCACTTTGGGAACCAGATGAAAATTGCTGCAGCTCGGCTGGGATGTGTTACTCCACCCTCCATATTCACCAGATATTGCTCCTTCGGATTTCCACTTATTCAGAATAGTCTTAATGGTAAAAATTTCATTTCCTTGGATGATGTAAAAAGATACCTTGATGAATTCTTTGCCATGAAACCACCTCAATTCTGGGAAGAGGATATTTTCAAGTTAAAGGAAAGATGGAGACACATTGTGGAACAAAATGGTTCATATTTGGTTGATTAAGTGTAATGGCAAGTATTTATTGACCTTTTTCTTTCCTTTAAAAATCGGCACAAAACTTCCAGAAACCCATACATAACTGTCCACATATAGAAGCAGTGTAAGTAGAGATCAGAAGACATTAACATAGTTGTGCCACTGATATATGAAGGGTTAGGAATTCAAAACACTACTGAGCCACACTTTATATGTTCACTAACTGCTAGAAACAGCAGGCAGATCTCTATTGCTAGATGGTCATAAGTGTAACATTTTTTATTATAGTTACATCTGACTTAGTGAGGGAGAGAGAGAGAGACTTATACACACTCGTATGGAATTCAGAGTAAATGGTAAAAAATATATAAAGAAGGGATTTGGGAAGAGTTATTTCAGAGATGATAAAATTGGTCATTAGAAGGTGTCACTAATGATAGGAATAAATGCCAACAGGAAAATTTCTAACTGTTATAGTTTAACAAAGGTTACCAGGGTTTAAGGAGAGAACAGGAGTGGGGGTTCTTAATGATTAAATATGGAAACAATCTTTGGACATTATCAGAGCTGAAGAAAATTAGGGAGCTGGCTAGTATAGTGCCATTCTTCCTCTCCAGTTAATAAAACACACACCAGTTATACACTGGTGTTCACTTGCTCTATGGTGCATCTTCTCTTCATCTCCCAAATGATTTCTTGCATAAGACACTTGTAACCTGTTGTGGTCATGAAATCTTAGGTTATATATTTTGAGTGAGTGAGCCTAAACCAGGAAAACCTAAATTATATCATACCAGCTGTCATCCATGGTGGACCAATCCATTTGAGTTTAGTGTTTTTGTCGCAGATGGAAAAATATGAAATGCCATCTCCTAGCTGGCTACCTCTAAAATCTATAGCTAAATCATCATCATCATCTAATGTCTGTCTTCCATGGGTTGGATAATTTGACAGGAGCTGTCTGGGTAGAAGACTACCCCAGGCTACTGTGTCTGTTTTGGCAGGTTTTTTTACAGCTGGCTGCCCTTCCTAACACCAATCACCCTGCAGACTGGACTGAGTGTTCTATGTGGCACCAGCACAGGCAAGGTCAGTTTTGGCATGGTCTTTACAGTTGGATGACCTTCCAAATGCCAACCACTTCACAATATATTTCAAAGCCTAAATCTGACTATGGACCATGATCACAGTCTCTCCCCAGCCTTACAGCTACAACAAAAAACCCTGTTTCTTCTAAACTGGCAATTGCTACCCTTATTAGTCCTGTAATTACCGTAAATCCTCGAGTGAGTATAATACGCAGGGGATTTTTAAGGGTCTGTACCTCTGAAAAACCTAAACCTTGTGTATAATACGCACCCCTTCTCTAACTTGAGTCGTGCATAATTAAGTCAGCAGCACTTAGTTGAACAAACACTTCCGCGCATGCGTAATACAATAATGGTGATGTTTTTAACTGTTATATGAGAATGTAAATATGTTTGCAAATTGTTTTTGTTACATGTTATTCTGTGTTCTGAATACTATTATTTTAATAAATGTTGCTTACTGCAAGTTATGGATGATTCTTTTATGACTTTATTGCTTTCAGGCTTAGCTGAAGGTATTTTCGTGCCCGACATCACAAAATGTGTCTGAATAAACATTGCTGGACAGCAAATAGAGACTCGGACAATGCTTAGAAAATATTTTTCATTTTTAACCTAGGGATTTTGACCGTTAAATTTTTGGGGAAAAAATGCGGATTATACTCGAGGATTTATGGTGTTGCTCCTTGAGATACCTCAATAACTCTCCTTCCAACAGCCACATTTAAAGGAACTATTCCTGTGCTTTGATGGTAAACTGAATTCATCATCTGGACCTGAAATGTTTCCAGTGTTGCAAGCATTCAGGTTGGGTATCTGATTTGAGTATGTCTATCTTCCTCCTATTTTAGAAGTACTGGTCTTCCTCTTCTTATCAGTGTGCATGTGTGTGTGGTGGGGAAACTATTATTGCATCAAGAACTTCTATGTTGTTAATCATTTGAACTGCTAGAAACAACTTCCTCCAGTCCTTTAAAACACACTATCATCTTTAAAAATAAATGAGTCAATTGGTTGCCTGAACTAAGAATAAAATAGTCATATCTAGAACTTTATGGCTTCTGGCTGAGCAAATTACTTAGTCATCATGTATTCCATTATTCTTTTATTTGTTTAAGTTAATGGATTGCAGCCATGCTGGAGCACCATCCTGAAAAGTTTTAGTTGAACGAATGAATCCCAGTTTATTATTTATATTTTTCTTTCAGCCTGGTACTTATTCTTATGGTCTCTTATACTGAACCAGTAAGTTATAGGGACATAATCAAATCAACACCATTTGTCAAACAGTGGAGGGAAACAAATACAAAGACACACAATGTGCTTCTCTCAGTTTCTGTCTACCAAATCCACTCACAAGGCTTTCAATGGTTGAGGTATTTAGTAGAAGATACTTGCTCAAGGTGCTATGCAGGGGCACTGAACCTGGCTTGGAAGTAAATTTCTTATCACACAACCACACTTATGCCTACTGAATACTTTTATTTATTTATTTTTGATACTATTGAATCCAACATTTCTCATCAATTTTACTATCACTTTCTCACGGGCATGGATTGAATGGGTCATTGTCCCAAGTTAAATTATTATTCACGATGGCTACCTCTCTTGAGGTCCCATTTTTGGCTTGTTTCTACAGCCAGAGGCCCTGCCTATTACCAGCAACTTCAGAGTGTTGCAAGCGTATTCTGTTATGGTCCCAGTATCAGCAAATAGGAGTGAAAATGAGGAAAGATCTAAGTGGGTAACTAAGGAAAACAAAGAAAATGCACAGAGTGACTAAATGATTTAGGAAAGAGAGAGAGAGAAAGAGGGAGAGTGTCTGCACATGGTCACCTATATGATTGTTGGTATGGAAATTCAAAACAGAATTCTGAGTGAGGAAGATGGAAGTCAACTATGAATGGTAGTGGAGGGAGTAACATATGCACAATCAACAATTATCAAGACATTGACAGTGAGAAAAAAAATTACCGAAATGGTCTTTTGAAGTATCCATATGAAATTTTTAAAGACTAGTATCACTGGAGAACTGCTTGCAGCCAGTTAATTTAATAATTCAATGTTTGGAAATAGCAATACTCTATCAGCATATATTACAATTTAATGAATCTAAAGATGATTACAGAATATTAGGTTCTATGTGGAAAAGGGTAACAGCTGGTATCTAACTATTAGAATATGATCTTGGGTTCAGTCCCACTATATGACATCTTAGGCAAGTGTCTTCAACTATAGCTTTGGGCCAACCTGACCAAAGCCTTGTGATTGGATTTGGTAAATGGAAACTGAAAGAAGCTTATCACATGTATATATATGTGTGAGTGTGTGTCCCCCACCATAGTCTTACTATGAGTAAGAGTGCTTTCCACCTGGTGCAGTATTTTGATTTTCCAGTTCCTGTCAAACCATTCTACCCATGCCAGCATGGAAAATGGACATGATGATGAAGATGCACATCCCTTTACTGAAATTAATTTGTAAAGGATTAAAATCTTTTTTCAATATTGAAAGAATTCTATTTTAAATAACTTTAGCATAAGATCATTTGGGGAGAAAAAGAAAAAAAGCTAAGAGGACAGCTGAATCAACCTAGACCTGTATATTGATTTCAGAATAAAACTGAACTCATAACAAAGCTAAAAATATATTAATAGACCAATTGTAGCACTATAGTTTCTGCCACTTCATTATTATTAAGTTGGTATTTTCTCAAACTTTGCTGAGGTCAACTTTCAGGGTAAATAAAGTAAGTACCAGTTAAGCACTGGGGTTCAAAGTAATGAACTTACCCCTTTCCCTGGTTTTGCTGGCCTTGTGCCAAAATCTGACATCATTAAGCTGGTGTTTGGAACATAAATTGACATCAAATTTTGACAGAAGGTTATAGTTTAGATCACTTTTAACCCTTTTGTTACCATATTTCTGATGCAATACACTGGCCTTGTTTCAATTCATTTTAAAAATAATTTTGCAATTATTAAGCTCATGTTTGGAACATGGATTAACATGAAATTTTCATGGATGGTTTTAACTTAGATTGCTTTGCTTTAAAACATGAAGTCTCTACCATAGAGGCGAAGTGATCTTTGGTAGGATGCAATATTAAGAGTTTAAGTAAATGACTTTCTAAGATATGAGATGTCTCTTTTTCCTTTTTCTTCAATTTCAATTGACAAGCTTTTGAGAAGAATGGAATGCTAAGTTGACCTCCAAAAATCTTTGAACTTAAAACAAGGCAGTACCAAATTAGCTGCAATAAAACTTTTCTAATAATGTTCTATTGCTGAGTGGTGGGTGTTAGAAAAAGGCACCCAGCTGTAAAAATCCTGCCAAAACAGTTACAGAAGTCTGGTGCAGGACTGCCTGGCCAGCTCTTGTCAAACCATCCCACCCATGATAACATGGAAGGTAGACATTAAACGATGATGATGATGTGTCAGCCAATTTGTTTTCAAAATATCCTAATTGATGGCTAAAGATTAAATTTTATACAATATGTCATCTTTTACCGCTTACTTGTTTCAGCCATGCTGGAGCACTGCTTTTTAATCGAACAAACTGACGCCAGGACTTATTCTTTGTAAGCCTAGGATTTATTTTATCAGTCACTTTTGCTGAACCGTTAAGTTATGGGGATGTAAACACACAAATATCAGTTGCTAAGCGATAGTGGAGGGGGGGGGACAAACAGACACACATTTGTATATATGACAGGCTTCTTTCAGTTTCCGTCTACCAAATACAACCACAAGGCTTTGGTTGGCCTGAGGTTATAGAAGACACTTGTCCAAGGTGCCACGCAGTAGGACTGAACCCAGAACCATGTGGTCAGTAAGCAAGCTGCTTACCACACAGCAACTTCTGCACCTATTACAATCAAATTTTAAAAATATATCTGCAGTTCAAAAGTGTAAAAACAGACTTGTGATGCGGAAATTTTTGAAAAACTAGGAGTAATAGTGGTATTGCTTTCCACCTTCCCATCTCTGTTGCCATTGCCACCAGACTAGCGAGACTGATGCAACTACAATTCAGATCAAAGTTTGTAGGTAAAAAGGAAAAAGAAAATACAAGTATATCTATATATATATATATATATATATAAAGCTGAAGTTGTCTGTGTGTGGCAGGTTTGGTAGCCTTCAACTAACACTATCTACTCCGAGACCCTGTGGCGCAAGTTGACCAAAATTGAGAGTATGATAGAAGAAGGCTTGCTCTTCATTCAAATCAGACCATGTTAACACCAAAAATTATTTACATCAAAAAGGTGCTTTTTTTCTATGAAAATCCCTATTTTTTACAACTTTTTGACTGCTGTGTCACCATTTCACAGTGTATTTCAACCAGAAAAATGTTCACTTAAAGAGAATAACAAGCTACATAATGCAAAATTTTTACTTTTCAAAAATTCCAATTCTAAAGGGTCAAAAAGAAAACAAACCCAAGCAATGCTGGTCTATACTGCTAGTTTCAGATAATAATTCTGAAAAGGAGAGACTGGCAGGGAAAAGTTTAGAGTAAGATCAAGATGATTCAGCTAGGAATACAAGAGAATGGTTGGATGGGCCGGGGTGAAAAGACGGCAGTCAGCAAATTTAAACAAGAAAAAGCCGTAACAGTCGCAGTAGAACAGAGAGAAGAAACATCAGTGTTATACTATAAATGTTCCCTAAATTTTTATACACAACAGGTTGTGTAAGGATATATAGAAATGATAGTGTACTGGACAAAATAAATGCTTTTAAGGTATTTAACTCTGTACCCTTTCATTCTGAGTTCAAACATTGCTAGAGTCAACTTTTATTTCATAAACATATACAGGAATATATAACCTTTGTGAGGCAGAATTGACCAAGTCATTAGTATTGGATAAATTAATCTTGTAGTTGTTCTCCACACAGAATTCAAAATTCTGCTGATGTTGATATGCCTTTTATCCTTTTAGGTGGGTGTATGATGTGTGATGTGGATAAAACAAATGTATCAGTCCAGAAGAGTCGATGGGTAGAATTGTTAGAGCAACAGGTGCGATGCCTTGCAGAATCAGTTCTAGCTTTCTGCCATCATCATCATTTAATTCCATGCTGGTATGGCTAAGATAGTTTGAGAGCACCCAGTGGGTCTGAGGATTACATCATGCTCTGGTGTATGCTTTGGCACAATTTCTACAGCTGGATGAATCTTCTTAAAACCAACCACTTTACAGCATCACACTGGGGTTTTTGTTTCTTTTTCACACTACCAGTACAAGTGGGTTCGCCATGCAGCTTGAAAAACTATGAACTGAGTGGAGAGGGAGAACTTCATGCTCTGAATTCCAGATGTCCTGTCACCAAAGACAATCTCACTTCTATCAGGAGCTGGGGCCAACAGATACTATCAGAAATTTGAAGAACCTTTGGGAACAGATTGGTCCAATCCAAAGATTGACTGACACTACAACATTCTCCCTCAAAATCTGAGCTAGAGCCAATGTATGATGATACATCACCATCTTTAATGTCCACTTTTCCATACTTGGAATTTGTTGAGACAGATTTTCTACAGTAGGATGTCCTTCCAGTTGCCAACCCTATCCTGTTTCCATGTGAAGTAATATTTACTCGATGGTCAGACGTGTTTTCATGTAAGATTCGAAACAAAGGCCAACTATCACTTGATGGGTTTCTTTTAGTTTCTGTCAATCAAATCCACTCACAAGATTTGTTCAGTTGCAAGCTATAGTAGAAGACACTTGAACATGGTGCTACACAATCAGACTAGACGCAAAACCATGTGGCCAGGAAGCAAATTTCTTACCACACATCCATGCCTATGCATCTCAGTGTGTGTGTGTGTGTGTGTGTGTATACACAAGGTTGGCCAAAAGTCACCCAGCAGTAAATCATAATTCCATAAATATCTGTAATTCTGTATTGAGTCAAATGGAAAAATGCGTCACTCAAGAAGGACTTCAGTTTGAACAATTTTCATGTTTCATATTTAGATGCTTTTAATAAATTCATTCAATTGTTAAACAAGTAAATCTTGGAATTAAATAGTTTTTACTGTCAGGTGACTTTTGGCAAACTCTGTATATACACTCTGCAGAGTGGTTGGTGTTAGGAAGGGCATCCAGCCATAAAAACCCCGCCAAGAGAGACACAGTAGCCTGGGAGTAGTCTTCTGTCTGGCCAGGTCCTGTCAAACCGTCCAACCCATGTCTGCATGAAGATGAATGTTAAATGATGATAATACACACACAAATGTATATATTATCCCTTACAGTGAAAATATTAAATTTCCTATATAACACCAGTTAACTTCATAAAAAATTTGTTAAAACACTGTCATGATTTTTTTTTGACGGGTCACATAATTGTAGGTGAAATACATATCAGCTTCCATGCCTTTCCAAGAAGATATTCTATGCAAGTGAACTGACTCGTTAAGAATTTACTGTGTTCTTTGCCACAGTCAAATACGAAAATATTGGATATCCGTTTTGGATGTTAGTCAGACCTGAAGGGCAAGGACCTAGTGAAATTCACAGACTAACAACATATTACTATGACAACTGGCACATATTTTATTAACACCAGAAAATTGAAAGATAAGCAGACATCCTGACAGGATGTTAATAACTAATCACATTCACTGAAGTGTATTTATTATTTGTCATAGGTTAAATTGGTAAGTGTTCAATTTTATGCTGACAATAAAAATTCAACACAATATATTATTTATATCAGTTTAAAACAGTAAAATTAAACTGTAGTGGAATTTGTAAACTTCCAAGGTATCATCTTTGATACTCTCCATTACTCTAGCAGTAATAATGCTAGGTCATCAAATTAGACACTACATCATTTAAAGCTAACTGATGATGTAAATCTAATCTCCACCTATTGTTCTTTTTTGCTCATAAATTCCAATGCTGTCTGTAACAGATTGTTAAACGCCGCTGATAATGAGATTAATTAGTAACAGTTCTATATTCAAAAGTTTAAAAAATAAGACACCCAACATAAAACAAAATATTTGCCATCCCACATCTACAAAAACTTTGTGTTAGAAAAACCGCTTAAGTTTTTGAATGATGGTAAAAAGTAAAAACAAAAAAAAAAAAAAGTAAAAAAACAAAAGGTTGGGGGAAAGGAGGAATGTCATTTATACATTGTAATAGAGATATATTTACAAAGGAAATCAGTTTGAGAAATAGACATGATGCTTTTTTTGGTTAAGAGTTATGTGGACCTTATGATCATCATCTGTTTTCTATTATGGAATTTGACAAGATACAGACTACCATATCTTGCCATGTAAAGTTATTGTCATATTTGTGAAATCCACTCTAACTTGTATACTAAGTCTAATTCTAGAGATAGCATCTTCCATCAATTAAAAAAAAAAAAAGGTCCTTTTATACATTTTCCACCCAGAGTGCAACACCTGTTCACATTAAATGCCCAGTAGTATTTCTAGTGCTGTATTCTGTATCGGTTATATAGTGCAGACATGGTCATGTGATTAAGTTCATGCTGCAACCATGTGGTCCTGTACTTGATCTTACTGGAGGACAGCTAGGACAAGGGTTTTCTACTGTAAGCTCACGTTGATCAACAGCAGGTGAGTGAAATTTAGCAGAAAATAAACTGAAGAAGCCCTTTCTAAACATATGTGTGCATGTATAGTTTTGCTGATGTACACCAGCAAATTGAAAAAAGTGTTCTTGGATAGAAATACTATTGCAATAAATATTTGTTCAACTTGATATCAAAATAGTACCTGATCCTTCTCACCATCACAAATATAGAGAATAGGTGATTGGTCATTAGAAAACTAGAACCATTGTTTCACCAATTGTCATGTAAAATAAGCACTAAATTCTCTACAGAGTACCAATAACATGCCGCTGCTAGAAAACTGCTACCAACAGAGATAAAAGTTCTCTAAACTTCCTGCTGCCATCTTACAGACATAACGTTACTAATTGCAAAGCCACTTTAATGTAGCACGTATTGTTAACCAAACCAATATGGTATATCCAGGTGCAGGCATACCAAATGCCTGGCTACTCCTTATCAGTTTACACATCTGCTAGCATTTCTGCACCCATTATTTTCACTGTTCCTACTAAGTGGAGTAAAACCACTTTACTGAAGTTGTTAGGGGGGTTTTCTAATTACGACTACTGTTGCTTAAACCCTTTAGCATTCAGATTATTCGGTCCAAATGTAGTGCTTGTTTGCACTGTTCTGAATTAGTAATACATTATTAGCTCGTAGCTTTGAGATATTGATGACGACTTTATTTTTACAACATTGCAGGGTAGATGTGGGAGGTCACATTTGGTCAGTCTAAACATAAAAAAGGTAGACTATTTGGGCCAGACACGATTGGTTTATATACTAAAGGGTTAAATCTTGGCCAGGCTTCTCTACAAGCCCTATCATAAGAAAAAAAATAAATAAAAACCTCTTCAGTGGTTCCAAATATCTCATTTGAACAGTTCTAATACAGAACCCCTTTTTTTTTTGAAGATGACAATAATGAAGTAGAAATCTAGATATTTATAAAATATAAACAAATACAGTGCTAAAAACAATTTGTCTTTGCTCAAACTGCATTCCGTTTTTTTTTTTTTTTTAATAGTATGATAAGAGAAACGGTGAAAAGAAACTCAGCACATGACAAAACCATCTTAATATCCATTTATTGCAATGTAGTAACAAGCTAACATTCAGTGGGTGTTTGTTTCCGTTTTAAAGTAGATAAAAACTTATAACTATTTCTTGCAAGAAGAATTCCTTAACGATAAAGCAAAAAGCAAGCATTATTTCATAGAACTGCAATGTTAGTGATAAAAGGAGCAACCAATGATGGAGTTGTCAGTTGTAGTTTATTCATAACAGATTCCACTTACACTGATAATGATTGAGTGTGATAGTTGAGTTACTATCACATGTAGCTTTATATTTACATATCAGCTGCGATTCAAGCAACCAACAACTCACAAAATGATAATATAATATAAATAAGAAACAACATTGAATATTAAAAAAAAAGTTTTCAAATTACTGTCCATAGACACTCTCATCGCTATAGGCAATATATAGGAAAAAATCTTCTTCATGGTGTTCCTGTGAAAATTAAAACAAAAGCAAATGTTAAAAAGAAAAGGGGAAAAAAACATTAATAGTCTTAAACCTTAAATTAAATCGCAGAATCTATAATACATTCATAACGCAATGTCTTTTATTTCAAGAAATATTCCAAATTGGCTTAAAAAGAATTCAAATTTTTCCTTGAAAAATTATAACCATTTAGAAAACATCGAAATATGTTTAACTTATCACTCCCACATTTCAGACACTAAAGCGTTTAAAGATATAATTATAAGAAGAAAATTACTTGAGGAATCTATAAAAAAAAATTTTTTTTTTTTTAAACCCCAGTAAAATCAGCTTACTTGGTACAAAGAACCCATCGTAGCACTGGTTGGAGGAATTACGTTATTGACAAAGAAAAAGAGGGCATCTTCAGGTCGCAAATGGATCCTCTTGCGAATCAAGAAGTAGAACTGGCCAACAGTAAGATCTGTAGGAACCAGATACTTCTTCTTGTCAAGGTCTCCCACTCTGGCCTTCGGTGCTTTTTCAACAATCACCTGAACAATAAATAAATAAATAAATGTTGTAAATATTGGGGATATAGTTTAAATGGATTCCAGTCGACGACTTCAAATATTTCAACGATGTCGGATGAGAGGCAATATCAACTATATCAAGCATAATTTGAACTCGCGACGTAGAAGGATTAAACCAAAAATATGAACATCAAGACTTTTTTCTACCACTCAACTTACCTTCAATGTTTACACTACGAAATTAGATAATTGCTAGAGAAGTCGAAACTATTTACATAAAATTTTTTTATCATTAGCAATATCACTAAGATGTATATTTTGATTAGGTTGTACTAAATTCCTAATTCTTGGATATAATCCGTTAATTCTTCCAGATGAAAAAATGTGTACATTTTCCCTTTCCTTCTGACAAAACCAAAATATGTGCAAGGTTGTCAGTCATCAGTTTTAATTATATGAAAACAAACTTGATAAGAGATTTAACAATCGTTTGCCGAAAATAAATTATCTAGGAAGCAGATATTGTTTGGTATATATGTCAGAGGTTCTTATCATTCATTCACACAGAGAGAGAGGCATGGCTGTGTTGATAAGACACTTGCTTCCCAATCACATGGTTTCAGGTTCAGTCCCACTACATAGCACCTTAGGTAAGCGTCGTCTATAGCCCCAAGTTAAAGCCTAGAGTAGATTTGACAGACGGAACAGAACCAAGCCTGTCGTATATGTATATATATATATATATATATATATATATGCATATACTAGTGGGGGGGGTACTAGTAACCCCCCTCCCCCACTATAACTTGACAAGTGCTGGTTTGTTTACATCCTTGTAATTTAGCAATTCAACAAAAGAGACCGACAGAATAAATGGCAGACTTAATAACAAGTACTGGGGTCGATTTGTTCGACTAAACTCTACGCGACGGTGCCCAAGCATGGCCGCACTCTATACAAATATAATTCAACAATTATTAAATGGAGTAGCAACAGACTGATGCCATGAGATTTTATAGTGAATAAATTAATCTTATAAAAACTGGCAGCAGTAAATGAGCCACGTAAAATCGATGTATAATAATAATAATAATTCTGGTTTTTAATAATAATAAAAATAATAACCTATGAGGTGACACACTTCCAAAAATGCAATCAATAAAATAGCACGGTTTGGTTTCACTGATAGAATACAAACATCTAGAATTATGTATTTTTATAAAACTAGAATGACAGAAGAATTGAGAGAGGAGGAGGAGGAGAGAAGTGTGAGGTAAGAGAGCGTGAGGAGGGAGAGAGAGTGAATGAGAGAGAGAGGGGGAGTATTTCGTCATATCTTAGAATAAACAGATTCATAAATCTTGGCTACTCGGGTCGAATGAACGAAGTAAATAATTCAAATTCGGTCAGAGACTAGAAAATGGATGAGAATAATAATAATAATAATAATAATAAAATAAATAAATCTAAAGACAAGCTTACTGAAGGGAATTATTCAACAAGTAATTTAGAATAACATTGTTATTGTTAGCAACACAAAAGCCACTTCCTTATGTCATAATTCTAGGTTGTGTTTATTATTTAAAAGAATAAACTGGTCGTAAAATAAATATGGCCAGAGACTGAGCTGTACCAAACCCACCTTGGCTAAAATAAAAGAAAAACACTATAGGTTTTTTTTTAAATAGGCAAAGAAGCTATATTAATCATAATTGCGAGGAACAAAGAAGTCCTTCGCTTTTTTTTTCCTTTCTCTAATTCTCTTTCGTGGTTACATATTGAGGTAAAACAATACAGATCAATTATATTTTAAATTAAATTAATTTACACTTGTTCTACAAATAAAAGAAACATTGATGTATATACATTTCCATTTTTAACAAAATGAAAAAAAAGGTGGAAGAGAGAACCTGTCATGTAATTTATTTGCTTAACAAGGAAGACCATTAAAAATAGGGTATGGTTATATAAAATCAATGATAAATAAACATATTTATTAACACTGACGAGTTAAAATGGTGATAGTTATAGAAACCAGAAATTTACTTATGTGTGTGCGTAGTTAAGTACAGTTGCAATAGACAGACTGTCAATGAGAGAAAGAAAGAGACAGGTGGATGAGAGAGAGAGGGTGGGAGAGATTTAAAAGAAAGAAGAAAAAAAACCCACTAGTGCCCTCATATGCAAGAAAACTAGCAATCTAAGTAATATAATGCAGATATTTTAATCTACTTAGAAATCAAATCTGTTACTGGGGAAAATCAAAGCAGGTTCAAATGGATGTTAATTACAATTTCAGACGAAAACACTTTAACCTTGGCCTTATTTATTATTATTATTTTTCTACATTCTGTTTAAAGGACATAAGTGATAGATAATATAATAAACAAGTTTGCCTGCTGATAGAAATTATTACGCAGCATCTCTTCCCCCAAATTAATGCCATTTTTATAATTTTTTTTGTACATAAAATCTCTCTCTCAGTATGAGAGTTTTACAGACACATCATAAAATTTCTAATAGCGCGCGCAATGATAGCGTCTAGTGGCATCCTTTGGGAAAATGAAATCAATTTCACCATTTTAAATAGATACCAACCACTTGAGAGCATCATCTGTATCGAATGAAAGAATATACACACTATGTTAGAAGAAGTAATGCACAAAAGCTAAAAACTCGGAGTAATGACAGAATGAACCAACATATTCACGTATACGTGTGCGTGAACACACACACACATAGATACGTGTGTATACACACAGACTATATATATATATTTCACGCATTAGATTGATGTCTAAACAGTAGTAGGAATTGATTGATAGGCAATTTGAATAATTGGAAAGCAGAAAGCCACTCCAAAATTATTTCATTTGTCAAAAGATTCTTAATCAGGAAAAGTAAAATAAATGAAAGACTATTTAAAACACAACAGATATGTGTGTGTGTGTGTGTGTGTTGTGAGTTTTCACACACACACACACACACAAAGCTGCTGATTCACTCAGAGGTTTTTCAATTCATGCGATCTTCCAGGCAACAATAGAAACTATCCAAAGGATTATCCGATCCCTCTAACACACACAGGTACAGACGACACCTTTTTGGTTTAACTACCTGAACTGAGTCCCCCACATCGGATTTAAAATATATAGCTTATTATGGAAAAAAAAAAAAAAAAAAAAAAAAAGCAATATAATGTTATTTTCCATGACGAGTATCATATCATTTATTCAATGAAATGAATCATCGGCTCATTGTAAACTGAGTATTCCGTACACACCTCGCACCAATCCTGGCTCAACCAATTGACTACCACCAAGTTTTCAGCAACTTAAGTTTCATATACGAGATCTTGGGTCGTCGATCTGAGGGTAAATTTTAAAAAAATGAAATAAAATGACATTTCCCTCAAGATGCTAAAGTGAGACCGAACCAGGAATCCCGTGATAGGAAAAATAAGATCTTAAGCACTCGGCTTGGTCGCATAAGCATAGTGATATAGGTAGATAGGTAGCTGAGTATTCCGGAGACAGAATTCAGAGCTGGACATTTATTTGCATGAAGAGCTTATATATAGGTCTATTCTGACACTCTGCCACCATTTTTACTGTTTTCCTTCTACCCATTTCCTCAATCAGAGCTGGAGTCGACTGAAAGCTTTGGTTAAATAAATTGCTTAACTAAATACGCAGGTGTGTGATTATATACCTATACATATAACTACATGTATAAATATACATACATGCAATTTACACACATACGCATACTTATAATTCAATTATGTCATAGATAAGTGATTTATATATATATATATATATATATATATATATATATACACATACACACACATATATACATACATTACACATACATACATACACATATATATATATA
The DNA here is from genome assembly GCF_006345805.1 of Octopus sinensis. NCBI lineage: Eukaryota > Metazoa > Mollusca > Cephalopoda > Octopoda > Octopodidae > Octopus > Octopus sinensis. The sequence goes on along the minus strand of NC_043016.1, from coordinate 30,533,340 downwards.
TATACACGCACACAAAAAATTGTTATCAATTAACGTTATAGCCAAAGAATACACACACACCACACACATATATATATATATATGTATATATATATATATATGTGTGTGTGTGTGTGTGTGTGTGTATTCTTGGCTATAACGTTTAATTGATAATACATTTTATATTGTGTATATATATATATATATATATATATATATATATATATATATATATATATGCGTGTGTCGATTGAAACTGGACAAACTAACAACCCAAACCTTAGTTTACTGCCGTTGTGTAATTAATTAATAACCTCATTTGGTGGACATTTTAA
>NC_043016.1:30500526-30528026 GCF_006345805.1 Octopus sinensis | reverse complement strand
ATGAGGACAAATATCCGTCAAATGTAAATAATGTAAAATCAAGTAGTGTCAACAAATCATGTAGTGAAATTGAAAGAACTGTTTTGGTCTTGCCAAGGGCCTGATAGTCTCTCTGGTGCTGGTGCAATAAAAAAATGAAGCCAGTTCACTTTGTGGAAAGGATGGTGTTGAGAAGGATATTCAGCTGTAGAAACCATACTGAAACTGAGGTATGTGAGTAAGATGTGTTCCTACAGCCTTTTCAAGAGAGCTGAAACTCCAGTAAAAATTGGCTTGGAACCTGATGAACTGTCCATCCCATACCAGCCTGGAAAGCAAATGTAAAATGATGAAGATGATGTATAAGATGGGACAGTTCTGGCCCCCTACTAAACCCTTACTCCCATAACTCTCTGCCCTTCTTTCTGGTATTAACGTTTAAAACTACACTTTCCCTTTCCTTTTCCTCTCTCTCTTCTCTATCATTACCACCACCTACCCTGTCCCCCACCCACGCTGCTTCATCTGTTACTATCTCTACTACCATCCTTCTTGCAAGAATAAATGTTCCTTCCATCATACTCTACCTGCTACTTGAAAGCTTTTTGACCTTCAAGTTACAAGTTGTGCAAGTATCCAGTGCAATCTATATCTATATAGCAGTTGATGAATTGATTATATAAACATTCCAATGGCAAGAAAGCCTCCTGTAGTGCTGGTGTTACGAAAAACATTAAACCCAGTACTGTAAAGTAATTGATGTTAGAACAGGCATCTAACCATAGAAACCATGCCAAAACTGAAACTCTAGAGCAAAACCAGTTACTCCAGCTCATTAGGTTTTGTTGAACAGTACTATTATAGTACATGAGGTAAAACACTGTAAATTGGATGAATGATATCGAATCAAATGACAAATATAACTATGGTGTGACCCTTCCAGTTCTTGGTAAGCCATGGCACAAGCTTTCTTTTCCTTACAGGTACATCAGCTGACCTTGCTTCTTGTCAATTAAAAAAGCTAGGGGCTGCCGTCATCTCTGTAGGCAAGATAAAAAGTAAGTCTAGTGAGATTGTGAAGATGTTGGAGTGGAGAAATGTCGATGTGTGCTATATACAAGAGGTAAAATAGGAAGAACCATTGGCCAAATTCTTCGCAATAAAGGAGCAGTGATACAATTTCTTCTGGGTGGGTAACAATTAAGTGGGTAGCAAAGTGGTTGTAAATATGATGGGAGATAATTATGATGAGACTAGCTTTAGGCATCCCAACAGCAATAGTTATCTCCTCATATGCCCCTTATTCAGGTTAACAAATAGCCAAAAGGACTATCTCTTTTAGTCCCTTCCTCAGCAATAAATGACAGCAACCTCATTATCATTGCTGGTGATGTCAACGTCCATCTTGGTAAATATCACTGAAGCTTGTGATGTCTATGTAGATTATATAGATATGACAATGAAGAAGGTATAAGACTTCCGGAGTTCTGTGATGCAATCAATCTAATAATTTGCAAAACTCACTCCAACAAAACAGCCTACCAACTCATCATCTACCAATCTGGTGAAAACATAAATCAGAAAAGTTCCATTCTCTCCAGGAAAAAAGAATGAATATCATCATCATCGTTTAACATCCATTTTCCATACTGGCATGGGTTGGACAGTTTGACTGAGGTCTGGAGAGCCAGCAGCTCCACTAGGCTCCAATCTGATCTGGCAATGTTTCTACAGCTGGATGTCCTTCATAACGCCGACCACTCCGAGAGTGTAGTGGGTGCTTTTTATGTGCCACCAGCATGGGAGCCAGTCAGGCAGGCCTGGCATCGATCACGTTCAGATGGTGCTTTTTACATGCCACCGACACAAGAGCCAGTCTGCGGGTACTGGCATTGGCCATGATTGGTTGGTGCTTTTTGTGTGCCACTGGCATGGGAGCCAGTCAGGGGGCACTGGCCACAGCTATGATATTGGTTTTACTTGACTCAACAGGTCTTCTCAAGCATATCATATCACCTGATGCATCAGAGGTGTTCTTAACAGGGCCAGACATGCGTAGCTGCGATCTCAGTTTAGTTGTTGGGTCTTCTCAATCACAGCACATCTCTAAAGGTCCCAGTCTCCTGTCATTGCCTCTGTGAGGCCCAATGTTTGAAGGTCATGCTTCACCACCTTATCCCATGCCTTCCTGAGTCTACCTCTTCCACAGGTTCCTTCTACAGTTAGGGAGTGGCACTTCCTCACATTGCTGTCTTCATTCATATGCAATACATGGCCATACCGGTGCAGTTGCCTCTCTTGCAAACCAAATTTGATGCTTCTTATGCTCAACTTTTCTTTCAGAGCACTTACACCCTGTCATGTATGCACACTGACATTACACATCCACCAGATCATACTAGCTTCATTCAATAGGACATTGTAATTACCAAAACCTTTCTTAGTGAAGAATGCACTTCAAAGTTAGGTGGTCTGAGAGGCAAAGAATGAAATAGAGAAAGAAGATATATTGGCTAAAAGAACATGCAGTTGGTTATAGATTTAAAGAAATTCTAATGGATGCATATAACTATCAGGAGAAAGAATTAGATATTTATAATGACAATTGGGAATTCCTACAAGACAACCTGCTGAGGGGTACTGTATGGACATATGACTAGTGCAGGTTCCAGCCATGGGTTTGGGAACAGGGGGTGCAATGGGTGCAAGCACACCACCTAAAATTGTTTGGGGATGCATTGCATCCCCTACTTATTTTTCTTAGGTTTAGAAAACTGTGTAAAATGTAATCTGAAAAAGTATCTTGAAGTTAGGTTTCGTCTTAAAGAAGACGGAACAAAAATAAATTTTAAAAAAACATAAAAACTTGTTGGCAAAAAATTGAAATTTTGTACACCTGTGTTTGCACCCCAGAAGTAAAGTTTGTTCGCAAGCCATTGATTCCAGCCAGACAAAAGGTGACATGATAGTCGAATGACATACTTGATAAAGTTACTAAAATTAAGAGACAAACTTGGAAAATCTGGAAGGAATCTAAGTATCAGATATACTTAACTGGGAATGAAGAGAAAAGGAAGAGATTCACAAATATTAGGTATCATGAAGATCATAAGTAGGAGGTGTTCAAGATTGTGAGACAGTGTATGCAAGAGAACCAACCTGTCATTGGGCAGAAGTGTATCTGAAATAATGAAGGGACATTTATTATTGCTGTTGATCAGTGCTCCGCAACCAGTATGCCGTGGAACACTGGTGTGCCATGAGACAATGCTAGGTGTGCCACAGTGTAACCTGAATATAATTTTTTTCCCTATATTTTTAGTTATATTTTTAGTTCAGGTGTGCTGCTGAATTTTGAAAAGAATATAAGTATACCACAAGTGAAAAAAGGTTGCAGAGCACTGCTGTAGATCACAAAAAAGTGGCATAAAAGTGCTATAATGAGAGGTTGATGGATGACGAAAATGTGTGGGGCAAACAGAAGCTACTTTGTATTAGTCAAACAGAGGAACTAGCAATTCAATTAGACAGCAGTACAATAGTTGATAAAGTAGTTAAGGAGACAAAGATAAGGAAAATTTACTGACTCATCAGAGATAGTTGCTGAGATACTCAAAATATCTGGCAAAGTATAAGATACAAGATGGGCACCTGAATAGCTAATCAATAAGTTGTCTGTGTATGGCAGGTTTGGTAGCCTTCAACTAACACTATCTCCTCCGAGACCCTGGGGCACAAGTTGACCAAAATTGAGAGTATGATGGAAGAAGGCTTGCTTTTCATTCCGTAGGAGATAAAATTCAAATCGGACCATGTTAAGACCAAAAATTATTTACATCAAAAAGGTTATTTTTTTCTATGAACATCTCTATTTTTTACGATTTTTGTCTGCTGTGTCGCCATTTTTCAGTGTATTTCAACCAGAAAAATGTTCACTTAAAGAGAATAACAAGCTACATAATGCAAAACTTTTACTTTTCAAAAATTCCAATTCTAAAGGGTTGAAACAAACCCAAGCAATGCCGGGCGATACTGCTAGTCAAGTAAAACAGGAAAATGTTGTTGTCAGCGTTTGGTGTAAAAGTATCATTGTAAACTGGGAAATAGGATGCAGTTTGGCTTTAAGCCTAGAATAAGTACCACTGATGCCACTTTTCCTATTGAAGCAACCTCAGAAGTACTTAGGTAAGAGTCAACTACTATACCTGGCATTTGTTGACTTGGAGAAGACTTTTAACAGGGTTCGATGTTCTTTGACCAGGTCATAACTAAGGGAACTTTCAGCAAATGAATGGTTTGTGAGAACTGTACAAGTTATGTACATAGATGCATTTAGTGAGAGTTGACAATGTTTTTAGTGATGGACTTAGTGTAAAGGTAGGTGGTCTGTTAAGGCTCAGTCCTCAGCTCCCTTTTATTTATCACAGCCATACAGACCATTACAGAATATTTTAAGACCAGCTGTCTCTAGAACTACTTCCTTTTAACATCCATCCATTCCTCATTCTCAATATCATCTCTTCCCACACTTTCTCTCCCTGAGCACCTTCCCTGTGCCTGCCACAAGTTATCTCCTGCTTTTCCCTGAGGTACATCTCATGACTGCCATAGGTAGGTAGGGTTGATGTTCTAAATTACTCATGTAATAATTACTCATGAAGGGCACTGGTGCTGCTGCCACATAAAAAGCACTAGCACAGGTGCCATGTAAAAAGCACTGGCACTTGTGCCATGTAAGAAGCACTGATGCTGGTGCCACATAAAAAGCATTGGTGCTAGTGTCATGTAAAGAGTACTGGTACTGGTTCCACTTAAAAAGCACCTAGTATGCTCTGTAAAGTAGTTTGCATTAGGAATAGCCATAGAAACCATGCTGAAATATATAATTGGAGTCTGGTGCAGCTCCTGTCAAACCGTCCAACTCATGCCAGAATGGAAAACAGATGTTAAATGATGATGATGATGATGATGATGATGATGATGGTCTAGAGACCTCATCTGTTCCTGTTATTGTACCTGTTTGTACTTGTCTTTTGCATTTGCTCATTTCTGTTCCAGCAACCTTTGTTTCTGATACAGCCAAACTGAATAATATTATGGGTGTTGAAATTCTGGTGATATTTGGTTGGTAGCTGATGAGAGGTTTGACCCTGTCTGTGTTTATTATGTGTATCTTTCCTGTTATTCCATACATCCCTCAGTGGCAGATTACACACACACACACACACATGTGCGCACATGCACGCACACGCACACACACACACTCTTTTATTCTTTTATTGGTTTCAGTCATTTGACTGCAGCCATGCTGGAGCACCTTTAATGAAACAAATCAACCCAGGACTTATTCTTTGTAAGCCTTGTACTTATTGTATCAGTCTCTTTTGCTGAACTGCTAAGTTACTGGGACGTAAACACACCAACGCCAGTTGTCAAGCAATGGTGGAGGGGACAAACACAGACACACAAATACATACATACACACATACATACATACATACATACATACATACATACATACATACATACACATACATACATACATACATACATACATACATACATACATACATACATACATACATACATATATATATATATATATATATATATATATATATATATATATAGATAGATAGATAGATATGTATATACGACAGGTTTCTTTCAGTTTCCGCCTACTAAATCTCACTCACAAGGCTTTGGTTGACCCAAGGCTTTAGTAGAAGACACTTGCCTAAGGTGCCATGCAGTGTAACTGGACCCAGAATCATATGTGTTGGGAAGTGAACTTCTTACCACACAGCCACTCCTGCACCTAGGTTAGTATATATATATATATATATATATATAAACACATACACACACACACACATTCACATCCTCATCATTACTATCGTTATAAGAACTGTCCAATAATAACAGATATGACATTGATGATGTAGAGTATTGCCAATACTGAATTTTAGTAAGAATATGATATCAGGTATTACCATTGATAGCTCACTGTGAATGTATTCCCATCAACAGAAAACAGACACAGAATATAACCATTATCGCCTTCTTACCGAAGATAAGTGGCATTAAGGTAATCTGAATTAATCTTGATGTGATATTATAAGATTAGCCAACTTTTAAGCATGTTGTTTCATTTATCATGATTGTTAATACTGCCAACACCACGACTACCACCACCACCACAACCACCACCACCACCACCACCACTTTTATTATCAATGCCACTACAACCATCACACCCATCACAGTCAGACACCCAACAACAGCAGCAACTGCACAACACCACATCGCCGCAACAAACCTAACCACCAACGCACTAACAAATCCCATCCCACGCACCCATCAAATCCACCTCCCTGACATCTGCACATACCCCATCACCACAACCACTATCCAAACACACCCACATGCACACCAACACAACAGTGACTATCATCAGCACCAGTGTGTGGTGGTGGTGGTGGTGATGTTTCTGATGATGGTGGCAATGACAGCATTGGTGGTGATTCTGGCAGTGGTGAGGTGGTAGTGATGGTTGCTGGTAGTGGTTGTGGCAGCAGTGGTGGTAAGGACGATGGTGGTGATGGTGGTTGTGGCAGTGGCAGTGGCAGAGGCAGCAGTGGTGGTAATGACAACAGTGGCAGTTGTAGTGGTGGTGGTGGTGGTGGTGGTGGCAGTGACTGAGGCAGAGGCAGCAGTGGCAGTTGCAGTGGTGGTGGCAGCAGTGGCAGTGGTAGTGGCAGTGGCAGCAGTGGCAGTGGTTGCAGTGGCAGTGGTGGTGGTAGTGGCAGTGGCAGCAGTGGCAGTGGTTGCAGTGGCAGTGGTGGTGGTGACAGTGGTGGTGGTAGTGGCAGTGGTGGTGGTAGTGGCAGTGGCAGCAGTGGCAGTGGTTGCAGTGGCAGTGGTGGTGGTAGTGGCAGTGGCAGCAGTGGCAGTGGTTGCAGTGGCAGTGGTGGTGGTGACAGTGGTGGTGGTAGTGGCAGTGGTGGTGGTAGTGGCAGTGGCAGCAGCAGTGGCAGTGGTTGCAGTGGCAGTGGTGGTGGTAGTGGCAGTGGCAGCAGTGGCAGTGGTTGCAGTGGCAGTGGTGGTGGTGACAGTGGTGGTGGTAGTGGCAGTGGTGGTGGTAGTGGCAGTGGCAGCAGTGGCAGTGGTTGCAGTGGCAGTGGTGGTGGTAGTGGCAGTGGCAGCAGTGGCAGTGGTTGCAGTGGCAGTGGTGGTGGTGACAGTGGTGGTGGTAGTGGCAGTGGTGGTGGTAGTGGCAGTGGCAGCAGTGGCAGTGGTTGCAGTGGCAGTGGTGGTGGTAGTGGCAGTGGCAGTGGTTGCAGCGGCAGTGGTGGTGGCGGCAGTGGCAGTTGTAGTGGTGGTGGCAGCAGTGGCAGTGGTTGCAGCGGCAGCGGCAGTGGTGGTGGTAGTGGCAGTGGCAGCAGTGATATTATGCCCAGTGTTGCGGGAAAAACTGAGCATCAGAACTGAGGAGAATCAGAATTGTGCATTTTGGGCATGTGATGTACTTGGGGTTGACAATAAAGAAGCATTGATCGATTAGTATCTTACAGTAGCACAACCTGCATTCAAGGAAAATCCAGGAAGATGTGGAAATGATGTTGTGAAGGCTGAACTCAGGAGGATGTTGAACATCACGGACATGATGACTAAGGACCAAGATGATAGGCAAGATGCAGTCCTTGAGAAGATCCATCCAACTAAATTACCATTCTGTGAATTAGGCTCTCAAAGCATAATGTATGCATACTCTACGTTCATAATTGGGTCCCTACCAAGTCTATACCAGATGCTTTTCTGCCCATTTTCCCCTCAACAAGATAACTGTGTCCCTTCCACCAAGCAACTTCCTATTGACATACATTCTTCATTATTATTTTGATCCCTTCTCTTGTTGGTATCCATCTCTCGTTCTTCTCCCACTTTCAACCTTTAATCCTCACCTTTTTTTTACCTATCATACAAGGGGCTGCTGAAAAGTTTTTGGCTTTAAGGTTATCATGAAAGGTCTGGTTGGAGGCCCAGCCTTCTGAGTTCTTTTAAAGGGCTTAGAAAAACTGATTTGCAATAAGTGTGTGAATCTGAGAAGTGAATATGTTTGAATAAAATCATAGTTAACTGATCCTCCTCCTGTATTTTCTTTAACCCAAAGCCAGGAACTTTTCAGCACCCCCTTGTATGTATGTGTATATATATATATCTGTGTATATATATATATATATATATATATATATATATATATATATATATAAATCATCATCATCATCATTGTTTAACGTCCGTTTTCCGAGCTAGCACGGGTTGGACGGTTCGACCGGGGTCTGGGAAGCAGGGGCTGCACCAGGCTCCAGTCTGATCTGGCAGTGCTTCTACAGCTGGATGCCCTTCCTAACGCCAACCACTCCAAGCCTCTTTCTTTTCATATATATATATATATGTGTGTGTGTGTGTGTGTGCATATATATGTATATATATATATATATATATATATAAAATATTATTAGAGACAAAACCACTATTTTGCAAAACAAAAGGAAAGACTTAATCAATACATAAAATTTTAATAAATAGTCAAAAAAACCGCCACTACAATTGTTTCTTGTCTTGATCGACAATCTTCAGGTGGACTTCCAATCTAAAATATCAATATTTAAAATATAAAATAATAATTTTAAAATAATTAAAGTATGAATGAAAAAATATAAATATATAATCCATATATAACCTATATATAATCCATATATAATCAATATATAAACAATATATAAACTAATATAAACTAAAATAAACCTATCAACAATTAAATATAAAATATAAAATATAAAATATAAAATATAAAACAAACAAAAAAATAATAATAATATAATAATAAACTATATATACACCCATACACATATACCTAATTATATATAACCATATCTAACTACATACACTAAATCACACACCTATATATATATCCCTATACATACACATAAAAAGTCTAGGCAACTATAAATAAATAAAATAGCTAAATACTTCAACACAATACTTATTCATACTCCCACACACACACACATACAACCCACATTCACGCTCTAGAAAACGGACATCACTTAAAATTATGAACGGAGAAATGGAATAAATGGAATTAAAATTATATTCACTTGGTAAAACGAACACTACTTAAAAATTATGAATGAAACAATGCAATAAAACAACAGACATCGCAAATAGACACAAATTACTACGAATTCCCTAACAAACCTACCATGATAAACCAAAACTCATAAAAACATATATGATAAAATCTCCCTTTACTAAACTCTATAACATACCTATATAGCAATCCCCCTAACCTAAACATTCACACACAAATACACACACGTAAACCACACACCCACGACATATACAAATACCCACACCACTTACACATACCTATACATACATATAAACCTCAACATATACTCCAAAAACCCACTCAACCCCACACAGACAATAAACACAAAAATATGAATGGATTCTTTTATAAAACTACCATGATAAGCTAAAACTCACAAAACATAAATGATAAAACCTCCCTTTACTAAACACTATAACATACTTATATAGCAATCCCTTTAACCTATACATTCACACACAAATACACACACTTAAACCACACCCATAACAAATACAAACACCCACCCCACTCACACACACCCACAAGTACATATAAGCCTCAACATATACACCAAACAAAATTACTTTACCAAGGAACTTAACATATGTATAAAAAGTATAACCGCTCTGGAAACGAATTGCTATATAAGTATGTTATAGTGTTTAGTAAAGGGAGGTTTTATCATTTATGTTTTGTGAGTTTTAGCTTATCATGGTAGTTTTATAAAAGAATCCATTCATAATTTTGTGTTTATTTGTCTGTGTGGGGTTGAGTGGGTTTTGGAGTATATGTTGAGGTTTATATGTATGTATAGGTATGTGTAAGTGGTGTGGGTATTTGTATATGTCGTGGGTGTGTGGTTTACGTGTGTGTATTTGTGTGTGAATGTTTAGGTTAGGGGGATTGCTATATAGGTACGTTATAGAGTTTAGTAAAGGGAGATTTTATCATTATATGTTTTTATGAGTTTGGTTTATCATGGTAGGTTTGTTAGGGAATTCGTAGTAATTTGTGTCTATTTGCGATGTCTGTTGTTTTATTGCATTGTTTCATTCATAATTTTTAAGTAGTGTTCGTTTTACCAAGTGAATATAATTTTTAATTCCATTTATTCCATTTCCCGTTCATAATTTTAAGTGATGTCCGTTTTCTAGAGCGTGAATGTGATTGTATGTGTGTGTGTGTGGGAGTATGAATAAGTATTGTTTGAAGTATTTAGCTATTTTATTTATTTATAGTTGCCTAGACGTTTTTATGTGTATGTATAGGGATATATATATAGGTGTGTGATTTAGTGTATGTAGTTAGATATGGTTATATATAATTAGGTATATGTGTATGGGTGTATATATAGTTTATTATATATTATTATTATTTTTTTGTTTTGTTTTATATTTTATATTTTATATTTTATATTTTATATTTAATTGTTGATAGGTTTATTTTAGTTTATATATGTGTATATATTGATTATATATGGATTATATATAGGTTATATATGGATTATATATTTATATTTTTTCATTCATACTTTAATTATTTTAAAATTATTATTTTTATATTTTAAATATTGATATTTTAGATTGGAAGTCCACCTGAAGATTGTCGATCAAGACAAGAACAATTGTAGTGGCGGTTTTTTTGACTATTTATTAAAATTTTATGTATTGATTAAGTCTTTCCTTGTTTGTTTTGCAAAATAGTGGTTTTGTCTCTAATAATATTTTATAATATTTTACTATAAAATTGGATTTAATCCTAAATCTGATTTTTTCCCTGTAAATTTGGATTTATTCCCTAATATTTATTATTTATATATATATATATATATATATGAAGGGATGCTGAAAAGTTCCTGGCTTTAAGGGTATCGTGAAGGACCTGGCTGGAGGCCCAACTTTCCAAGTTCTTTTACAAGGCTTAGAAAAACTGAAGTGTGTGAATATGAGACGAGAAGGGAATATGCTATATAAAATCATAACTAACTGATCCTCCTGTATTTTCTTTTACCAAAAGCCAGGAACTTTTTCAGCACCCCCTCATGCATCACTCTTTTATCTCCTTGTCTACTGTATTATTGCTAGCAGGTCTATACTTTGGTTTGAACTCGAGTGTTATTTATCATCCCAAAATTCTTGGTAAACAATTTCCATATTTTTGAGTGATAACTTTGCCAGAGAGCTATTTAATGAGAACTTAATGTGGAATGTACGATCAGATCTGAAGGAAGTGACACACAGAGATAGACAAGATCTCGGAAAAATGATACATAAAAGAACAGAAGAAAGGATGCAGTCATGCATTAAGTTAGGTGATATTCAAGTCCTGGTGTTGTATGACAACCCAGTTAGTCAACATGAAGGATCTGCAACATAAAACGACTGAAACTGCTACAAACATTTATAAAAATAAATTACTCTATGGGGTGGAGAGCTGATGGGCAATTGCATCCATTTAGTCATCCATACTCTCTCTCTCCCTCTCCCTATCTCTTTCTCATTTACACATAGCCTCAGAAGCTGTCCAACCAAGCCACTTCATGCAAAGAACTTTCTGTCACTATTCTTTTTTCTTTATTGCCCACAAGGGGCTAAACATAGAAGGGACAAACAAGGACAGTCAAAGGGATTAAGTCGATTACATCGACCCCAGTGCATAACTGGTACTTAATTTATCAACCCCGAAAGAATGAAAGGCAAAGTTGACCTCAGCGGAATCTGAACTCAGAACGTAATGGCAAATGAAATACCGCTAAGCATTTCACCCAGTGTGCTAATGTTTCTGCCAGCTCACCGCCTTTTCTGTCACTATTCTGTAGTTCTTCATTAGATAGTCTTATCCAGGATCATCTTTTAATGATAAACATATGATGAATCAGAAGCAAATGGTTGCTCTTCTTGTTCATCCAACTTTCCATTCACTTGACTAAAGTTTTACACAACGCAGCTCATGGCTTGTCATCCTTTTCAAAAATGTTTTAAAAGACTTCTTTCTTTGCCATGAATAGATCTCTCTCTTCTTATGTATCTATCTGTCCATCTGTCTATCTGTCTAAAAATTAGCTATCTTCTCTTACTCTTTCCATTTACCTTTTTTCCTTAAGTACCTCTCTATTTTTGTTTTTATTTTTGCAAGTCCAAAAGAACAACCTTTTTCCACGCCCACAATTACTTCGCTGCCACGTAGAGTCTTCTCTGCAATTAATCTTGAAATTCTAACCGAGGCTTCCACGCTTCTGGACTGGCGTTCCCTGATGATGTTGTCCTCAGTTGACGAACTATGGTCATCCCTCAAAGCATATGTAATCTGTTTGACTGACCAGGCAGTTCCCATTGGACTTCCCAAGAGAAGAAACACAAGCCTGGGTGACGAAGAAGGTTAAACGAGAACGTCGACTCAGAGATATTGCTTGGGCTGAATTCAAAAATCTGGATTCGACTGCAGCTTTTGAGGTGTACAAAACTCAACGAGACCGAGCCGTGAAAATTGAAAAGAAAGAACGCTTCAGTTATGAATACAAAATCGCGGCAAATGCCAGTAGCAATCCAAAAACCTTCTTTGCCCATGTCCAGCGGAATTCCCGCTTGAACAACCAGATTGTAACATTGGTAGACTCAACAGGCGTATCGATTGAGGACCCTTATCAACAGAGTCAATTATTTGCCGAGGCTTTTTCAACTATTTTCAAACAAGATGATGGTCGTGAACCCCCTCCATTTGATAGATCGGTACCTCCAATGCTTCGATTGATCATCACGTGGGACCAAGTCAAACGTGTTATTCAAGGCCTCGATGTCAACAAGGGTCACGGCCCTGACGGCATACACCCACGGGTTATCAAAGCGTTGGCTCCAGTCATCTGCGAGCCCTTAACACGACTATTCAATATGTCATTGGCGACGGGTGTTATACCTGCAGACTGGAGAACAGCGATAATCTGCCCAATTTTCAAGAAAGGGAGCCGCGAAGACCCGCTTAACTACCGACCGGTTTCCCTTACATCAATAATCAGCAAGATGTTCGAAACCATCCTTAAGAAAAGTATGATGCTCCACCTCCTAAGCACAGCCTCGATCACTGATTCCCAACATGGCTTCGTGCCGAAGAGATCATGCTTGACCAACTTACTAGTAATGGAAGAATTGGTGACGCGCATCCTCGATGATAGTGATGCTGTTGACATCGTTTTATTGGACTTTGCCAAAGCTTTTGACTCGGTAAACCACCGCCTACTACTTGTCAAGCTTCAAGCATATAGTTTCCATCCGGATATTGTACGATGGGTTGGTGCCTTCCTCTCAGATCGCTCCTTCCAAGTTCAAGTTAATGGTTCGCGGTCCGACGTCTCCAGTGCGAGCAGTGGCGTGCCTCAAGGTTCAGTGCTTGGGCCCTTGTTGTTCTTAGTCTTCATAAATGACTTGCCCGACGACCTCACGCAACACACCCTTCTATTTGCCGACGATATCAAATTGGTCGCTCCTTGCGGTAGTATAGAGGATCTTCGTCGATGCCTCCACCAAATTTGGAAGTGGTCTAACGATTGGGACCTGTGTCTGAACGTGTCAAAGTGCTGTCATCTGCCTGTCGGCTCTACTCCTGCAACTCAACTTGATTTCAAGCCGGGTCGTCTGCTGCTGGAGAGGACCGATCAGGTAAAGGACCTGGGTATCTTGGTGGATTCCTCCTTTTCACCTTCGGCCCAGTGCATCCATGCTGCCAACAAAGCGCGCGGAATTCTGTTTTTGATTCGACGGTCATTCGGAGAGCTCACAGCAGCCATATTCCTGCCACTCTACGTCACGCTGGTGAGACCCATATTGGAGTATGGGATTCAAGCCTCTTCTCCTTATCTCCTCAAAGACATACAGCACCTCGAAAGAGTCCAGAGGCTGGCTACCCGCCTGGTTCATGGTCTCAAAAATTTGTCCTACGAAGAAAGGCTGAGGACGCTCGACCTTTATTCTCTTGAAAAACGCCGCCGCCGTGGTGATCTCATTCTCGCCCACAACATCATAAGCGGGAAGTGTAACCTCTCGAAAGAGCTGTTCTTCACTCCTGCTCCGGAGCGTCGGCTGCGGGGTCATTCCGAAAAGCTCTACCTGCGACGATTTCATCTCAATCGAAGGAGAGGAGCTTTCTCCGTCCGGGTTGCGGATCCGTGGAACAAGCTGCCAGATGAGATGGTGAAGATGCCAACGACCGCTTTGTTCAAAGCCTCCCTGGACCTCAAGTGGCCTGAACTCTTTACATGAACACCACCCTGTACTTAACTCCATGTCCCCCTACATGGCCTTGCTATTTGCTTTTGAGCCAAATTAACTAACTAACTAACTAACTAACTAACCTCTTCCCATCATCATTACTTCACTCAAGCACATTTTATTCTTGTCCCTTGTCACAAGACATTCTTTACTCTTTTTCTTTTGTTTTTGCATATTTTAACTTTTTTTCCTTGTTACCATCTTTGCTTATTCAATTCCTTGTTACATTTTTCCAGTTCTCCTCACAACTCATTTCATTGTTAACAATGGCAACACACTTCTGATTGTCACACTGGTGATCAAATTCTCATTGATGTTAAATCTATATATATAAAACTGTAGTTGTGTGAGTGTCTGTCCCCTTCGATTTAGATTCCTAACTCCTCCCACATTTTGTGGTGCAGTTTAACCAAATTCGGGTATCTTATAGTCGTGATTCATATCGAGCCCGTCTGAGTATTAGCGCGCGTCTACGATGAGTCTACGATTTTAAAAATAATTTAACATCATTTTTTATTCCATTTTAATGCATAATTTTTCGTGTGTCGATGGCGGCGGAGTTGGCGTCCATGGTCACACCTGCACCTGTTTGCTTCTCCCCCTTCTTCCCTCCCTCGTGAAGCTGTGGGGGAAGGGAGTGTAAGGAAATCAACGTCGTAAAGCATTGTCAAGGAGACCAGCGTTCTTTTAGAACGACTTCATGGCTTGAAGACACCAAAACAGAAATGGCTAAGAAAGCCCGAATTGGCATCTATAAGGGAAGTAACTCTCTAAAAATGCTTATATAGTTATTTCCCTTACAAACCCGAGCAACGCCGGGCGATACTGCTAGTAAATTATAAAAGTAGAACCTATCACTACATATCATACCATATCACAATCCCTCTGCTGTAACTCACCACTCTCTTTCCTATGTGCTACATCCAATTGGTGTCAGTCCAACATTCTTGTTACTGTCTGTCCTCCAAGCATATTTGCCACCGTCACACTTTATCATTTAGCTTTCTATTTGTTTCAGTCATTAAACTGGGGTCATGCTGGGGCACTACCTTCAAGAATTTGGTCAAATAAATTGACCCCGATATTTTTTTTGAATTCTTCTACTATTCACTTGGTCTCTCTTTTAGTAAAGTGCTAAGGTATGGGGATGTAAACACAATGCACAGAACACACACATAATATATATATATATATATATATATATATATATATATATAGATATATTCTATATATAAATGCATGTGTACATATACATATACATATATATATATACATATATGTATATGTGTATATATAATATATATATATATACATATACATGTACATGTATATATATATATATGTACACACACACATATATATATATACACACATACATATATATGCATATATATATATGCATGTATATATATATGTATGTATATATATATGTATATATATATATATATATATATACACACACATATATACATACATATATATACATATATATATATATATGTATATGTATGTATATATATATATATGTATATATATACATATACATATATATCATCATCATCATCATCATCATCGTTTAGCGTCCGTTTTCCATGCTAGCATGGGTTGGACGGGTCAACTGGGGTCTGTGAAGCTGGAAGGCTTCGTCAGGCCCAGTCAGATCTGGCAGTGTTTCTACGGCTGGATGCCCTTCCTAACGCCAACCACTCCGCGAGTGTAGTGGGTGTTTTTTACGTGCCACCGACACGGTGCCAGACAGAGCTGGCCAACGGCCACGAACGGATGGTGCTTTTACGTGTCACCGGCACGGGCCAGGCGATGCTGGCAACGGACACGAACGGATGGTGCTTTTACGTGCCACCGACACGGGGCCAGACAGAGCTGGCAACCGGCCACGAACGGACGGTGCTTTTACGTGTCACCGGCACGGGGGCCAGCCGAGGCTGGCAACGGACGCGAACGGATGGTGCTTTTATGTGCCACCGACATGGTTGCCAGACAGAGCTGGCAAACGGCCACAAGCGGACGGTGCTTTTACGTGTCACCGGCCCGGGGGCCAGCCGAGGCTGGCAACGGACACGGACGGATGGTGCTTTTACGTGCCACCAACACGGGGCCAGACAGAGCTGGCAAACGGCCACGAACGGATGGTGCTTTTACGTGTCACCGGCACGGGGGCCAGCCGAGGCTGGCAACGGACGCGAACAGATGGTGCTTTTACGTGCCACCGACACGGTTGCCAGACAGAGCTGGCAAACGGCCACGAGCGGACGGTGCTTTTACGTGTCACCGGCACGGGGGCCAGCCGAGGCTGGCAACGGACACGGACGGATGGTGCTTTTACGTGCCACCAACACGGGGCCAGACAGAGCTGGCAAACGGCCACGAACGGATGGTGCTTTTACGTGTCACCGGCACGGGGGCCAGCCGAGGCTGGCAACGGACGCGAACAGATGGTGCTTTTACGTGCCACCGACACGGTTGCCAGACAGAGCTGGCAAACGGCCACGAGCGGACGGTGCTTTTACGTGTCACCGGCACGGGGGCCAGCCGAGGCTGGCAACGGACACGGACATACATATATATATATGTATATGTATATATATATATGTATATATATATATATATTATATATATATATATATACATATATATATATATGTATATATATATATATATATGTATATATATACATATATGTATATATGTACACATGCATTCATATATAGAATATATGATATATAATATATATCTATATATATATATATATTGTGTGTTGTTGTTGTTTGTGTTGTGTTTATATCCCCATAGCATAGCAGTTCTGTAAAAGAGAGACCAACTGAATAAGTAGCAGACTTTAAAAAAATATATTGGGATCAATTTATTTGACTAAATTCTTGAAGTATATATATATATATATATACACACGAAGGGCGTTCAATAAGTAATGCCCCTGACCCACTTCCCATAGCAGTAGAGCAACGAAACTTGGCGCAGTTATTAGTCTTTTTCTACATAGGAAACACCCAGAGTTACACCTTTCTCTCATCGTTTGATGCATCTCTGGAGACCGTTTTTGTAGAAGACCCCAGCTTGGTCCTCCAACCACGACGTAACTTCAGAAATCAAGGCTGCATCATCTGGGAAACGCTTTCCTTTCAAAAACAACTTCATGGCTGGGAAGAGATGAAAATCAGAGGGTGCAAGGTCGGGAGAGTAGGGGGATGGGGGAGGAGTTCATAGCCGAACGCCTGTGCTTCTGATCTGGCGACACACGAGTTGTTGACCGGAGCGTTGTCCTGCAGGAGGAGGATGCCTTTGCTGATCTTGCCCCGCCTCTTGATTTTGATAGCTTCTCTTAATTTCCTCAAAAGTGAAGCACTATAGGCTCCTGTAATTGTGGTACCCTTTGCCAGGAAATCTGTCATCATTACTCCGTCCTGGTCCCAGAAGATTGTGAGCATGATCTTGCCAGTGGAGGGCTGCACACTTGCCTTCTTTAGAGGAGGTGAGTCACGGTGCTTCCACTGCATTGACTGGGCTTTGGTCTCTGGATCATAGTGATGGACCCAGGTTTCATCCTGTGTAATCAGTCTTTGAAAAAGTTTGACTCATCTTCTTGGCACATCTCCAAATTCATCCTCGAGCACTTAACGCGTT
The DNA here is from genome assembly GCF_006345805.1 of Octopus sinensis. NCBI lineage: Eukaryota > Metazoa > Mollusca > Cephalopoda > Octopoda > Octopodidae > Octopus > Octopus sinensis. Next base: position 30,509,966 of record NC_043016.1, on the reverse strand, counting down.
CTTGCTTCTGGAAAGGTGTGAGCAACCTGGGAATCCATCTGGCAGACACCTTTTGCATATGCAAATAGTCATGAATGATAGTTTCCACAGACCCGGTACTAATCTTGACCTCATGGACTATTTGGCGAATAGTTATGCGTCGATCTTCCAAAATGGCAGCCTCAACTTGACGGACAGATACCTCATCAATGGCAGAAGTGGGGTGACCAGATCTGGGAGCTGTTTCCACAGAGTTCCGACCATGTTTGAATTCATGATGCCAGCATTTTACAAGGTCATATGATGGGGCATCATCACCATAAGTTACTTTCATTTCAGCAAAAGTCTCCCATGGTGTGCGTCCTTTCAAATACAAAAACCGGATCACTGTTCGACACTCAACAGGCTCCATTTCACACTTGACTCAGTTCAAACACCTGTAAATCAGAAACCACAATTAGTTCAGAGCTGTAATTTGCCACTTAATCTATAGAGATATCAATAATTGCACATGCAAAATTTCAGCTAGATCAAAAAACTGCAAGTGGGTCAGAGGCATTATTTATTGAACGCCCCGTGTATATATATCGCGAAAAATGAAGCCAGTATGCTCCGATGAATGTGTAATGTCAGAGAAATGTTGGACCTAAGGAGCATCAGTTGTGGTGTGCAAGAGAGACGATTGCGCTGGTATGGTCATGTGGCGAGAATGGATGAAGATAGGTGTGTGAAAAAGTGCCAATCCTTAGCAGTGGAGGGATCCCGTGGAAGAGGTAGACCCAGGAAAACTTGGGACGAGGTGGTGAAGCACGACCTTCGAACTTTAGGTCTCACTGAGGAAATGACCAGCGACCAAGACCTTTTGAAATATGCTGTGCGTGAAAAGACCATGCAGAACAAGTGAGTCCAGCCCACTTATGCATGCCTTTCCTCCCTTGGACACACAAAGACCTGTTGAGGCAAGCGAAGTCGATATCGAACTTCATCCGACGACAGGCACCTATGCCAACGCCCCTTTGCTTGCGAAGACCTGTTGGGGCAAGTGAAATCAAAATCGGAATCGAAATTGAACCAATCCTATGACTGGCACCCGGCAGATGCCAGGACCCCTGGACTGGAGATATGTAAAAAGCACTATCTGAATCGTGGCCGATGCCAGCGCCGCCTCAACTGGCTTCCGTGTCGGTGGCATGTAAAAAGCACCATCCGAATCGTGGCCGAAGCCAGTGCCGCCTCGACTGGCTTCCGTGCAGGTGGCACGTAAAATGCACCAATCCGACTGTGGCCGATGCCAGCCTCGCCTGGCACCAGTGCAGGTGGTACGTAAAAAGCACCCACTACACTCATGGAGTGGTTGGCGTTAGGAAGGGCATCCAGCTGTAGAAACATTGCCAGATAAGACCGGAGCCTGGTGCAGCCTTCTGGCTTGCCAGATCCCCGGTCAAACCATCCAAGCCATGCTAGCATGGAGAACAGATGCTAAACGATGATGATGATGATGATGATATACCTTATTATTAAAGCTGCAAAACATCACACATGTTTTTGCAGCTTTAATAATAAAGCATATTACCCCACCTCCAGTATTTGAGTACTATTTTTCCCACCTTGTTTCACATTTTTATGCTTACACTGGTATATATATATATATATATATATATATACACACATACACACACACACATATACATACATACATACATACATATATAAAATTAAAATTAAAATGAGGGTGAAAAATTGGATATTAATTTGATAGCATCAATTTAACACCAGTGGTCTAGCATATTAAAAAACTGAGGTTCAGTAAATAGTATTACATGCATATGAGCGGGATTACCACTAAGTGGACACCCTAATGCTAGAAGTAGATCCGCTATGGTCTTACAACTAAGAAATGTTCTGTAGAAAATTTAGCAAACACCAGAAACATATGTGAGCAAGACAAATGAAAAGTAACAAAAATAAAGATTAATCATAAACAATGTTTCACTATTAAGAGATTACATAATTTTACTAATGCAATTTGTCTGTAGATCTTCAGTACGATCGTCCATACAAATATAATTTGAAGAACTACACACCAGACGTCTGCACGAGGTCGAACATGTATGTGGTTCTACCTATTACACTTGTGGTTATTTTTCAAAAGTCCTTGTTTCGGCACGCTAAATTACCGGAAATAATACTGCATAAAATAATTTAGCGAGAGAGATGACTGTGCTGGTATAGTCATGTGGCGAGAATGGATGAGGATAGCTGTGTGAAAAGTGCCACACCCTAGCAGTTGAGGGAACCTGTGGAAGAGGTAGACCCAGGAAGACCTGGGATGAGGTGGTGAAGCATGACCTTCGAACATAAGGCCCCACTGAGACAATGACTAGTGACCGAGACCTTTGGAAATATGCTGCACTTGAGAAGACCCGGCAAGCCAAGTGAGACCATAACCTGTGGCCTATACCAGAGGTGTAACAAGCCCATTTATGCATACTTTTCCTTCATTGGACACTAAACTCTGCTTGCAAAAACCTGTTGAGGCAAGCAAAATTGAAGTCAAATTCGATGACTGGCACTAGTGGAGCGCTAAGAGTACCATCCGAGCATGGTCATTGCTAGAGCAGCTGACTGGCACCTGTGCCAGTGGTACATAAAAAGCACCATTTGAGCGTGACCATTACCAGCTGCACCTCACTGGCACTTGTGCCTGTGGCATGTGAAAAAACATTCGAGTGAGGTCGTTGCCAGTGCTGCTGAACTGGCTCCTTTGTACGTGGCACGTAAAAAACACCATTTGAGCATGGCCGTTGCCAGTACCACCTGACTGGCCCTTGTGCCGGTAGCACGTAAAAGCACCCAATACACTCTCAGAGTGGTTGGCATTAGGAATGGCATCAAGCTGTAGAAACTCTGCCAGATCAGATTGGAACCTGGTTCAGCCATCTGGTTCGCCAGTCCTCAGTCAAATCGTCCAATCCATGCTAGCATGGAAAGCGGACGTTAAACGATGATGATGATGATGATGATGGTGGTGGTGATGATGATATGATGATGGCTACTCCCTTGTTATTGAGTATGGCAATTGCACAAGGCTTAACTGTTAACGGTGCTGTGATTGAACATAACTTTTTAGCCCAGCTCAAGATCTATAATGTCTTGTACAGAATTGGCAACTAAAACCTTTACCGGCAATAGCTAGCTGTAGTTGTAACTGGGCTTCATTTACCTTTGCCTGTCATTTAAGTCATGTCGCCAATTACACTCCCTTCTACATGCCTGACAGATATGATTAGTATGGTGTGTAGCATCACAACCAGCAGCCTGGTTGTCAATCATCTGTCTCACTTTATGACTATGAAGATGACTCTTGAGTCCAGCTTTACTGAGGCAGTGTTTGTGCAAGACACTGCATTTCAGCATCATAGGAAGACCCTTACTGTCTGGAAGTATAGCAGCGATTCCCTTCCTGACATCCTTCCTTACTTTCTCTTGTGCAACTCAAAAGTAGCTGTCCCCTCATGCACAATCCTTCTTCACTTGCTCCCAATGGTTTAACCGCACTATTGAGTATTCAGTCCAATTATTTCTATGTACCCATGCAAGATACAGCCATAAGCTGGATAAGATAGTTATAAGGGAGAAAAAATAAAAAAACATGTACAATATATAAAAAAATATTGATATACAAAATATACGTAAAATATATGATATGGAATATATAAAAATATATATAATGAGCAAACTATAAAAATATACAATATATAAAAATTAGTGAGAAAAAGGGAAATATACAGAAAATATATAATTACATACATATTGGTTGGCCGTTGATTCTCAAGAGTTCCTCCGCCCTTTGACGGGTTTTGTTTTTCATCCCACAGGGTGTCCAATAAACACCCTCCTCACCAAGCAAGCATGAATGTATGTATGTTTGTATGTAAGTATGTATGTTTGAACGTACATATGTACATACATATGTAGTATTAATGTATGTATGTATGTATATGTATGTGTGTCTGTGTATGCATGTATGTATGTATGTATGTATGTATGTATGTGTCTATGTATGTATGTATGTATGTATGTATGTGTCTATGTATGTATGTATGTATGTATGTATGTATGTATGTATGTGTCTATGTATGTATGTATGTATGTATGTATGTATGTATGTGTCTATGTATGTATGTATGTATGTATGTATGTATGTATGTATGTATGTATGTATGTGTCTATGTATGTATGTATGTATGTATGTATGTATGTATGTATGTATGTATGTATGTACCTATAGAACAGTGTCGGTGTGTCAATGACCAAGTTGTAGTCATATGACTCTTAAACATTTGACAATTTGATATATAAAGAAATCTGTTACAAAATAAACAAAAATCAATACAAAAATTTGTGTGCATAAAACTTTGTTTGTGCATGTGTGTGTGTGTACGTGTTCATGTATTAGTGTATATTGGTTTGTGTGTGTGTGTGCGTGTGTGTGCGTGTGTGCGTGTGTGTGTGTGTGTGTGTGCATGTATGTAAATTAAATGATTGTCATGGCTTTCCTAGATGCAATGGTTTCAGTTTCCACACAGTCTCAGTTCCAGACACTTAACCAAAAATATGCAACTCAAGAACTCCCCTTCTTACCTCTCTCTCTCCCTCCTCTCTCTCTCCCTCTCTCTCCTAAATCTTCTTTCAACTAAAAATATTTCTCTTTAGATTTCTTTCTTCCTCTTCTTCTCTTACTTGCTGACTCTCAACCATTTTTGCCTATAAACCCCTTTGATGACTGTTATATTCTGGTGGACTCCCATAGCTGTTTGATGTTTAAAAAGTACTGTAAAAAAAACATGTGATTTACGCATTTTTTTCACGAAAATAAAAATAAACTTTAGTGGGTGCATAAATTACATTCACTTTTCTCTTTCTCTTTAACTTGTTTCAGTCATTTGACTGCAGCCATGCTGGAGCACCGCCTTTAGTCGAGCAACTCGACCCCGTGACTTATTCTTTGTAAGCCCAGTACTTACTCTATCGGTCTCTTTTGCCGAACCGCTAAGTGACGGGGACGTAAACACCAGCATCGGTTGTCAAGCAATGCTGGGGGACAAACACAGACACACAAACACACACACACACACATACATATATTTATACATATATACGACAGGCGTCTTTCAGTTTCCGTCTACCAAATCCACTCACAAGGCATTGGTCGGCCCGGGGCTATAGCAGAAGACACTTGCCCAAGATGCCACACAGTGGATTGTTTCCGGAATTTTTTAGAAATTTTTTTTTGTTGTAAAAAGCCATACAAAACATAAACATTTGTACCGGAAGTTGACACATTTAATGTCAGAATAAGTTTTTACAGAAAAAATAAGGGTTTAAATATAATGAAGTTGACTTTTATTTGTGCTGGAGGGTATAATACTGACTTTTTCTGTATAAATTTACTAAAACCATTAAATAGTTTACTTTTTGAAGTCTGATGTTCATGCTGGTAATCAGTGTCCAGGTCATATTTTACATATTTTACTCGGTTGAGTAAAGTGTCATCCAAGCTGATGTTTATTGGTAATTAAACTTAATTTGCAACAGCAGTACATATTTATCAGCTTTGTTTTTGTTGATAATTCTTATCAACAACTTTTCCTGTAATCGTGATTTGAGAAGACATACACCAGTATGCTAAAGATTGGACACAATTTCTTGTGGGCAAGAAATCTAAAATAAAGTTTATTATAAACAACACCTGTTAAGCAGAAATTATTTTTATTTAATGAAAATTTAATAAAATCTAATCAGAAGTAAGTGAAATTATACTAAATACAACTAAACTGAAAATCTTTTCCCCCTGGCCATATTGGCAGTTCTGAAAACTTTTGTATGCAAATTTTACATGAGTAGAAGCTTTTTTTAAACTATTTTTATCATGAAAATCACCTGCATAAATTACACAGCTGCACAAATTACATGGATTTTTACAGAGTTTTATAGAAACTTCTTTCAAAATTCCTATTTTGCTTTTCACGCATTAACTTGTGTACGTCACATTAACTTGTGTCTCACCTCATGGCACCTTAGGCAAGTGTCTTCTACTATAGCCTCAGGCCAACCAAAGCCTTGTGTGTGAATTTGGTAGAAGGAAATTGAAAGAAGCCTGTCATATATGAGTGTGTACATGCAAGTGTGTGTGTCTTTGTGTTTGTGTTTATCTCCCACCACCACTTGACAACTGGTGTTGGTGTGTTTACATCCTTGTAACTTAGTGGTTCAGCATATTTGGCAAATGAGACTGATAGAATGCATACCAAGCTTTAAAAATTAATACAGGAATTGATTCATTTGAGCTGTTATAATCATGCCTAAAACAGCAAAAATACGACATTCACAACATTAGAGATTACTGAGTTTTCTCAATTATTCTGTGTGTGTGTGCATACATGCATGTGTGTGTGTGTGTGCATGCATGTGTGTGCATGCATGTGTGTGCATGCATGTGTGTGTGTGTGTATAACAAATAACCACCATTAAGGATGTGACACTTCATTTGCACAAATCTATCCAACTGATGCCAACATGGATAAACTGGTCAGAAAAGAATTATGGGAATGATTTCCAACACAGGCACTGGCCAAAAATCTTAGAGTACTAACCAATTGGTTGTGTTGATTCCCGGTATTTGACAACCACTTACTGGATTGGTACCTGAAAAATGGAAGGCAAAATTGATCTCTGAGGAACTTAGTATAAAGAGACATAACTAACTAATGCCAGCTGCTCTAATCCTGCAGCTTTCTGGCATTTAGGATATAAGATAATACATTCAATCTCAGAACTTGATTGTTTATTGATTTTATCAGGCCTTGAAGAATAAAAACCACAAAAAAAATAAACCTTCCAGAGATTGAACTCTGCAATGTAGAGGAACATACACAATCAGACTTTACCACCTCTAAAACATATAAAAAGTACTCCAAGGACTTGAAGGGGTTCCTTAATTCTTATCAGCTGCATTTCCCTAAATAATGTAAAAAAATACTCCGAGGAGTTCAAGGAGGCCTCTAACTCTTACTAGCTACAATTTCCTACACAACATCAAAACAATACTGCCAGGAGTTGAAGAAGGTTTAAATCTCAATGTCATGTCCCAAACTCTTACCAACAGCAATCCACAACTCACAGAAAGATTTCAAACATACCTGTACATCTTTTTCAAAAAGGCCATTTTTCTGGATGATTCTGGCCACATTGTCATGCTTGAGCGCATATTTAGTTTGTGCTATTTTTGAACATTCTGAATGTCACATGGAAGATAGGCTTGCCCCTTTTACCACACACACAATCTCATTATTATTATTATTATTATTATTATTATTATATTATTATTATTATTATTCAGTAGTTTTATTTTTATAGCGTGCTTTCACTTCACTACCAAGCACAGCTCTTGTGCCTGGGTATGTGCTGTGATTTGTTGTGATGCTCTGATGGTTATTGTATGGAAAGTGTTCTACGTAGTGTTGTGCAGTGCCTAGTAGTGCAATTTTCTGTATGTTATATGTGTTTGTAAGTCCTGGTGTTTTTTGTTATGTATTTGTCTGAATATTTTTTTTATCATGCCTAATGCACCTACTATGATAGGAATTGTTTCTGTTTTCAGATTCCACATTCTAGTTACCTCTATTTCCAGGTCTTTGTATTTTGAGAGTTTCTCCATTTCTTTTAGAGACACGTTGTCATCTGCCGGTATTGATACATCAATTAGAAAGCATTTTTTTTCTTCATGATCTCTGACATTATTATTATTATTATTATTATTATTATTATTATTATTTTTATAACTATTATTACCTTGTACACATAAGTGAAAGGCAGGATATTGTAATCACTTGTCTTTGTCTGTTTGTCTGTGTGATTGCAAAATTACTGGAAAATGGCTGAATAAGTTTTCACCAAATTTGGGAGAAATACTCAGTGAGTGCGTGGGTCGAAATGATGAAAATTTGGTTTGATTATCTTCAAATATGCATTAATACACACATAGATATGCGATAGTGTGTGTATGTGTGTGAGAGAGCAGTGCATGCCATCAAAGTGACACTGGAGTAAAATATACAAAGCCCAGTATACCCATCATGACTACCCGTCTGATAAGGGTACACCAGGCACATACATCACAACCATATGTGCGCGACATGGTGATTTCATTTCAAGATAAACAGCACATGACCTTGCAGGTGGGGACCAGTTAGAATTTTCTTCTAGTCGAGTAACCCATCCTGCTCAAAAGGTCCCTGAATACAGGTTGTTTAAAGATGTTGAACGAAACACCCATGTTTCCAGAGGTGAATTATTCAAACCCCAAAGAATCCCTCTCGCCGTAATGGTTTTACCTGGATCCAAAAAGCCGTGATGGATGAGACTGGCCGCAAACCACCAAACAGTCACCACGACCTTCTTCTGATGCAACTTTGGCTTCAGGAAGTGCTGTGGAGCTTTGTCAGCATCCAACCACTGAGCTGAGCATTGCTGGTTGTTGCAAAGAATCCACTTTACATCGCAAGTCACTATCCAGTCGAGAAATGGGTCGTTCTTGTTGCATAGAAGAAGGGAAGAAGACACTTCAAAACGGTGTTTTTTTTTGGTTGTCATTCAATTCATGCAGCACCCATTTCTCGAGTATTTTTGTTTTTCCAATCTCTTTCATGTGGTTGGAAATTGCTGTATACATTACGTCTAATTCAGAAGCAAGCTTTCGAACCGTTGTGCATGGATTGGCTTTGAGTAAGGCTCTTAGTTGATCATTTTCAACATCCGATAGCTGACCACAATGCTTATCATCTTCAAGACTCTCATCACCACTACGAATTTTCTTGAACCACCATTGTGCTGTATGTTCATTAGTGGTTCCTGGACTAAAACGCATCATTGATATTGTGATCTGTTTCAGCAGCTTTTCAGCCTAGCTTGAACTGGAATAAGAAAATTGTGCGAATTTGCTTTGTGTCCATGCTATATTCAACATTCCAGAAAAAAATGGCCTAATTATTCAAAAAGGAAAAGAGTAACACGATTAGATAGAGTGAAAAACAGGTTTTAAAATTATATATAAAGTCAAAATAATTTAACGAAAATTAATTTGAAAATGCATCATTTATAACCAAAATTAAACATTCCACAAGAACTTTCTTGACAGCCTAATATATAAAGCAAATAAGCAACAAGAATGTCCAGATATCAGTGCATTACGGCTGTTTCAAGTGGCTCCATTTAATCGATCAAGGCAAACATTATATCAATTTGAAATAAACCACTCTCTTCCATTCTCATATAGATTTCCAACCTACAGGATACTCTATTATAAGTTTTTAACAAACTAATGTAATTTTTGCATTGATCAATTAAATGGAACTACTTGAAACGGCCCTAATGCACTAATACCCGGACATCCCTGTTAC
>NC_043016.1:30413026-30498026 GCF_006345805.1 Octopus sinensis | reverse complement strand
CACCACCACCACCACCATCATCATCATCATCACCATCACCACCACCACCACCACCATCATCATCATCATCACCATCACCACCACCACCACCATCATCATCATCATCACCACCACCACCACCACCACCATCATCATCATCATCACCATCACCATCACCACCAGCATCATCATCACCATCACCACCACCACCACCATCATCATCATCACCACCACCATCATCACCACCATCATCATCATCATCATCACCATCACCACCACCACCATCATCATCATCATCATCACCATCACCACCACCACCACCACCACCATCATCATCATCACCACCACCACCACCATCATCATCATCACCATCACCACCACCACCACCATCATCATCATCACCACCACCACCATCATCATCACCATCACCACCACCACCACCACCACCACCACCACCACCACCACCACCACCAGCATCATCATCATCACCATGATAGGTGCAGGCTTGGCTGTGTGGTATGAAGTTTGCTTCTTAGCCACATAGTCTAGGGTTCGGTCCCACTGCGTGGCACTTTATGCAAGAGTTTTCTACTAGAGTCTTGGGCCAACCAAAGCCTTCTGAGTGGATTTGCTAGATGGAAACTGAAAGAAGCCTGTCATATCTATCTATCCATCTATCTATCTATCTATCTATCTATCTATTTATTTATCTATATGTATGTATGTATGAATATGTGTGTGTGTATGTATGTATGTATGTATGTATGTATATATGTAGGTATGTATGTACATGTGTATGTATGTGTGCATGTGTTTTTGTGCCTGTTTGTTTATCTCCCACCACTGCTTGACAGCTGGTATTGGTTTGTTTCTGTTCCTGGAACTTAGCAGCTTGACAAAAGAGACCAAGAGAACAAGTACCTGTTGAGTACTAGGGTCAATGTAATCGACTTAGCACCTGCCCCAAAATTGCCAGTCTTGTGCCAAAATTTGAAATCATCGTCGTCGTTGTTGTCATCATCATCATCATCATCATAATTATCACCACCACCACCACCACCACCACCACCACCACCACCATCACCATCATCAACATCATTACTATCAAGTGGCCAGCTGGCAGAATTGTTAGCATGCCAGGTAAAATGCTTAGTGGCATTTTGCCTGTCTCTATGTTCCGAGTTCAAATTCTGCTGAGGTCGATTTTTGTCCTTTATCCTTTTAGGATTGCTAAATTAAGTACCAGTGAAACACTGGGGTCGATGTGATCAACTTATCCCCTCCCCACAAATTTTAGGCTTTGTGCCTATAGTAGAAAGGATTATTATTATTATTATTGTTGTTGTTGTTGTTGTTAAAATTCTACCAAAGCTAAATTTACCTTCCATCTTTTAGAGCACTTTGTTCAGTGCAATTGACAAATCCCAAACCCCAAAATTTCAGGCTTGTGACTACAGAAAGAATAACTGTCGTCATTATTATCATTATTAAGATGGTGAGCTGGCAGAATCATTAGCATGTCAGAGAAAACACTTACAGAAGGTATTTCTTCTGACCTTGCATTCTGAATTCAAATTCTTCTGAGGTCAGTTTTTGCCTTTCATTCTTTCAAGGTCAATAAAATAAAGTGTAATCAACAAACTTCCTCCAACTAAAACTGTTGGCCCTACATCAAAATTTGAAACTATTATTATTATCATTATCATTATTATTATTATTATTATTATTATTATTACCGAAGGCGGTGAGCTGGCAGAATTGTTAGCATGCTGGGTGAAATGCTTAGTGGTATTTTGTCTGCTGTTATGTTCTGAGTTCAAATTCCACTGAGGATGACTTTGCCTTTCATCCTTTCGGATCGATAAATTAAGTACCAGTTGCATACTGGGTCGATGTAATCGACTGGCCTCCTCCCAAAAAATTTCAGGCCTTGTGTCTAGAGTAGAAAAGATTATTATTATTATTATTATTATCATTGAAGGCGGTGAGCTGCCGTTACATTCTGAATTTAAATTGCACTAAGGTCGACTTTGCCTCTCATCGTTTCAGGGTCGATAAATTAAATATCAGTTACATACTGTGGACGATCTAATCAACTGGCCCCCTCCCCCCAAATTTTGGTCCTTGTGCCTAGAGTAGAAAAGATTACTATTATTATTAGTGCTGCTGCTGCAGCTGCTATTGCTGCAGCTGCTACTACTACTACTACTGCTGCTGCTGCTGCTGCTGCTGCTACCACTACTACTACTGTTACTACTAAGGTGATGAGTTCACAGGTAATGTCTTCGCAGAACGTGATGAGTTTGCAGAATCCTTCACGGCGAGCTGGCAGGAACGTTAGCACGCTGAGTGAAATGCTTAGCAGTATTTCATCTGCCGCTACGTTCTGAGTTCAAATTCAGCCGAGGTCAACTTTGCCTTTCATCGTTTTGGGGTCAATAAATTAAGTGCCAGTAGCATACTGGGATCGATGTAATCGACTTAATCCCTTTGTCTGTCCTTGTTTGTCTCCTCTATGTTTAACCCCTTGTGGGCAATAAAGAAATAAGAATCCTTCACACATTTCATCCATTTTTACATTTTGAGTTTAAATTCCGCTCAAGTTGACTTTGCCTTTCATCCTTTGAAGTTAACAAAATAAGTACAAGCCAAGCAGTGGCGTCAATATAATCGACTTACTTCTCCCCTGAGGTTGCTGACCTTGTTCCAAAATTTGAAACTATCATCATTATTACCATCATTGTGGAGGTGCGTGGCTTAGTGGTTAGGGTGTCAGCATCACGATCGTAAGATTGTGGTTTTGATTCCTGGACCGGGCGACATGTTGTGTTCTTGAGCAAAACACTTCATTTCATGTTGCTCCAGTCCACTCAGCTGGCAAAAATGAGTAACGCTGCGATGGACTCGCGGGGAAACCGGGCCCATGAGCCTGGCTAGGCTTTAAAAGGGTGCATTTATTTTATTTATTATTATTACCATTATTATAAAGGTGGCAAACTGACAATCATTAGCATTCAGGGCAAAATGCTTAGTGACATTTCATTCATCTTTATGTTCTGAGTTCAAATTCTGCTGAGGTTGACTTTATCTTTCGTGCTTTCAGGGTCGATAAATTAAGTACCAGTGACACACTGAGGTCAATGTAATCGACTAGGCTCCCTCCTCTCAAGTTTCAGGTCTTGTGCCTTTAGTTGAAAGGATCATTATTGTTATCATTTACTCTTTTACTTGTTTCAGTCATTTGACTGTGGCCATGCCGGAGCACCGTCTTTAGTCGAGCAAATTGACCCCAGGACTTCTTTGTAAGCCTAGTACTTATTCTATCAGTCTCTTTTGCCAAGCCGCTAAGTTACGGGGATGTAAACACACCAGCATCGGTTGTCAAGTGATGTTGGGAGGACAAACACAGACATACAAATATATACACACACATACGTATATATATATAAATATATATATATATATATACACACATATATATGACAGGCTTCTTTCAGTTTCCGTCTACCAAATCCTCTCACAAGGCTTTGGTCGGCCTGAGGCTATAGTAGAAGACACTTGCCCAAGGTGCCGTGCAATGGGAATGAACTACTTACCACACAGCCACTCCTGCACCTCAAAATGTGTGACGCTTACAGCACCTAGGTTTCCCAACCGGTCACCCATTTAAGTACTAACTGGGCTCGACATTGCTTAACTTCGGTGATCGGACAAGAACTGGTGCTTTCAACATGATATGGCTGTTTGACAGCAAGCCCTTGATATGGATTCATCACAGATTATTGGCAGGTTTCAAAATTTATATTTGCCCCCTTCATTTTTTAAAAGTAATTCAAAGAGATGTAATTAGTACTTCAGTTTTGTGAGAACCAGTCAGCAGTAAAAAAAACAACAACTTTTCTATCAGCGTCCCGGAAACAACATAACACACAATAACTGTTAGCTGGTCGACGTGAGCCTCATCTGGTGTTGAATCTATACAAACAGAAAAATACTTGGAAGTTTTGAGTTCTACTACAATATGATTAACATATTTTTCTATAAACAGAACAATTTTTTCATAGATGGTGGACTATTAGTATGATTGCTTACCATTTCTGAGATTGCCAAATGATTTCAAGTGACCCATCAGAAATGGATCAAATTGTGCAAGAAGTTCCATAATTTCTAAAAAATTCTCATTGTGCTTAGTTCTTCATTACTCCTAAATGTCAGGCCTCTCTTGGTTAGAAATACTGTCAAGGCTACATCACAGCACAACATTCCAGTCTAGTATAGCTTGCTTTACAAATTCCCTGTTAACATGAAATGATTCTCAATATAAATCATTGAACTCCAATACAGAATTTCTAAGGCCTTGGTTCTATTCATTGGTTTTCATTTTGTCTTCTGCCTTTTCCCAATAATTGAAACCACCCTTGTTGGAAAATTTGTCATACAATACAATACAGCAGAATCTATCCAGCTCTTTGAAACTATTTCTCTTCCGAGCTTGAGACAGCTGAATATTCTGTAGCCTATTGGTTATTCTATGCAAGAATATAATCTGAATTTTTTTTTTTTACTTGTTTTAGTCATTTGAAATTATCATCATTGTTATCATCGACCATGCTGGAGCACCACCTTTTAGTTGAGCAAATAGACCCCAGGATTTATTATTTGTAAGCCTAGTACTTATTCTATCGGTCTCTTTTGCTAAACCGCTAAGTTATGGGGACATAAACACACCAGCATCGGTTGTCAAGCGATGTTGGGGGGGACAAACACAGACACACAAACACATACACACACACACACACACACACATATATATATATATATATATACATACATACATATACGCGACGGGCTTCTTTCAGTTTCCATCTACCAAATCCATTCATAAAGCTTTGGTCAACCCGAGGCTATAGTAGAAGACACTTGCCCAAGGTGCCATGCAGTGGGACTGAACCTGGAGCCGTGGTTGGTAAGCAAGCTACTTACCACATACCCACTCCTGCGCCTATAGAAGCAAAGAGAAAATAATCTCAAAAATAAAAGAAAATGGGAACTGATAGCAGTAATTTTGACTTCAATTTCATTAAGCCAGACTGTTTACGCTTACCTCTGTTACTCCTAAGTCTGGGACAAATAGGTAGATCTGCTGCCAAAGTTAATCAAAATTTAATAGAAAAGGGTTCAAATGATTAGTAGTAAATCAAGGATTACACACTAAAGATTTTGTTCCAAAAATTAATTATCTTAAAAAAAATTATTTCACTTTCAAGGAAACCAAAAAGCACTTCAAATGCTTCTGAAAAAGTAATAATTTGAAATTTTATCGTGTCTAGGGACAGTCATATTGTTCAATTTCCACTCAGTTATTATTTATATATATATATCTTCTTCCAAAATTAATTTTGGAAGAAAAAATATATAAATAATAAACAAGTGGAAATCAAACCGGTGAGTGTGTTAAATAATAAAGCATTAAGAGAATATGACTCTCCCCAGACACAACAAAATTGCTTCAACATACAAATTCACATAAAGAATCTTGCAAACCACATACATAAACGAAATAATTTGAAAAGGAATTATATATTTTATGAATCTCTCTTAGCTTCAAACAATCTTGTGATGATAGGGAGCTTAAGTTCAACTTCCATATCTTTTAACCAAAACTGGTATTTGTAAATGTAATGATTCAGATCATTTTGTAAGGGAAAAAGGTATTTTGGATTGCAATTAAGATATTTTGTAGTTAGTGATCATTTTGTTCTGATTTGTTTGTTTTATATCAACCTATTTATGGTGATGAACTAGTGAGACTAAGCAACCACTGAAATAACAACTAATGTGTCCGAGATCTTTGGCAATATGCTTAACAAGTAACTGAGACGTTTGGCAATATGCTGTGCTTGAGAAGATACATCAAGCCAAGTGAAATTGCAACCCTGGTCAATGCCGGTGGCATGTAACCGGCATCCATGCCAGTGTCATGTAAATGGCACCCATGCCAGTGGCACATAGAAAGCACCTATTAAACTCTTGGAGTGGTTGGCCTTAGGAAGAGCATCCAGCCATAGAAACCATGCCAAATCAGAATGGAACCTATTGCAGCTCTCCAGCATACCAATTCCACTCAAACTGTCTAATTCCATCCTAGCATGGAAAATGAACATTAAAGATGATGATGATGATGATGATGCTTGACAGAGATAGCTGAAAATCGGTAACCGTAGAGAACATGAAAGCTAAAGATTAGCAAAGAAAAAGAAAAAAAAAAAGAAAAGAAAATGAAAGATAAAGTTGCAGAATAGCACCAGCAGCAACAATGATAGGTACAAAATTGGTGAAGTCTTTTTTTATGTAAGCATGGAGATGGTTTAATAAACAACATTAACCAAATTTATATTTCATTTTAAATGACAAGTAAATGACAACAAATTGTAACACATTGAAAAAAATTAATAACAAAAACAATTTAAAATATTTTTTGAAAAAGTGAACATGTGACTGTGTGGTAAGAAGCTTGCTTCCTAATCACATGGTTCTAGGTTCAGTCCCACTGCATGGCACCTTGGGCAGATGTCTTCTACTTTAGCCTCAGGCTGACCAAAGCTGTGTGAGTGGATTTGGTAGACGGAAACTGAAAGAAGCCAGTCACATATATATATATATATATATATGCGTGAATGTGTGTGTGTGTCTTTATGTCTTTGTTTGTCCTCCAGTACTGCTTGACAACTGGTGTTGGTATGTTTACATCCCCATAACTTAGTGGTTTGGCAAAAGTGACTGACAGAATAAGTATCAGGCTCCACAACAAATAAATTCTGGTGGTTGATTCATTCGACTAAAATTCTTGAAGGTGGTGCTCCAGCATGGCCCCAGTCTAATGACAGAAACAAGTAAAAGCTAAAAGATAATAGATTCTGATATATTACTCTTTTACTTGTTTCAGTCATTTGACTGCGACCATGCTGGAGCACCACCTTTAGTTGAGCAAATCAACCCCAGGACTTATTCTTTGTAAGCCTAGTACTTATTATTCTATCGGTCTCTTTTGCTGAACCACTATGTTACGGGGACGTAAACACACCACCATCCGTTGTCAAGCAATGTTGGGGGACAAACACAAACATATACACACGCATACATACATATACATATATACATATACATATATATATACATATACATGTATATATATATATATATATATATAATAATATATAATATATATATATATATATATATATATATATATATATATATATATATACATATACAGTATATATATATATAATAATATATATATTATCTTATATATATATATATATATATATATAATATATATATATTATATATATATAATATATATATATATATCTACTACAACAGGCTTCTTTCAGTCTCCATCTACCAATTCCACTCACAGGGCTTTGGTCAGCCTGAGGCTATAGTAGAAGACACTTGCCAAGGTGCCACACAGGGGACTGAACCTAGAAACCATGTGGTTGGGAAGCGAGCTACTTACACACAGCCACTTCTATGCCTATATTGAAAACATATGTGGCGAGCTGGCAGAAACGTTAGCACGCCGGGCGAAATGCGTAGCCGTATTTCGTCTGCCATTACGTCCTGAGTTCAAATTCCGCCGAGGTGACTTTGCCTTTCATCCTTTCGGGGTCGATAAATAAAGTACCAGTTTCGCACTGGGATCGATGTAGTCGACGACCTAATCCGTTTGTCTGCCCTTGTTTGTCCCCTCTATGTTTAGCCCCTTGTGGGCAGTAAAGAAATATATATTGAAAACATATTAACATTAACAAAAAAAAAACTTGAAAGAATAAGGCAATCTTTTGTTTTAGAGACAAATATCAGAGTTTGTGTGAACCAACAATGGGAAATGTACAAAAATAACTTGGCTACCATAAATGACCAAAACATATAAGTTAATGCATAAACATAGGTTATTATAGATTTCTCGTTATTTTTCAACATCATCACTTAGTTAACTCATTAAGATTTCCGAAGCATATTTATGTTTTAACCTTGTATTTTTGTGAATCTGTATTATTTACAAATTTGAATATCTACTTAAATAAACTACATTGTTGTTTAACCTTTTAAGCATTCAGATTAATCTGTCAAATGTAATGCTTGTTTATTGACATTGCTTTGAATTAAATCATGCATTATCTCATAGCTTTGAGATTTTGATAATGTGATTGTTTAGTTTTAGAACGACATTGTAGGGTAGGTGTGAGAGGCTGGATCTGGTCACTTTGAACATAAAATGAGTAGAATATTTCTTTACAAAATCAACCTTGAATGTCAGGACTCACGGAGGCAAAGTGGCTGAGAACCTTTCAAGCATTGGGCCTGATGGAGGCAAAGTGGCTGAGAACCTTTCAAGCATTGGGCCTGATGGAGGCAAAGTTGCTGAGTACCTTTCAAGTGTTTGGCCTGATGGAGGCAAAGTTGCTGAGTACCTTTCAAGTGTTGGGAATCATGGAGGTGAGGTGACTGAGTTCCTTTCAAGTAGGCCTCACAGAGGTGAGGTGGCTGAGTTCCTTTCGAGTGTTGGGCCACATTGGAGGCAAAGTGACTGAGCTCCTGGGCTGTATGGAGGCAAAGTGGCTGAGTTCCTCTTGAGTGTTTGGGCCTCACAGAAGTGAGATGGCCGAGTTCCTTTTGACTGGGCCTCATGGAGGTGAGATGGCTGAGTTCCTTTTGACTGGGCCTCATGGAGGTGAGATGACTGAGTTCCTTTTGACTGCGCCTCATGGAGGTGAGATGGCTGAGTTCCTTTTTGAGCATTGGGCCTCATGGAGGCAAAGTGGCCGAGCTCCTTTCAAGTGTTGGGCCTTATGGAGGCAATGACCAAGACCTTTGGCATTATGTTGTGCTTGAGAAGAAAACTCATCAAGTCGAGCAAAATTGCAGTTGTGGCAGATACTGGTGTCACACAAATGGCACCTGTGCCGGTGGCATGTAAAAGCACCCATTACATTCTGAGAGTAGTTGGCATTAGGAAGAGGATCCAGCCATAGAAAACCATGCCAAATCAGACTGGATCCTGGCATAGCCTTCCAGCATGCCAGCCCACTCAAACTGCCCAACCCATCATCATTTAGCGTCCATGGACAATGGATGCTAAATGATGATGATGATGATTTTGGTTGGATATGGTTGGTTTAAATGCTAAAGGGCTAATAAGCATTGATAAACTGAAACAATAAGACAATTGAAATCTTTTAATTACATCTTTAATTTATAGCTAGTTTATAGATTTGATTGTTTAAGCAGATATTCGTCTCTACAATGCTT
Source organism: Octopus sinensis (assembly GCF_006345805.1). NCBI lineage: Eukaryota > Metazoa > Mollusca > Cephalopoda > Octopoda > Octopodidae > Octopus > Octopus sinensis. The sequence continues at coordinate 30,488,729 of NC_043016.1, read as the reverse complement.
GGAATCCTCAGTACCCATCCCTTGCTCATTTATTACTGACCCTCCAACTTCGATTTCAATCTGAAAGTGCGGATTAAGCTCTATTTTTTGCATGGTTAAAGATGAGGTTTTGAAGTTACCTCAAAGATGAAAATAAAAGTAATTTTTGAAATTTCATTTAATAGGTGCAGGAGTGGTTGTGTGGTAAGTAGCTTGCTTACCAATCACATGGTTCTGGGTTCAGTCCCACTGCGTGGCACCTTGGGCAAGATCTTCTGCTATAGCCTCGGGGCAACCAAAGCCTTGTGAGTGGATTTGGTAGACAGAAACTGAAAGAAGCCCATCATATATATATATATATATATATATTTATATATGCGTATGTATATATGTTTATGCGTCTGTGTTTGTCCCCCTAACATCGCTTGACAACTGATGCTGGTGTGTTTATGTCCCCGTTACTTAGTAGTTTGGCAAGAGAGACCGATAGAATAAGTACTAGGCTTACAAAGAATAAGTCCTGGGGTCGATTTTCTTGACTAAAGGCGGTGCTCCAGCATGGCTGCAGTCAAATAACTGAAACAAATAAAAGAATAAAGAATATTCCATTCTACCAGAGAACAAATTCATATGTCTGTACATGCGAAATTTCAGTAATGAGGCCTCCTAGTATAAAGCACCACCTCATCAAATATTATTAGGGATGTCCAGGAGAACTGTCCATTTTCTCCTTACAACCCCTATAAATCCAGCTATGTGTACCAGTGGCAGCAATATAAGGGAATTAAAAATCACTGATACGTTTGCTGTACTTGATAAGACACACATCAAGCTAAATAAGATTGTTGTTTTCCACATACAGGTTGGTCCTTTCAGGTGCTGGTACCACTTTAAAAAACACCTGTGCTGGTGCTGTGTAAATGCACCTGTACCACTGACACTTAAAAAAGCACCCAGTACACTGTTAAGTGGTTGGCATTAGGAAGGGCATCAGTTGTAGAAACCATGCCTCAACAGACAGCCGACTTCATATCAAACTGTCCAACCCATGCCAGCTTAGAAAGCGGACGTTAAATGATGATGATGACTGGCTAGCAGTGATAAATTCAGTACAGTAACTTTATGATTATGATCATTGTTTTGACACTTAATTTTCCTTACAGGAATTAGATGAGATTTGTTAGGGCAGGTTTTACTACGGCAAGATGTTCTTCCCACAGCTAATTCTCACTCGTTGTCAAGAAGATATTTCCCCACGAGACTGCAAACAAATACCACAGCTTACATGACAGGGATTTTCTATACTTCGGACTTCCACCTGGTTTTTTCTGCACTTCTACAAACACATGAATTACACTGGACTCTTCCATTGATGAGAAATCATTCTTATACACTACGATGTTTGAACCTTTTGGAATTTTCTGAACTCATTTTTGTACTTTCTTTCTCCTATTATCGTTTTTTCTTACTGTTTTCTCTCAATCTACATTTTCTTTCTCATGATGAAGAGCACAGGCTTGAAACGTAAAAGACTTTCTTACCTTCCTGAGTGTTAAACTAATACGCCTGTTTGTTGTTTACACACTTGTCTTTGTCTTTTGTATTTTTTTTTTGTAAATTTCAACTATATATATATATACATATACTGTAATATGTTTTTTTCCAGTTTCTATCAATCAAATTCACTCACAAGGCTTTGTCAATCTCAAGTAGAAGACACTTGCCCAAGGTGCCCTCAGTGGGACTGAACCGGAGAACTGCATGGTTGTGAAGCAAAACAAAATTCTTAACCACAGTCATGCCTGCAGCTTTCCGTTTCATTCTATGGAAATGTAGGTTAGTCTTCAGAAAAATATCAACTTAATTAATTAACAAACTGCGAAATATGAATAGGTGTGGGATTGGCCATGTGGTAAGAAGCTTGCTTTCCAATCACGTGATTTCAGGGTCAGTGCTACTGCTTGACACTTTAGGCAGGTGTTTTCTACAATGGCCCAAAACTGACCAAAGATTCTTGAGTGGATTTGGTATACACAACTACAAAGGTATTAAACTACTAGACCAAGTCATGAAAATTTCTGAAAGGGTTATAGCTCAATTCATTGGAAATAGAATTAAGCTACATGAAATGCAGTTTGGTTTTGTACCTTAGAAGAGTACCACAGGTGCCATCTTCTTAGCAAGACAGCTGCAGGAAAAGTAGTTGGCCAAAAGCAAGCCTTTGTACTTAGCCTTTGTCGACCTGAAGAAAAATTTTGACAGAGTTCCCCACTGTTATATAGTGGATTCTAAGGAAGTTAGTAGACGAGTGGTTTATTAGAGCTGTCCAAATCATGTACAGTGGTGCTGTCAGTAAGGTGAGAGTCAGCCATGAATACAGTGATGAATTTAGCGTTCAGGTAGGGATTCACCAGGGCTCAGTTCTCAGCCCACTCTTATTCATTATAGTCCTCCAGGCCATAACAGAGGAATTCAAAACTGGGTGCCCATAGGAACTGCTATATGCTAATGACCTTGCTCTCCACTTGTCTCTGACCTGTGCGTTCTATTCACATGCCTTGTCTCATTCTATTATTGCCATTTGCTAGCCCCTTACCTGCATGTTCCACCCACACATAACAAGAAAACTTTTCCCTCACCCTACCCCAACAAACCAATTTACATCTCTTCCTCATATTTCCACCTTCATACACTATGCCTAGCTCTCACTCCCCAATCCTGTCCTCACACCCGTTACTTTGTATCATTGCTATCCAGTAGCCCCTCCAACTCAATATATACCCAGGTCTTTCGCCACATACTCACACTCCCTTCACAATATCCTGCCATTTATATTATAGCATTTGCTACCATCTATATCTCTCTCTTCCTTTACTCAACCATCTCATTTATATTTTGATCCCCATCCCTTGTGAGTATGCCCAATACTTTGCCACCATCTTTTTCCTGCTGTCTCCCACTCTCTCTCCTTCTCCCGCACTTTCCTCAGGTTGGGCAACTGTGTATTTTCTTTGCGGTAGCACACCTGTTTCTGTCTTCATTCCTGATCTTTCTCTCTCTGGCTGGGTAACCTTATACTTCCTCTACAGCAAGACACCTATATCTGTCTCACTATAACCTTTTCATCATCCTCTCCTCCAACGCCTCCTCCTCCTCTCTTAAAAGATTTATTTTTTTATGTCTTGTAAGTACTTGGTGGCCCTGTCAGTGCAGGTGCTACTTAAAAGCACCCAGTCCACACTGTAAAGTGGTTGGCATTTGGAAGGGTATCCAGCTGTAAAATCCTTGCCTAAACTGACCTCGCCTGTGCTTGTGCCATGTAAAAAGCACCAAGTCCACCCTGCTGAGTGGTTGTTGTTAGGAAGGGCATCCAGCTGTAAAAATCCTGCCAAAACAGTCACAGAAGTCTGGTGCAGGCTTCAGCCTGACTGGCTCTTGTGGTACTGCTCCACCCATGCCAGTATGGAAGGTGAAAGTCAAACAATGATGATGAAATGTAAAGCAGCCTGTCGTATGAGTGTGTGTGTGTGTGTTGATTCCTTGCCTTGACTTCACATGATAGTTGTAAAAAAGTGTCACTGTCTTATAAGCAGTGTCATTCATTTACAATCTTCTGTGAAAATCTGTCTGGTTATGGGAAGTAATTATCTTACCTGGAAACAGGTGACAGCTGGTGACAAGAAGAGCAATGGGCCATAGAAAATCCACCTCAACATATTCCATCTGATGTATGCAAGCATGGAAAAGTGGATGTAAAACAAATGATGGTGATGGTGATAAATGTAACAAAATGGTGAACCCTGGGTTTATAGTGAGCAACTATCAAATCCAGCAACCTTACTTAGCAATATCAAAATAATAACAAAGAGAAAAATGAGTGGACAGGTGAACATTATTACAGATGTAATAAGAAATATGTTTTTATATGTATTTTTTTTTTTAGTTTCAGCTCAGAGCTGCGGCCATGCTGATGCACCGCCATTGTATATTTATATATATAATTTAAATTCATATATTTACAAGTTGTAAGAGCATCACAGTTAGATGCATGAATGACTTCACTTGAAAATTGAAATTAAATCATTTCTGAAATCATGTTACTGGTTAACTCTGAACTTACGAAGTACCTTTGAGCATTAAACCTGTGCTTCATAACGACTGAAGCAAAGACGCTTTATTTGAAACAAATAAAAAAATGATAAATAAATAATAAAAGATTTCATGTATTTAGAATTAGACTAAAATTATAAAAAAAGATAAAACGTTTGAGAGAAGTGAAAATGAATGGCATGTGTACAAATTGTCTAAATTGTCTAAATTTATGTTAGCTAAGCCAGAAGGAACTGGTTAAATATCCATATGGTGTAGCTATTTGGCCTTTATTTTTTATGTTAGCCTCAAGAAACGTTTCAAGTCTCGACACCGATCCAGCAGAAGCACTAACAGCATTGATTTTGGGAAGGAATTCAGTTATTATTATATGAAGCAATTTCTGAAATGGCTTCTGGTAATACAGAAACAGCAAATGACCAGTGACTTCGAGGATATTATAGATCATTGCAGCTGTAATGTCAGGTCGAGGTTTCATATTCAGAATCCTTGTTATCCAAATCCAGCTGTTTTCAATTCCATGAGGGTGAGGTTTAGTACTTCCAATAGGCAGTGGTGAAACTATTATCGCAGCATATAACCGCATGATACCAGTCATTCTTTTCAAAAATCTTTCTTGTTCTTCAATTCTTCCACTTTCATACTTGTAACCCAGTAATCTATAAAGTGAAATATATAAAGAGACAAAGAACATAATTAGAATTGCTGTTAACAAAAGTGTATATATTATGACTGATACATACAGCTGTAAATATATATAAAATGTCTCTCTCTCTATACTCTACTCTTTTACTTGTTTCAGTCATTTTGACTGCGGCCATGCTGGAGCACCGCCTTTAGTCGAGCAAATCGACTCCGGGACTTATTCTTTGTAAGCCCAGTACTTATTCTATCGGTCTCTTTTTGCTGAACCGCTAAGTGACAGGGACGTAAACACACCAGCATCGGTTGTCAAGCAATGCTAGGGGGACAAACACAGACACACAAACATATACACACACACTTATATATATTTATACATATATACGATAGGCTTCTTTCAGTTTCCGTCTACCAAATCCACTCACAAGGCATTGGTCGGCCCGGGGCTATAACAGAAGACACTTGCCCAAGATGCCATGCAGTGGGACTGAACCCGGAAACATGTGGTTGGTTAGCAAGCTACTTACCACACAGCCACTCCTATAAAATGTATATATAAAATGTATGTGCGTATGAAGCTAGTATGCTCCACTGGAAGTGCAATATAGGTGTACATGTGCAACAGAGTGTTAGTGTATTGAAGAAAAGTTAGGCATAAGAGGAATTAGATGTAATGTGCAAGAGAGAAGACTGTGCTGGTTTCATCATGTAATGAGGAGGGATGTACACAACTGTACAAAGAAGTGCCAATTACTTAAAATAGATGGAACCAGTGGAAAAGGGAGACCCAGGAAGACATAGGATAAAATACTGAAGGCCAATCTCAGGACACTGAGTCTTATGAAAAAGATGACAAAGGACTGAGATATCTGGTGCCTTGATGTACTCAAGAAGACCCACCCACCACTGAAGAATTATTAACATTCCCCTCCCAGCTGAAAGAGTTTTTGCCTCGAAGGGTTCTTGAGCTGGTCGCATAAATGGCACCCATGCCAGTTCATGTAAAAGCACCTATGCTGGTCCACATAAAAAGCATCCATGCTTGGTCCATGCAAAACACACCTGTGCTGGACCATGAACAAAGCACCCGTTCAGGACCACGTAAAAAGCACCGATGCTGGTCCATGTAAAAAGTACTTATGCCAGTCCACATATGGAACACCCGTATTGGTTCATGTAAAAAGTAACTATGCCAATCCACATAAATAGCATCTGTGCTGGTACCACTTAAAAAGCACTCAGTACACTCTGTAAAGTGGTTGGCATTAGGAAGGGCATCCAGTTGTGGAAACCAAGCCAAATCAGATTGGAACCTTGTAAAGCTCTCCAGCTTGCCAGCTCTGGTCAAACTGTCCAATCCATGCCAGCAAGGAAAACGGGCATTAAGTGATGTATGTATGTTTGTATGTATGTACATACATACATATGTAGTGCTACAACAAAGAAGTGAGTGTGGCCACAGTTTGAAAGTTTTATTCAGATGGGTGGTGGGAGAAGCAATGCAAACACAGCAAACCCATACAGCATGGGAAACACCCAGTACACTCTGTAAAGTGGTTAGTGTTAGGAAAGGGGATCCAACTGCAGAAACCAAGCCAAAGGAGACATTGGAGCTTGGCACAGTCCACTGACTTGCTAGCTCTTGTCAAACTGTCTAACCCATGCCAGCAAGGGAATGGCTGTAAAGTGATGACAATGATATATATATAACCTTTATGTATAGATGTATCTAATGAGACCCATATACAAAGTGTTATTGAATCAAGGGTTTTATTTAAAGTGACCTAAAAATAGGGAGTGTATTAGTAGAGTCAGATGGAAAACAGGAAGAGAAGAATAAAGAAAGAGAAAAAGGAGAGAAAAAAGAGATAAAAAAGAGAAGAAAATAAGAAACAAGAAGAGAGGAGTAAAGGAAAGAAAGGAAAAAGAAAAAAAAAACAAAGATATAGATAAGGGAAAGTGTACCAGTTAGTGGTCAGTGGAAAAATTTGAAAGCAGGAGTGGGGAGATAAAGGGTGATAGAGAGAGAAAGGTATTAAAGTGTAAAAAGATAAAAGGAATGGGGGATGATAAAAAGTAAAGGAGTGACAAATGTGTAGTGATAGAGTCTAAGTGATGGGGCAGAGAGAGGGTTAGTAGTAAAGAATAAAGACTTCAGGAATTTAGATGGTTTGGCAGGTCAGTGCTTAGTAATATAAGAAAATATATATGTGAAGATAGACATGTATATATATATTTATACAGATGTGTGGCACCTTGGGCAAGTGTCTTCTACTATAGCCTCGGGCCGACCAAAGCCCTGTGAGTGGATTTGGTAGACGGAAACTGAAAGAAGCCTGTTGTATATATGTATATATATATATATATATGAGTGTGTGTGTGTCTGTGTTTGTCCCCCTAGCATTGCTTGACAACCGATGCTGGTGTGTTTATGTCCCCGTTACTTAGCGGTTCGGCAAAAGAGACCGATAGAATAAGTACTGGGCTTACAAAAGAATAAGTCCCGGGGTCGAGCTGCTCGATAAAAGGCGGTGCTATAGCATGGCCGCAGTCAAATGCCTGAAACAAGTAAAAGAGTAAAAGAGAGAGTATGCTTATACATATCAATATCTACACACACAACTCTTACTCGTATGTATACACACACATGCGCACCCACATATATGTGCATCTGCATGCATTATCGCCCCAGTATAGGCAGGTATATATACCTTGCATACATACGTACATTCACACATACTCACATACATACATACATATACTCGCTCATACATATATATATATGAGCATATGGATGGATGCAAATACACACAAATATAATTAGATGGTTGTGATATTCGAGTATGAGTGAGGAATTAGATAGGGGTTAGGAGTTAGAATGTAGATTTATAAAGTTATTGGGATTACCTAAGGGGTATTGTGGAAATGTACGGTATGGTCATTTAGGCATTTGGATTTATTCAGTGTAAGCTTAGTACTTATTCTATCAGTGTCTTTTGCTGAATCACTAAGTTATGGGAACATAAACATAGCAACATCGGTTGTCAAGCAATGGTAGGGGTACAAACACAGACACACACACACACAAATATACACATATATACAACAGTCTTCTTTCAGTCTCCATGTATGAAATCCATTCATAAGCCTTTGGTTAACCTGAGGCTATAAAATATATCATCATCATCATCATCATCGTTTAACGTCCGTTCTCCATGCTAGCATGGGTTGGACGGTTCGACCGGGGATCTGGGAAGCCAGAAGGCTGCACCAGGCTCCGGTCTTATATCCATATATTATAACAAATTTGAGATTTTACCAATAGAATCACAACCCCTATTTCAGGACAACCTTATTGTCTGGAATACACATAGAAAGTTATATTCAATATAATAATAAAATAATATAAGCATTTAAAAAACCTACAATAAAATTATTTTTAAAATATTTGAAAAAATGTAACTTAGCTGTGGGGAAAGAAGATATTTTTAATGAATGCTACACATGTTTCTGCGCAGGTGGTGTGTTTATCCAGGCTATACCTAATATATAAATCCACCTTCACGTCCTCAGGCTATTTATCTTATTGTTATTATTTAACGGATCAAAGTTAAAACTACATATTCTGAGACATATTAACTAGAAAATTAAGAATATAATAAAAATATGAAAATTACAAATATATTTTTAAAAATTAAAAATAATTTTTTTAACATTTTTTAATTTAAAAATTAAAAAATTATATATATATATATACAAAGTGAAACTATAATAGTGAAAATGTAAGAGATAATAGATTGCTCTGGGATTGCATTAGGCAAGAAGTTGAAAAGTTTTCTTGGCCATGACACTGCATGGATGCTAAGTAAGGCATGTATAAAATATGATCAAATCAGTTGGGTAGTTCTTGAGTTTTAGTGATGTGCACATACAGACACACCCACACCTTCTCAGTTATATATATATATATATATATATATATATATATATATATATATATATATATGTATATCTTTAAATACATATAAAGGTGCAAGGTGTGGCTGTCTGGAAAGAAGCTTGCTTCTCAGGCACATGGTTTCAGGTTCAGTCCCACTGCGTGACACCTTGTGCAAGTGTCTTCAACTATAGCCTTGGGCCAACCATAGCCTTGTGAGTGGATTTGGTAGATGAAAACTGGAAGAATCCCAAATTAGAAAATTACTATATGTAAATCTCACAATGAGAGATATTCAGCAACAGTACTTTGGAGTAAAGATTATTTGCTGACATAACATGGAAATCCTGGTTTAAGACGAATGTTGCTGTAATTTAGTCCCAGGAGACATCGTCTCCAGCTGGCTATACGACATGATCTGTGTCCTTATATTTTCGAACTAGGACTGCCATGTTATGTTGGCAAATAATCTTTACTCGAAAGTACTGTTGCTGAATATCTCTCATTGTGAGATTTACAAATAATAATTTTCTAACTTTTTCTAATTTATAAATCAGTGACTAGTTGTCACTTTGAAAACTATATATTTCAAATAGGAATTTGACAGTGCTACATCTAGCCGAACAATTATTCTGCACTGATGAAAGGAAATAACCCGGAAATCGTGATACACAGATATTGTTTTGAGCTGAGTGAGGGAGCTAGATTCCCTTGTTTGGAAATATAAGGGCACAGATCGTGTCATGAAGCCAGCTGGGGATGATGTCTACTGGGGCTAAATTACAGTAACATTCGTCCTAAACCAGGACTGCCATGTTATGTTGGTGGAAGAATCCTGTCGTGTATGTCTCCACCACCATCGCTTGACAACTGATGTTGGTGTGCTTATGTCCCTGTAACTTAGTGGTTTGGCAAAAGTGTCTGATAGAATAAGTCCTAGGTTTACAAAGAATAAATCCTGGGTTGATTTGTTCGAATAATGGCAGTGCTCCAGCATGGCCGCTATCAAATGATTGAAACAAGTAAAAAAGGAAAAAAAAAAAGAATATATCTTTATATATACATAAATAAATTCTGTGAGCCACCTCTTTCCCTTGTTTCTCTTAGGAGATAATCACTTATCAAATGTGTGTACGAGTGTGTGTGTGTGTCTTTGATATTGAACATACATGTTTGTGTGTGTGTGTGTGTGTGTTTGTGTATAATTTTTTGAGATTGCTTTCATGTACTGCCCTCTACTGAGTGTTTCCCCACCCCCTCCGTATGTTTGTAATTGTTAGTGTACACACATACACACAGACAAACACACACATACACGCATATTCTGTCAAAACATCCCTTCCCTTTGTGGAAACAATCACTTTGATTAGGAGTATGGAGGAGGTATTTGATGTTTGGACACACATTTTCATGCATGTGGGTCTGTGTGTGTGTGTATGTGTGTGTGTGTGAGAGAGAGCGAGAGAGAGAGAGAGAGTGTGTGATGAAAATGCCATTCCCACATACAAATGACATATTTTTATATCTTTATAATTTCTGTACCTAGTGATCACTTGAATAGAAAACATTGAGAAAATCAAAGAGTGCAAATGCTAAAAAAAAAATCATCACCTCAAGACCACAAAACTGAAAACAGAACAACAACAATAACTGGACTCTTAAATGTTATTCCCTTTAAATTGCATTTTGGATTTTGGAAAATATCTTTTTGCAGTATCATCATCATCATCATCATCATCATCATAATTGTTTAACATCCACCTTCCATTCTGGCATGTAAAGAGTGGTTTGTTGATATAGAAGGTTGTAAATTTTTCCCATACCGAAGTTCAATAAACTGAAAAAAGTTATGTTATAGTTTACAGTTAGCAGCTAGGGTTACTGTGTATGTGAGAAATTTTGCTAGTTATGAAACATATTTAGCCTGGATTTTATCTACTCCATTCTCTAATTTTGGATATGTATATATATACATACACGCACACACATATATACAAGAGGTATCTGTGTATTTCAGATGAAGCATACAAAACTGAAACAGTAAATGACTTTAGCTCGTATTTCTTTTCTTCTTCTTTTTCATCATCATCATCACCATCATCATTGTTTAACATCTGCTTTCCATGCTAGCATGGGTTGAATGATTTGAGTGAGGTCTGGCGAACCAGATCGGCTGCACCAGGCTCCAATCTGATCTGGCAGAGTTTCTACAGCTGGATGCCCTTCCTAATGCCAACCACTCTGAGACTATTGCGGGTGCTTTTTTTACATGCCACCGGCATGAGGGCCAATTAGGCAGTACTGGCAACGGCCACACTCAAGTGATGTTTTTTACTTGCCACTTGCACAGGAGCCAGTCCAGCAGCACTGGCAACGACCTCGCTCGAATGTTTTTCCTGCCGGCACAAGTGCCAGTAAAGTGACGTTGGTAATGATCAGGTTTGAATGGTGCTTTTTACGTGCCACTGGCACGGAAGCCAGTCAGCTGCTGTGGCAGCGATCATGCCTGGATGGTGCTCTTAGCGCTCCACTGGCACAGGTGCCAGTCATCGAATTTGCGAATTTGATTTGAGAGTGAATTTCAATAAATTTCAAAGATGAGTTTATTTGAAACACTGAAGGAATGTTGTTTCTCCCCGATCTGAAAAAATAGGGGAATGCTGTTCCCACAGGCTACACCTCTGTGTATGCATACACACATAAGGGGGCAGACCCAAGGTTGGGAGGACTGAGGGGTGGGGGGCATTTGCCCTCACCCCTCGATAAAAGAAATGCGCCTTTCTAAATAAAGTTATTAAGCCCTTTTCTCCTGGAATTGCATTTCCTTCTAACCTTGCCCTCCCTTTGAAAAATTCCTAGGACCATACCTGCACACACACACACAAACAAATAAACACATGTGCATCTACATTTATTTTTACCAGCATGTTGTGATGGCTGGACATACACGTGTTGCTATTTCTCTATTTTGCCGTCTGTTCTTTTTCTCTCTCTCTCTTTGTCAATTCTTTCTTTCAGAATAAGAGTGAATAACTTGAAATGTAAAAAGACATTTGGGTTTTTTACCCCCCACCACCTACCTTCTCAACATTAAACTAATACATTCTGCATTTGGTTTTGCTTTTTTTCAGCTTGGCTTTATGTTATAATTTTTGCACTTATATATACACATAATCTCTCTCTTTCTAACATACACTCACACACACAGATCTCTTTCCATACATACTTATGCGTGTGTATATTATATATATATATATATATATATATGAGAGGAATGGACAGGGAGAGAGAGAGAGAGAGGGAGAGGGAGGGAGAGAGAGAGAGAGAGAGAGAGAGAGAGAGAGAGAGAGAGAGAGAGAGAGAGAGAGAGAGAGAGAGAGAGAGAGAGGAATAGAGTAGATAAAATCCAGGCTACATATGTTGCATAGCGAGTGGAACCTCGGAAGTGGCACAGAATATTGGATGTCACAAAATACTACAATACATATATACCAAAGAATGTATATATGTATTGTAGTATTTTGTGACCGCCAATATTCTGTACGTGTATGAATATACAGATACAATACCAATATTCCACTGAACTTTTTAATAATTCCTTCTGGAAACTATCTTTAACATTTTCTTGAGAATATATATTGATGTTGGAATCTTTTGTGCCCAATATTTTCATGAACTTGTTAAACTTTTTTTATGTCCTTAACATGTCCTTGTTACCAAAGACTGTATATATGTATTGTAGCATTTTGTGACAACCAATAATTAACACAACCAAACTTTTACATGTTACTTTTGACAATCTTTTTCTAAAGAGTGAAACCAGTAAAGTAAATAAACATCTTTTAAAATTGCATTTTCAAACCTTCTTTCGTATATAATTACACTCGTGCGGTACCTTACAACTCAACTTTGTTATGTATATATCAACAATGATCTACTTGTATAGGTAAAGTAGGCATTGCCTGGCCAGACTGAAATTATATTGATTATTAAACATACAAAAAAAAAATGTAAATGATTCTCAAATTTATTACAAAAATGTTAATTTAATTCAGTGAGCAAATCAGTAAATGGTCAATATATACCGCCAGCCTCGTCTGGCACCTGTGTCAGTGGCACATAAAATCACCCACTACACTCTCGGAGTGGTTGGCGTTAGGAAGGGCATCCAGCTGTAGAAACACTGCCAGATCTGATAGGCCTGGTGCAGCCTTCGGGCTTCCCAGACCCCAGTTGAACCGTCCAACCCATGCTAGCATGGAAAGCGGACGTTAAACGATGATGATGATGATGATGATTTTACTGAATGACTGCTATTCAGTTTTATTAATGCATGCCATTATGAAAGCTGAGTGGAAACTGTAATCAAGGTGAATTGCAGATCAATGTATTTTTCAAGGTCATGGTTAGACCTGAACAGGATAAACACAAACAGTTATATTTCAGCTATATAAATAAATAAAGTAGGTTAAAATTGTTAAAACATATTATTTGTAAATGTGTGTGTGTGTGTGTCTGGGTGGTGGGGTGGGGATGGGTTCTTCATATTATGGCAGAAAAAAAAATTATATTTTCATCCTTTAAGACTGTAAATATATATATTTCTTTACTACCCACAAGGGGCTAAACACAGAGGACAAACAAGGACAGACAGAGGGATTAAGTTGATTAGATCGATCCCAGTGCATAATTGGTACTTAATTTATCGACCCCGAAAGGATGAAAGGCAAAGTCGACCTCGACGGAATTTGAACTCAGAACGTAACGGCAGACGAAATACGGCTACGCATTTTGCCCGGCGTGCTAACGTTTCTGCCAGCTCGCTGCCTTTCAGACTGTAAATATATAGTTTAATGAAAGACCTGCAGGGGAACTGACTGATGTTATTGTCAGCAATGAGGTACAAATGAATCCAAAGTCACAGTCATCAGTATGATATGACAGTATTAGAAATAATGATAAATAACAATTATGTCACATCTAATTACTGCTAAATGAGAGGAATTAAACTGATGTGGTTGTTCAGAATAAGGTACGAGGAATCCAGACATAGTCTTCACTATGATATCAGAATAATAATAAGGATGACGGTTTCAGATTTTGGCACACCACCACCATCATGAGTTAACATCCACTTTCCATGCTGGCATGGGTTGGATGGTTTGACAGAAGCCGGAAAGCCAAAAGACTGCACCTTGCTTCACTGTCAGTTTTGGCAGGGTTTTTTCGGCTGGATACCCTTCCTAATACCAACCATCTTACAAGGCCAATAATTTCAGGGAATGGATAAATCAATTACACTAACTCTAGTGCTCATCCCTGAAAGGATGAAAGGCAACAATCGACTTTGGCAGAATTTGGACTCAGAATGTAATAATGGTTGAAATGCTGCCGAGCATTTTGCCTGGCATACTAACAAGTCTGCGAGCTCACCGCAATAATAATAAGTAGATGCTGTTATCAGTAGAATTGATATTGGAAATATAGATGACATTAACTTATTGATCTATGCAGGAGGAATGGTAGCTATAAGAAGACTAGGTATTCTTTAAGGAAACAATAAGAAGGAGCAGATGTGGAAAAAGAGATTAGAAAATAATATGAAAACTGTAAGAGAAGATGTAAGTAGAATAGAAAACTGAAAACAGGACAAGTTAGAAAACAATATTTGAATCTCTTGAGAAAAAAATATGTAGTTAAAGAGAAAAGATTTGAGACGGTCATGGAAGAGATGAAACAGTGTATCAAAGCAACAGCAGGTAAGTTTTGCAGATATCAGAAAAAATAGACCAGTTTGAACAGAACAGATTGTTTGAGACAGACCAGAGGAGATTTTATTGCCAAATAAATAGTGTAAAAGAAAGTACTGAAGATGAGAAGCCTAATGCAGAAGAAGTTCTGGAGTAATATTTGGGATAAGCCAGTTAATCATGATGAGGATGCAGCATGGTTAAAGAAAGTGAGGGACGAAGCCATTAGTTGGAAGCACCCAGATCTAAGACTAACAAATGTGTTAATAACTAAAGTTTAGAAAGAATACTGAAATGGAAGGGCCCAGGACTAGATTTAGTACAAGGGTATTGATTAAAGAAATTTAGTAGTTCTCATAGAAAAGAGTTTCAGTATTGCCTAAATGGAGGAGTCATTCCTGATTGGATGACTAGAGAGAGAACAGTACTCCTTATGGAAAGCGGACGTTAAACGATGATGATGATATGATTATTATTATTATTATTATTAACAGCAGATTTCACTATTGTTAAATGTTATTATCAGTAATGTGGTATACATGAATCCAAAGAGACAATCTTCAGTAATGTGACACTATTCTACTACTGCTAATAATAATAATAATCCTTCCTACTATAGGAACAAGGCTTGAAATTTAGGAGAGGGGGATAGATGACTACATCAACCCCAGTAATCAACTGGTACTTAATTTATTGACCCCAAAAGGATGAAAGGTAAAGTCAACCTCAACAGAATTTGAACTCAGAATGTAGCAGCAGATGAAATACCGCTAAGTATTTCACCTGGTGTGCTAACAATTCTGCCAGCAAATAAAAAACCTGTTGATGGAAATTAACAGATATTGTCCTGAAAGCAGTGTACAAGTAGATTCCAAGACACAGTCTTCAGTAAAGTGATGTCACCACAATGACAACAGCAATCATGGCTACAACATGACAACAGGAGCTGGTGAACCAGAGGCTAGCATCAAGTTCCAAAGTCTGCTTTGGCATGTTTTCATTGGCTGGACACCCATGCTAACACCAACCACTTTACACTGTGTATTGGATGATTTTTGTTATATCTGACACTGACATGAGTGAAGTGTAAATGTCACCCATTACACATTCTGTGTGAAAAAGCAGACCACAAGTTAGCATAGGAAGCAAATCTTAAACGCAATCAGCTGACACGTTCAGGAGACATGACTGTGATGGGGATGGACATGTGATGAGCCTGGCAACGTTTCTTGCGTGGAAACAAAATCAGATGTCAAGGTACTGAGCCATACAGTAGAAAAGGCAAAAAAAAAGAAAATGTTGCATGGCAAACCCACCTTATCCCTGACAGCAGAGAAAGATTTCTGTTTAAAAACAACAACAATCATGGTAATATGATGATGGTGGTGGTGGTGGTTATGACAGGGATGATGATGATAATGATGACAACGATAATGATGATGATGGTGGAGATGTTAGATGTAGTGGTGAGGCTGATCCCCGTGGTAATGAGGGGTGTGGATGGTGATGATGATTGATGTCATAGTCATGGCAGTGGTAGCAGTGGGGATGATGATGATGATGATAATAATGATGATGAGGAGAAGGAGGAGGAGCACAATGATGGTGGTTGTGGTAATGACGGTGGAGTTGATATACAAAAAAATCATCTACTAACTTATGGTACTCTTCCGTGCTTTGGCCGTCCTGTTGTGGTATGTAGTATGGTACTATGTAAGGACAACTGAGGTAGAAGTTAGCCAATAGTAGATCACCAAATTCAGGAAAATTCTGCCACAGACCAACAGCAACGAGAGCAATGGCGAAAGCAGATTCATGACTGGAGGACACTTGTTCTGCTCCTTTTTTCTGTTATTTGAAAATAATATACATAAATAAATGTTATTTTGAAGAAACAAACAAAAAACAAAAAAAAATCTCCTGCATAGCTGCAGGTGCGGCTGTGCGGTAAGAAGCTTACTTCCCAACCACATGGTTCTGGGTTCAGTCCCACTGTGTGGCACCTTGGGCAAGTTTCTTCTATTATAGCCTTAGGCTAACCAAAAACCTTGTGAATGGATTTGGTAGACAGAGAAACTGAACGAAGCCCATCATATATATATATATATATATATAATATATATATATATATATATATAATAATAATAATAATAACAATAATAATAATAAAAAATAAATGTGCCCTTTTAAAACCTAGCCAGGCTCATGGGCCCAGTTTCCCGGTTTCAATGGCGTATGTGTTCCCCAGCTGGACGGGACACCGGTCCATCGCAGTGTTACTCATTTTTACCAGCTGAATGGACTGGAGCAACGTGAAATAAAGTGTTTTGCTCAAGAACACAATGCATTGCCCAGTCCAGGAATCACAACCACAATCTTACGATCATGATGTTGAAACCCTAACCACTAAGCCACGTGCCTCCACACATACACATATATATATGTCTGTGTGTGTGCGTTTGTCCTCTGCACCATTGCTTGACACCAATCTAGGTGTGTTTATGTACCTGTAACTTAGCAACTCGGCAAAAGTGACATAATAAGTACTAGGCTTACAAAGAATACATCCTGGGGTTGATTTTTTCGACTAGAAAACCCTTTATGGTGGTGCTCCAGCATGGCCGCAGTTAAATGACTGAAACAAGTTAAAGAATAAAAAAATATCTTTACTCTTTATCATCTTTTATTTTTTACTTGTTCCAGTCATTAGAGTGTGGACAATGTGGAGCACCACCTGGAATTTGAAGAATTTTAATTGAACAAATTGACTCCAGTACTAACTGCTAGGTTACAGGGATGTAAACACACCAACACCAGTTGTTAAGTGGTGGTGGGGAAACAAACACACATGCATGTATGCACGCATACACACATACACACAGCTTCCATCTACCCATCTATTCACAAGGCACTGTTGTAGTAGAAGACACTTGTCCAAAGTGCCATGTAGTGAGAACTGAACCCAGAAGCATGTGGTTGGAAAGCAAGCAAACTTCTTATTTCTTTATTGCCCACAAGGGGCTAAACACAGAGGAGACAAACAAGTACAGACAAATGGATTAAGTCAATTACATCGACCCCAGTGCGTAACTGGGATACTTAATTTGTTGACCCCGAAAGGATGAAAGGCAAAGTCGACTTCGGCGGAATTTGAACTGAGAACATAGTGGCAGACGAAATACAACCAAGTATTTCACCCGGCGTGCTAATGTTTCTGCCAGCTCGCAGCCTGAGTAGTAAGAAGCAAATTTCTTATCACACACACACACACAAAAAATATTATATAAATGTTTATCAGAAAATGAAACATGTACTTACAACTATCATTTTTGCAATAAAGAATATAGCATAAGTGATTCCTTCGGGTTGTTCTTTTGTAGAAATATGCTTATTGGAAACCTCAATTGTTTGTCCCTGAACAAGCATCGTTAATTTGGTTAGTTTATCCTTCAAGTGGGTTCCACTGACAGGTGAAATGGCATTAATTAGCGTATTGGCTGCTTTACGAATACTAAACACATATTCTTTTAACTGAAAGAAAAAAAAAAGGGAATGAGTTATAGCATATAAATAAATAAATTTTAGCATTATAAAGTTTTGAAACTAATCCAGATATGGCAAACATTGTGTTAAATTGATATGTATATCATGTCTTATTCATTTATTTTTCATTTAATTAATTTATTTTTAGATGATTATTATAATTTTAAATACATATATTATAAATTGGAGTACATGGTAACCTACATCATACTAGGTTGCATGCCTTCAATTCCAATTCCACTTGCTGCCACAACATGTTATTATATTAACAAAAATCTGTTGAAAATATACCAAATCTAAATGACCTTGTATACTGAGCACCCTCTAATGTTGTGGAAGTTCATGGCATTAAAAAAAAAATTGAGGGAAAAAGAAAGACACGCGATGGAAACTAAGATTTGAGAATCAAATTAAATGGTTCTATAGAAATCTTGAACAGATAAATGAGAGCAATGGAAAGAGGATAGAGAAGGGAAGACAGCAACAACCTTCAAAGAAAGTATGAAAGACACAAAGGATTGTAAGGGTATTTAAAGAAGAGACAAGACACAAAAAAAAAAAATTAAAGCAGTGTCAGTTAAAAGAAAAGAAAGATATCAATAGTAGGTACATGTGTTGCTGTGTGGTAAGAAGCTTGGTTCTGGGTTCGGTCCCACTGTGTGACACCAAGGGCATATGTCTTCAACTATAGCCGTGGGCCAACCAAAGCCTTGTGAGTGGATTTGGTAGGTGGAAACTGAAAGAAGTCCATTGTATACATGTGTGTGTCTGTGTGTATGTCTTTGTGTCTGTGACTGTGTTTGTCCCCCCACTACCACTTGACAACTGGTGTTGGTGTGTTTATACCCCTGTAACTTAACAGTTTGGCAAAAGAGACTGATAGAATAAGTACCAGGCTTAAGAATATAAGTCCTGGGGCTGATTTGTTGAACTGAAACACTTCAAGGTAGTGCTCCAGCATGGCTGCAGTCAAATGACTGAAACAAATAAAAAATAAAGGACAAAAATAAATAAAAACATTTTTTTAAATACCAGCAGATCAGGCTCTTCAGAAACAATGAGAAGGAATTTTACCAACAACTGAACAATGAAGAAGAATATCAGGGGAATAATGTATGTACCAGACTCAGAAGCAACAAATACCTTTTGGTCAGATATCTGAAGTGAAGAGGGTCAACATAATATGGAAGTGGACTGGTTCACTTCCATGTTATGCTGAAACGGAAAACAGGTTAAAACAAGAAAATATAAATATTACAGATAAGAGGGTGAAAAAGATGCTTCAGAAAATATCAAATTAGAAAGCTCCTGGATCAGAAGGGTTCTGACTCAAAAATTTCTAGAACTTGAACAGCTTTTTACAACAGCTTCTTACTGATTGCATACAAAATGGAATCACCAACATAGATGAGAAAAGGAAAGGCTGTGCTAATATCGAAAAACAATAAAAACAGAGGTAAAGTCAGTTGTTATAGACCTAATATGTGCTGACTGGAAACTATTAACTAACTTCAAAGCAAATGAAGAGCATAGCTTTGTGGAGAAGGAGAATTTATTGCCAGAGGAGCAAAAAGAATGCATAAAGAAGTCAAGGGAAAATGCTGATCTGATGCATAATGATAGTAGGACACTAAATGTGATACGAATAAGAAGCAAAAAAATATAGCTATTGGACAGATAGACTTCAAAAAGTTTATGACGATGTTCTACACTGCTGGCTCATGGAATGTCTGGGGACACTCAAAGTCAATGAGAAGATAAACTGTGTTTTTTTTTAGAAATAAGAAACAATTAGAGCAATGGAAGTAAAACAAATGTGAATCATTAGGAAATGTGAAAATACAAAGGGGGATACTCCAGGGAGACTCACTCTCTCCTTTACTTTTCATCATTGCATTAATCCCTTTAACAAAGATATTGAGAAAATACAGGCCTTCCCTATGAATTTGCTTAAACCTACAGTATATGGATGACCTCAAACTGTATACAAACCCCCCAGCCACCCAAAATCCTAGACTCCCTTATCCAAATGGATTATTTACCAAGGATGATTATTTACCAGGGATGATGATGATGATGATGATTGGTATGCAATTTGGATAAAAAGTGTGCAGCATTAATTATGAAAAGAAACTGAAAGACAAACTCTGATGTTATAAAATTACCAGATATCATTAGATCGCTGAGAAATAATGAAGGGTACAAGTACCTTAGGATAAATAGGATAATGGAAGGAGGAGAGAGAAAATCTCTGTACTGTAACATTGTACCCACTTCTAGTACTCAAACATTCCACTCACATTCTGTACTCTAACACATTATCCACGTCATGCACTCTAACATCTTTACTAACTTTGTGTACTTTAATATGTCACTCACTTTCCGTGCTTTAGCACCTTCCTAACTTACTGTACTTTTTTTTATCATCTTACCCACTTTCTGTACTCTTTAAACCTCATTTCTTTATTGCCCACAAGGGGCTAAACATAGAGGGGACAAACAAGGACAGACAAAGTGATTAAGTCAATTACATTGATCCCAGTGCGTAACTGGTACTTTATTTATTGACCCCCAAAAGGATGAAAGGCAAAGTCGACCTCAGCTGAATTTGAACTCAGAACATAACGGCAGACGAAATACTGCTAAGCATTTCGCTCAGCGTGCTAACGATTTTGCCAGCTCACCGCCTTATTCACCTCTTATACTCAAACAGTTTACCTACTTCCTGTACTCTCTAACACCTTATTCTCCTCCTGATAACCCAATGTACAATACTAACTGATAATGATGATGGTCATACTTGGTAATTTCAGGCACTCCTTTTAGATATAATGGTTTCTGAAGCAAAATGTTATTTACAAGATCCCAAAGGCTGAAATCCCATTGCTGTTTTAACCACAGGTAAGAGGTTACCAAGCAGATTTAGGATCAAATACATTCCTGTTATGAACAGGCAAGTCATTGCTTATTTTTTTCCAGTCTCGGTATATTTAGGACGTATCTCAGCCCCTCTCAAGAAGAGGCAGCAAACTGGAGGGTAATTTAGCTATTTCTTTGAGTTAAGTGACAATACAAAGACTCTTAGCTTGATATTCCATTGTTTAGTTTCGGTGACAAAGTGACAGTCAAATGCCATGTCACGAATCAAAACACAAGAAATAACAAAAAATATAATGAATTACAAAGATATTTTAATTAGTTGCCATAATGATTGTTAGCATGAATAGGAGCTTATATTGTATTGCTGCTACCATTACTGTTTTAACATCTACTTTTACATGCTTGCAAGGGTTGGTCTGAGTTATTGAGGTAGATTTTCGATGGCTGGATGCTCTTCCTGTCACCAACTAATATTATATATATATATATATATATATAGATTATATTATATATTATATGGAAAAAAAGTACCTATCACCAACTAATATATATATATACAACTGAAAAATAGGATAAAATCTTTATAAGAATTTATCAAGTAGTAGCGTGAAAAACCTCATAAGGGGAAAATCCATCAATATCCTCTTAAATGTATTTACTTATATTAAGGACATTACTATACATAAATACCTCACACTAAGAGGGACTCTTAAAGTCAAAACTACCATAATAAATAGACACATTGTACCAAACTCGAGGGAATGCAACATTCGAAGCGAACATTTCAAAAACAGAATTCAGCTGCATATCATATGATTTCATAATTAGTACACAAAATCCACTTTTTAATCTTCAGTGCAAGCATATATATATACACACATATTTATATATTTGACATGCTTCTTTCAGTTTCAAAACTACTTATAAAGACTTCATCAGGCTTGGGAGTTCTGGGGGCTGAAACCACTACCATATGGCAGGAGAGCAAACTTCTTAAGCACACAGCCATAGCTACTCTGTCTGTCTGTCTGTCTGTCTGTATGTCTGTATGTATGCATGCATGTATATATACTACACTCCAAGAGTGAAGTATATATATATATATAGTTGAAATTTACAGAAAAACAAAAGACGAAGACAGGTGTATAAACAACAAGCAAGTATATTAGTTTGAGGCCTGGAAAGGTGTGAAAGTCATTTAAGTTTTGAGCCTACGCTCTTTAACAGAAAGGAACATGAGGAAATAAACAGAGAGAGAGAATGAAAAATACTTGTGGATTTAGCAGTCAATCATGGCGACTGGTTGATAAAAGGTAGTTGGACAGGAAAGCTAGGAAAAAGGGGAGATAATAAAGTACTAGTGATCCAAAAATGAAGGTATGCATGCATGTATGTATGTGAGAGTAAGTGTGTGTGTGTGTGGATAGGGGCTAGTGACTTTGACATGTGGATGTGTGCATAAGTGTATGTCTGTAATGTGTAGGTGTGTATATGCATATGTGGGTGCTGGGAAGTGTTCAGTGCTAGTGTGTGTGGAGTGGTGTAATGTGGTATAGTGGTGTGGGGATGTGAGGGTGGGGTGTGGAGGTAGGGGTGAGGTATGTGGGAGTAAGATGTGTGGGTTTGGGTGGAAGGGTATCAATGAAGGGAGAAGGTGGGTAGGAGTGAAGAGAGGATGTAGGTGTCAGGGCAAGAGATGAGAGGAGAGGTGGGTAAGAATGAAGAGAGGAAGTATGTGTCAGATGAAGAGAGAAGGGGAGTCAGATGAAGAGGGGAGGGGAGTTGAACCCATGTGGCGCAGAGGAGCAAAGAGAGAAAATTAATTCCTGTTCTCTCTCTATATATATACGTGTGTGTGTGTGCATTCACACGTGTATATGTATATATATATATATATATATGTATATATTTCTTTATTGCCCACAAGGGGCTAAACATAGAGGAGACAAACAAAGACAGACAAAGGGATTAAATCAACTACATCGACCCCAGTGCGTAAATGGTACTTTATTTATTGACCCCGAAAGGATGAAAGGCAAAGTCGACCTCGGCAGAATTTGAACTCAGAACGTAACGGCAGACGAAATACACTTTCATATATTTAAAATTCTATAAAAAGTGTAAATACTGAAGTAATGAGTTTTTGTTCATAAATTTATAATTTTTGAATTATCAAAGAATGAACTATTGTTTTAATTAGATAAAAAAAAAAAATATATATATATATGGCAAGGTTTATACTCTGAAAACTCATCATGTTACAAATTTAAAGAACTGAAGTTGTAGAAAAAAAAAAGTATGAAAACGGTGCAACATACCTGAGGATTTTTTAGGAATGGTTCAAGAGTTTCTTCCACTTCTTTCAGTTTATTCTTTAAGCGTAAATATTCTTTGAGAATCGCAGGATCAATACATTGAGAGAAGAACTTCAGTACTAAAAAGAGAAAAAATAGTTATATATATATATTATATATATATGATGATATATATAATATATATATATATATATATATATTATATATATGATGATATATATATATATATATATATATATACAACTTACACCCACACACACATACGAGTATATACATAATAAGTAATAATCAATTATTACCTATATGCTTCATTACAAATCTTATAAACCCTTAATTTTATAATATAATATTTATTTATATGACGGTCATTTTATTGTTTACTTTGATATTGATAAATATGTTTGACACATCTCTAAATATATTTTGACTTCACTTAGCCTTTACACACACACACACACACACATTAATGTACATAAATATATACCGATCTAAGAATTTTTGTCCCTTCTTGGAGTAAAATAATACTAGTGATTTTTTATATATTAAAAGACGAAAGACAATTGAGAGAGAGAGAGAGAGAGAGAGAGAGAGAGAGAATTTTGCTATAGAATATCAGACCTTTGGCCTTAGCACTTTCTTCTGAGTCTTGTGGTTTTACTGAAGGTTCCTGAAAAGAAAAATAGAAATACAACCCATAACCAACAATCAACAAAATAATTTTTGAAGTAGGTGAGAAAATAGATGTAGAAATTGCCAATATGACACTAATATGTGTGTGTGTGTGTGTGTGTGTGTGTGTGTGTGTGTGGTGTTCAATTATAATAAAAACAATTTTACATGAGTCTGAAAGGTTACTCCATACTTTTGCAGGATACAAATTTATTATTTCGTTTTGGGATTTGGTTTACAAGATCCTTTATGTGAGTTTGTGTGTTGAAGCATATTCTGTTGTGTCTGGGGAGAGTCACTCTCTTTTAGTGCCTTATAATTTAACACACTCACCGGTAAAATTATAAGGCACTAAAAGAGAATGACTCCCCCCCCCAGACACAGCAGAAATTTATTATTGTTAAACAAGAGTATTGTTAATATTATTGACTGTGAACAACATTATTGTTCAGGAATAATAAATAAATAAATATGTGTGTGTGTGTGTATGTGTGTATGTGTGTATGTATAAAATAAAAACAAGATGAATAGTGTTTAAATTTACAACAATTGTTCTGTTAGGCTAATTTAAACAGTCAACTTGTGACTGACCAATATTCTGACAAGTGGAGTTTTACAGTTAAAGTACCAGTATAAAGAAATCCAACAAATAGATGTGTTTTGAGCTGGCAATCACTTGCAGTATAGATAAATGAGGTGAAGAGATATAATTTGTAGTTCATATTATAAGATAACAGAGAGAAGTTTAGAGAATGAAACTTAGGTTAATGCAGACAATTTGGTCAGTTTTGTATAATACTTAATTATTTATATATATATATATATATATATATATATATATAGGCTGTGTGGTAAGAAGCTTGCTTCCCAGCCACACAGTTCTGGGCTCAGTCCACCGCATGACACCTAGGGCAAGTGATTTTTACTGTAGCCTTGAGTCAACCAAAGCCTTGTGAGAAGCCTGTCACATATATATATATATATATATATATATATATATATATATATAGTTAATCCAAACAAGAAAACACAAAAAAAACACAACAACGAGAGGACGTGGAACAAATAAAGTATTATGGACGCTCAGGAAAGAAGGGAAGAAGGAGGGTTTAACGTTTTGAGCGGAGCTCTTCGTCGGAAACATAGGAGAAAGATCCCGAGAAGGGAAGACAGAGGAAAAAAATCGCCTCCCGCTACCCCTGCCAACTGTTTGACAACCGTTGTTGATGTGTTTACATCTCCTAACTTAGTGGTTTGGCAAAAGAGATTGATAGAAGAAGTACCAAGCTTAAAAAGAGGAAAACAGTCATGCCTGTTCAGCATCTCTACTAAAAATGATCGACTGGAAGATGGTAATACCAAACAATTTTATCTCTATAGATGATTTGTTTTTGCATAGTACACTATTCAAGGCTATGAAAACAACTTTGAGTACCACTGTAAACAATCTTAGTTATTATCTATAAAGACAATGATCTAATTGTTATTATGGCAAATGAAAAACACAAGTTCCTGCATTGCATCTAAACAACAAGGAAACAAGTAACAAAAATGGAACATTGCCAGAATCTCAGATATCTTGGTATGCTACCAGACCATGGTCTGGCATTCACTCTTACATAATAGCATGCGAGCCAAAGTGAGTACAACGGAAAATATTATACAAAATTTAACGGATTCTCAGTGTGGATGCAAGTTCCCAAACAACTCAGAATGACAGAACTGGTCTTACACTTGTCAGCGGCAGAATATGTGTAGTCATTGTGGACAAGACCAGAGTTTCTCACAGAAGGGGCCCATATATAGATAATTGAAAACAAAGGGTTATGAAATTGTTAAACTTGATCAAAACCATGGCCAAAGAGCAAAGTTAAATGTTTGAAAATTCCATTTTTATTCTCATTAATAAAAGATGGTGGTGGTGGCGGGTGATGTAGGTAATTCATCATCATCATCATCATCGTCATCATCATTTAGCATCTGTTTTCCATGCTGGTATGAGTAAGATGATTTGACTGGAACTGCACCAGTTAGTTTTGGATTGGTTCCTCCAGCTGGATGCCCTTTCCAATGCCAACCACTCTACAGAGTGTACTCGGTGCCTTTTACAGTCACTGGCACTGACCATGACTATGATTTCATTTAGCTTGACATGTCTTCTTAAACGCAACAAATTGCCAAAAGTCTTGGTCACTGGCTCTGTGAGACTCAGCATCCGAAGATCATATTTCCTCACTTCATCCCGCATCTTCCCAGGTCTACTATTTTGTTTTTGTGGATGGAGGCAGTGGGGTCTTTAGTATTTGTCAGTTTGAAAACTGTTGGAATAGACCTTCACATACAAGATTGGATGGGGGGGTGGATGAAAAGTTCCTAGCTTTGGGTAAAAGAAAATACAAGAGGATCAATTGATTATGATTTTATTCAATATATTCCCCTCCCAGATTCACACACTTATTGCAGTAGGTCTTCAGTTTTTCTAATTCCTGTAAAAGAACTTGGAAGGTTGGGTGTCCAACCAAGTCTTTTGCAATACCCATAAAGCCAGGAAATTTTCATCACCCCACCTACCATATAAACAAGCGATCTCAGACCTGCAATACACAAGTAATCTAGACAACTCACATGCACTGCCCCCATTTCTGTTTCTTCTATTCAATAATTTCAGAAAATACATAAATGATTATTTTCTTCCAGCCATTTTAAAATAAAAATGTTATTATCAAACAGTTATAGGTGTAGGAATGGCTGTGTGGTAAGTAGCTTGCTTACTAACCACATGGTTCTGGACGCAGTCCCACTGCATGACACCTTGGGCAAGTGTCTTCTACTATAAGCGTTGGGGCTGACCAAAGCCTTGTGAGTGGATTTGGTAGACGGAAACTGAAAGAAGCCCGTCGTATGTATGTGTATATATGTATGTGTGTATATATATATATATATATATATATATATATACACATATATATATATGTATGTATGTGTGTATGTGTGTGTATATGTTTGTCGCCCCAACAGCGCTTGACAACCGATGGTGGAGTGTTTACGTCCCCGTAACTTAGCAGTTCGGCAAAAGAGATCGTTAGAATAAGTACTAGGCTCACAAAGAATAAGTTCTGGGGTCGATTTGCTCGACTAAAGGTGGTGCTCCAGCATGGCCACAGTCAAATGACTGAAACAAGTAAAAGAGTTGTCATGAGTGAAGAATGTGCAGAAAGTGGGGCTCACAGACACCCCTATTATGAAAATGATAAATTTACTAAAAATATTGTATACACAGCCATTGTTTGATTGTCAAAATTACCTGTCTGTGGTATATAATGTAAAAAAACTAATATGTAGTTTGATCTGGCATACAACAACAGGTCATGCACTAGTGCTAATAACATTTTACTTCTTGTCAAACACTGCTCTCCTGAACCACAATACCATTACCACTGCCGGTGCTAACAACAAAGGACTATGTTAAATAATGAGATTATGATACATGAACTGCATAACAGAAATATCATAGGTATGTACTTACTGTGGGAGGCACCTGTTCATTCGTTACTTTTTCATGTGATACTGTCACTTGTTGTTGAGCTTTTAATGATTCTTCCTCCTCTTTTCCTTTTTGGTTTGCTGTTTCTAAATAGATAAGAAATACTTTAAATCAGCTCACTGTCTACAATAGTTCTCAACAGGGGTTTATATGGCCCTAGCAGGCTCATATAAGATATTATTGTTGAAATTTATGTGCAATAAACACCTGTTTCTGTCTTCATTCCTGATCTCTCTCTCTCTCTCTCCAGTTGGGTAAACTTGTACCTCTTCTACAGCAACATAATGCCAAAGGTCTTGGTCATTGCCTCTGTGAGGCCCAACGCTTGAAAGGTGTTCACCAGCATGGGTGCTCTTGGATTGACGGGTCCTCTCAAGCACAGCGCATTGCCAAAGGTCTTGGTCACTAGGCATTGCCTCTGTGAGATTCAAAGTTCGAAAATCATGCTTCACCACCTTGTTCCATGTCTTCCTGTGTCTACTTCTACCACAGGTTCCTTCCACAGTTAGAGATCAGCACTTCTTTAAACAGCTGTCTCTCTTGCACACCACATCTGATGCCTCTTATGCCTAACTTTGCTTTCAAGATGCTTACACTCTGTTCAACATGCACACTAACACTGCACATCCAGCGAAGTATACTGGCTTCATTTCTTTCAAGCCTGTGCATGTCCTTGGCTGTCACAGTCCATGTTTCACTGCCATGCAGCATATCTGTTAGCACACAAGCATCAAACAATCTGCCTTTCACTCTGAGAGAGAGGCTCTTTGTTGCCAGTAGGGGTAGGAGCTCTCTGAAATTTGCCCAACCTAATCTTATTCTCATAGTTACACTCTTGGAGCATTCACCTCCACTACTAACTTTTTTACCTAGATAACAGAAGCCATCTACTACCTCTAGCCTTTCCCTGCTGGCAGTTGATAGGATCTATTTTCTGCCCACTTTCAGTGTTTATTGTACCTGTGCGTCTGCCACACACAAAAGCTAGTTTCCCTGTTAACCTTCCTCTGATATTGTTGCACCTTTTATGTGTCCAAAGCTTACACTGGGTGCATCTTACAGAGTTTCTATTGACGCCTTTGTTTGTAAACAGGAAGGGTATCTGGCTGTAGAAAATTTGCTTCAACAAGTTTAGTATGACCCATGCCAGCATGGACAAGTGGACATTAAAATGATGATGATGATATATGCATGATACAAGGTGAAGAGAAGAATAAAACTACTTACCAACATTCAGTTTTACAATTTTGTTAACGTTTTGTAGTTCCTCAAATATGTTGGCTGCCTTAACAAAATCTTCGGCAGTAACATTTCCTGAGCTTTCTGCATGTGTAAGGAGATCGTTAGCCATTGTGTTCAGGTTGGTCACAGCAGTCTCATATTTGTCAATGTTTGCAAAATGTTTCTTGTACTGACATTCCTTTAACATTGATGAAAACACTTCGCTCTGTAATTGTGACTTTTGTAGCTCCTCTCTCAACTGTTCCAACTTTTGTTCTCTATTAAAATAAAACAGTGGTGGTGGTGGTGGAAGGGAAGCAAATGTAAAAAAACTATAAGAGCAAAAGCAGATGTATTTTTAAAGAAATTTAAGCATGTTTGACAGTAAATAATTTCTACAGACAGACTAAAGTTTTGAGTAAGTGAACTGACAGAATATTAAACAACCTGTGACAAGTTAGTAGTTTAGATTCAGTCAACAGTACAGCACTATGTCCATTTACCTATCAAATGGTATGGTCTGTCTAAATGTAAATACAGGCAAAGTACTGCAGACAAATTTTAAAGGGGTGGGGGAATATACCCTTTTATGTGATCTATTAATTTGTGAAGGTGCATGGATCAGTGGTTAAAGGCAGTTAGTTTAATTCCCAGACTGGGCTGCGTGTTGTGTTCTTGAGCAAGACACTTTATTTCATGTTGCTTCATTTCACACAGCTATAGAAATGAGTTGCAGTGTAACTGGTGCCAAGCTGCATCAACCTTTGCCTTTCCTTTGAATAACATCACGGGTGTGGCGGGATGGGGGTCATGCATGGGTGACTGCTTGTCTTCCATAAACAACCTTGCCCAGACTTGGTGCCTCAGAAGGGAACTTTCTGGGTGCAATCCCAGTCATTCATGACCAAAGGGGGCCTTTACCCTTTTACTCTTTAGTTTGTATTATGTTTATGGGTTTGGCAGCGTTGTATTGGTCTCATCAACACAAGCCAACAGGGTGACAAATCAACCAACTGATTGACTTGACGGTGTGTCAAACAAACATAGACTAAGAGAAAAGTGAAAAAAGAAGATGACAATGATGAGGAGAAGGAGAGAGCGCGTTCATGTGAAGCATTAGACATCTTGTTTAATATGCTGATGCTGCATTAACAAACACCAACTATTCAAATTGTTTTCATTTAATCATGTAGTATTTTGTAGCTTCAAGATTTTGGTGGTGTAGTTATTTACTTACTTTTAGAATGACATTGCAGGGTAGGTGTGATAATCCAAATCTAACCAGTCTGGACATAAAAAATGGCTAGAATATTTGGGTTGGATATGACCAGATTAAATGCTAAAGGATTAAATAATGATGATAACAATCATTATTTTTATCAATTTCCACTCTATACAATGGCTTTTGAAACTAATTGTCACTCCTAGGTTACTGTAACTTCTGGATATTTGTGTTGCTATTGTCATATGTGAAGGCACATGGCTCAGTGGTTAGAACGTCGAGCTTACGATCGTGAGGTTGTGAGTTCGAATCTAGGACCAGGCTGCATGTTGTGTTCTTGAGCAAGACACTTTATTTCACGTTGCTCCTGTTCACTCAGCTGTAGAAATGAGTTGCGATGTCACAGGTGCCAAGCTGTATCGGCCCTTGCCTTTCCCTTGGATAACACCGGTAGCGTGGAAAGGGGAGGCCTGTATGCATGGCCAACTGCTGGTCTTCCATAAACAATCTTGCCCAGACTTATACCTGGGAGGGTAACTTTCTAGGTGCAATCCCACAGTCAGTCATGACCGAAGGGGGACTCAGTAACATTGTCATATAATGACCCTGGCACAAAATTATATTAATCACACACAGGAAGTGTAGTGAAATCACTGATAATCGAACAGCAAAGACAGCCTTCATGTGTGGTAGGTGCACAGGAGCATTAAACATGCAGAAAACCCAGTTACCTGGGTTCACAGTCTTCCTCCTTCATTCTTTCAAATATATCCGCTCTCTCTATTGTTCTCTGAACACCTCAAATCACCAGCAACTCTTTGACTACATTTCCTCCAGTTTTGAGAATATAAATCTCACATTTCCCCTCTCTGAAGACATCATCCTTAGAAACTTCAATGCTCATGAATCTTCATGGCTCTCAAACTCACACCACAATCATGCAGCCAGTGCAGATGCTGAATCTTTCATTATTCCCAACTCTTTACACCAATTTGTTTCATCTCCTACTCACATTCCAAACCAACACACAGACACACTAAATACTTTTGATCTCTTTCCCACCCCAAATCCTAGACTCAACAAAAGTCATAATTGTCTTTGTATCCTTCAGTTTTATCTTGACTATCAAACACACAAAAATTGCATCAACATCATCAACAATTACAAAAAAAATAAACAAAACAAAAAACAATGCTTTGATTGGCTTGATCTCATATTAAAACATGGTGGAAATATAAATACAGGGAAATCATTACATCTTGAAAGATTAGGCTAATTAATCAGGAAAATGACGATGAGAACAACTCAAGCAAACATTTAAATCACCATGAAATATTTTTACCTGTCTTTCTGAGCAGCTTCTTCTTGTTGCTTTCTTTTGGTTTCCTGTAGCTTTTGAACGATATTCTGAAAAATAATTTTAAAGTTTCAAAATCACCCAGAATTAAATAATTAATTAATCGTCCAAATTAAGCAAATCAGATTTGGAGTTTACATAGCAATTAGTCAGGCAATTTCACAATACTTTGTTAAAAACCTAATTAAAACTGAAAAGAAATTATGATGAAAGCTATGCCGTTCATGTAGAAAAGACAAGAAATACCAGACATCCTAGTTAAAATGAGGAGGGAAGTTCCAAGAGAGAATAAAAAAACAGAGGTAGAGAATAAACATTCACATAACATGAAAAAATAATAATTTAAATCTTCCTGAAATCACAGATTTTTTTTGTTTTTTTTTAAAGAAAGCTACAATAGAATCCCAGGAAACTATTGAGATACTTGGTGTTGTTTTAACCCTTTAGTTGCCTATATTTTGTCAAAATATAGTGCCTTTACTTTAATTAATTTTGAAAATAATGAAGAATTTAGTATAACTTTGTCTTGATTAAGCTGATGTTTGGAACATAAAATTAATGTGGAGTTCTGAAGGAAGGCTTTGATTAAGATCTCTCTAACCTTTTTATTGAAACACACTTCCTTTGTTTTAATTGATTTTGAAAATAATGAAGAACTAAGTAAGATATTCTTGTTGTTACTATGCTGGGGTTTGAAATACATACTAACATGAAATGTTAATGGAAAAGTTTTAACTTGGATTTCTTTACAACAAGAAGTTTGTATCACAGAATCAGGAAGAATCTCAGACAGGTTGGTATAAAAAGGGTTAAGGCATGGACATATCAGACAGTTGAGCATGTTACCCAGGGGTCAAGGGACCCAAGGCTAATTTTTCTATGCTGTAATTTGCCAATAAATATTATATAGACTTCAAGGCACTGCATTGTCCAGTGGTTTAGAAGTTTAGAGTGTTGTGAAGGTAGTTCAGGATGTTCTGTATTGCTAGACATCGAGCAAAAAATATTCACTAAATGAAATAAAATGAGATAAACTGGATACAAAGATGAGATGGTCATGACTGGATATCTCTATCACAGGCTCACTTCATGAGAGAAGAACTAGGGTTAAACAACATCTGCTAACTCAAAAACATTCAATCTATTGATTTATTGTATAGATTAAAGAAGTCCACTAATTGTATGTATGTATGTATGTTTGTATGCAGGTGTATATATATTCACACACATGTATGTATGTGTGTATATATTATATATATATATATATATATATATATATATATATATATATACACATATACAGTACAAATTAAGATAGGGGTTAAGAGGGTAACCCACTATGGGATATCAGTTATCCAATATACTGCTGATATATATATAGTTAATCCAAACAAGAAGCACAACAACGTAAGGGCATGGAACAAATATAGTATTATTGGACGCTCAGGAAAGAAGGAGGGTTTAACGTTTCTAGCGGAGATCTTCGTCAGAAAATAGGAGAAGGATATATATATATATATATTATATATATACATACATACATACATATATATATATATATATATGCTGCACTGGCATAGGCCATGGTTACAGTCTCACTTGGCTTGCTGGGTCTTCTCAAGCACAGTTTATCTCCAAAGGTCTCAGTCACTTGTCATTGCCCCCTGTGAGGCCCAACATCTGAAGGTCGTGCTTCACCACCCTATCCCAGGTCTTCCTGGGTCTACCTCTTCCACTGGTTTTCTCTACTGTTAGAGTGTGACACTTTGTCACACAGCTGTCCTCACCCATACACAACACATAACCATACCAGCACAGTCATCTCTCTTGCACACCACATCTGATGCTTCTTATGTCCCACTTTTCTCTCAGAGCACTTTAGCTGGACCCATGAAAAATTCACAGAAAATATTAAAAAATGTAAGCATCTATAGTTTGTGTGCTGGTGCCATGAGAAATGTTTCTGTATTGTGGCAGTTAAAGGCGGCGAGCTGGCAGAATTGTTAGCACACCGGGCAAAATGCTTAACGGTATTTCGTCTGTCTTTACATTCTGAGTTCAAATTCTGCCAAGGTTGATGTTGCGTTTTATCCTTTCGGGGTCGATGAATTAAGTACCAGTTGCATACTGGAGTCGATCTAATTGACTGGCCCTCTCCCAGCAAAAATTTCAGAACTTGTGCATATAGTAGAAAAGTATATTGCGACAGTTACAGAATATAGACAGAAGTGTAAAAGTGATAATTATATAATCCAACCAAAATATCTATATAAGCACCACGAAATTTGGAAACAGTAAAATCTATAATATTATTCTGCTTGTTCCTACAAGACTGGCTGCTTTGTTCATGTGTTATGCTAAGGGAAGTAATAACTCAAGTGGGAAATGAAAAGTTGGGCATAAGAGCAATCAAATGTAGCATGCAAGAGAGATGACTACGTTGGTTTGGACATGTGATGCATATGAATGAGGACACCTTCATGAAGAAGTGCCAATCACTGAAAGTGGATGGTACTCACGGAAGAGGGAGACCCAGGAAGACATGGGATGAAGTGGTAAGGACTGATCTCAGAAAGTTGGACTTCACGGATTAAATGACCATAGACCGAGACGTTTGGCGATATGAAGTTCTTGAGAAGGCCCGCCCACATCAGTGAAACTGAGTTCTAGATGAACTGGGGGAAAAAACTTCTCACACATTCTACCACAATGAACCAAACTACATTTCTACATCCCTTCTCTTCCTCACATTCCCACTTCATGTACTATGATAACCTCTCACTCCCCAATCTTGTCCTCTAGGCCCGGTGCCACTGTATCATTACTCTACTTGCCCCGACCTGTGTGTTCTACCCACATGCCTTGTCTCACTCTATTATTGCCATTTGCTAGCCCCTTACCTGCATGTTCCACCCACACATAACAAGAAAACTTTTCCCTCACCCTACCCCAACAAACCAATTTACATCTCTTGTCTTTCTTGCATTTCCTCCTTCATTCACCATGCCTAGCTCTCGCTTCCCAATCCTGGCTTTACACCCCTGTTACTTTGTATCATTGCTACCCGGTAGCCTCTCCAACTCTATATATACCCAGGTCTTTTGCCACTTACTTGCACTCTCTTCGCAATATCCTGTCACTTATACTATGGCATTTGAACCTCAAGGGCATGCTCTGGCACTTGCCACTATCTAGACCTCTCTTTTTCTTTACTCAACCATCTTATTTATACTCTGATCCCCATTCCTTGTGAGCATGCCCGGTATTTTGCCATCATCTTCATCCTGCTGTCGCTCTCTCTCTCTCTCTCCTTCTCCTGCACTTTCCTCAGGTTGGGCAACTGTATATTTTCTTTGCGGTAGCACACCTGTTTCTGTCTTCATTCCTGATCTTTCTCTCTCTGGCTGGGTAGCCTTGTACTTCCTCTTCAGCAAGACACCTATATCTGTCTCACTATAACCTTTTCATCATCACTTCCTCCAATGCCTCCTCCCCTCTTAGAAGATTTTGTCTTGCAAGTACTTGGTGGCCCTGTCAGTGCAGGTGCTACTTAAAAGCATCCAGTCCACACTGTAAAGTGTTTGGCATTTGGAAGGGCATCCATCTGTAAAAACTTTGAAACTGACCTTGCTCATGCTTGTGCCACATAAAAAGAACTAAGTCCACTCTACTGAGTGGTTGGTGCTAGGATGTGCATCAAGCTGTAAAAACCCTGCCAAAACAGTTACAGAAGTCCAGTGCAAGCTTCGGCCTGGCTAGCTCTTGTGCTACCATCCCACCCTTGCTAGCATGGAATGTTAAATGATGATGATGATGTTAAATGATGATGATGCATGACCATCATCATCATCGTTGTTTAACTGCCATCTTCCATGCATTCAATGGGCAGGATGGTTTGCAGGAGCTGGCCAGGTAGAAAAACTACCCTATGCGGCTGTGTTTGTTTTGGCAGGGTTTTTACAGCCAGATGCCCTTCCTAACACTGACAACTGACAGCAGGGTAGTCTCAGTGCTTTTTACATGGCACTTGTGCAGGTAAGGTTAGTTTTGGTATGATTTTCACAGTTGGATGCCCTTCCAAATGCCAACCACTTTACAGAGTGGACTATATATATATATATATATATATATATATATATATTCTTTGCTTGGATTGTACCAGTCGACTTGGATGTTCGACATCTCTTTGAAGGATTTCAATCCTCACCTCTTTTATATATATATGTGTGTGTGTGTGTGTGTGTGTGTGTGTGCATGTAAGAGTGAGAGAGAGAGAGAGAGAGAGAGAAAGGAGAAAGGGAGACAAAGAGAGAAACTGAATTAATAGAATTGGTGAAACTATAGAAAGAGAAAACACAAAAGTGAGAGTTTATATTATTCTGTATAAGTGTATCAAAATCACAGCCACAATCAAAAGTGAGTGTGCTTCTTTGGATGTGCAATGTAAGTGCACATGAGCAACAGAGTATATATATGTACTGAGAGAAAGACAGGCCTTAAGAGGAATTAGACGTAGTTTGCAAAAAAGAAGACTACGCTGGTATGGACATGTGATGTGTATGGATGAAGACAGCTAAGTAAAGAAGTGTTGATCGCTAAATGTGGCTGGAGCCAGTAGACAAAGGAGACCCAGGAAGACATGGGATAAAGTAGTGAAAGCTGACCCTAGGACCCTGAGCCTGACAAGAAATGATAGAGGATTTGGATGTCTGATGATGTTTTTGAGAAAACCTACTCATCAGGGTGAAGCTAACTTCTGGTAGTACCATGCATACATATTTTTTTTTTCCTATTTTGCCAAAAAGAAACAACCATCCTGAAATACAAGGTGTATGTATGTTATGTATATATATATATCGAGCGTGATCGTTACCAACGTCACTTCACTGGCACCTGTGCCGGTGGCATGTGTAAAAAGATTCAAGCGAGGTCATTGCCAGTACCGCCTGACTGGCCCCCGTGCCGGTGGCACGTAAAAAGCACCCACTACACTCTCGGAGTGGTTGGCGTTAGGAAGGGCATCCAGCTGTAGAAACTCTGCCAGATCAAGATTGGAGCCTGGTGCAGCCATCTGGTTTGCCAGTCCTCAGTCAAAATCGTCCAACCCATGCTAGCATGGAAAGCAGACGTTAAACGATGATGATGATGATGATACATACATACATATGTGTGTGTGTGTGTGTGTGTGTGTGTATGCAAGCACACAAATGAGCTCTTTCTTCAATCAATTTCCTCCTCGTATTACTTTACCTCTGCCTCTCCAGCCACTAGGCCACCAAATTATCTTTCCTTATGCATTATAGCTCTCTCTCTCACTACTGCTCTCACATCCTACCCAAAGACATCTCTCTCTCTCTCGTCCCCCTGTCAACTGTATCATCATTACTATCCAGCCGCTAGCTTCTCTTTATTGTCCCCAACTCATGCACTCTCACCCCCGTATTCATCATTCCCTCCATCCACCTTTCATCCTAACCAAACCTATGATGCCTACCCAACTTCTCCTACTTCCTCTATCTCTTACCCATACACTGTTACAAATTCCAACCTGCACACACTCCCAGCTCTCCTATTTACCAAAGTAACTTAAGGTTCCATAAGAACACCACATCACCACTTATTTATCTCTTCGGAGAAACCACTGATTCATTCTGTCCTTAGGTTTTGTTGACTCATAAGCTGTATGGCAACCTCAATAGTACTGGTATCAAATTCAAAAGCATCCAGTACACTGTAAAGTGGTTGGCATTAGAAAGGACATCCAGACATTTAAAAATAGACTCCGCCGGTTACGACGACGAGGGTCCCAGCTGATACGATCAACGGAACAGCTTGCTCGTGAAATTAACGTGCAAATGGCTGAGCATTCCACAGACACGTGTACCCTTAACGTAGTTCTCGGGGATAATCAGCGTGACACAGAGAGTGACAAGGCTGACCCTTTGAAATACAAGTACAACTCATTTTTGCCAGCTGAGTGGACTGGAGCAACGTGAAATAAAGTGTCTTGCTCAAGGACACAACGCGTCGCCGGGAATCGAACTCACAACCTTACGATCATGAGCCGAATGCCCTAACCACTAAGCCACGCGCCCTCACACATCCAGACATAGAAACCATACCAAAGTAGACACTGGAGCATGATGCTATCCTTGGACCCACTGGGTCCTGTCAAACCAACCAACCCATGCCAGAAAGGAACATAGAAGTTAAATTATGATGATGATGGAGATAGTTACATACACAGACAGGTAATTTTTTTTTGTTCTTTATAAATTAGAAGAGAAAGGAAGGCTGCCAAGGGGAAAAAATATCCTCAAATCAGAGGTAGTATAATACTAGGAAACAAATTGTCTACCACCCAAGAAGAACATAATGATTTCAAATTTGGTACAAGGCCAGCAGGTTTGGGGGAGGGCCTTAGTCGATTACATTGATCCCAGTATACAACTGGTACTTATTTCATTGACCATGAAAGGATAAAAGGCAAAGTTTACCTCAACAGAATTTCAACTTAGAATGTAAAGTTAGACGAAGATTTTGTCTGGTGTGCTAACAATTCTGCTGTAAGAGCCAGAACCAATAATGTTAAGCATCTAGCTTGACATTCTTGCAGTTTGGCCAACCCACTGCTTTGGATAGGTCCTTTTTTTTATTTTGACCCTTTAGTAATCAGATTACTTTGTTTAATGTAATACCTATTTATTCACATTGTTTTGAATTAATCATAACTTATGCGCAGGAGTGGCTGTCTGGTAAGTAGCTTGCTTACCAACCACATGGTTCCGGGTTCATTACCACTGCATGGCACCTTGGGCAAGTGTCTTCTACTATAGCCTCGGGCCAACCAAAGCCTTGTGAGTGGATTTGGTAGACGGAAAGCGAAAGAAGCCCATTGTATATATATATATATGTTTGTGTGTCTGTGTTTGTCCCCCAACATCGCTTGACAACCGATACTGGTGTGTTTACGTCCCCGTAACTTGGAAGTTCAGCAAGAGAGGCCGATAGAATCGGCTTACAAAGAATAAGTCCTGGGGTCAATTTGCATGGCTAAAGGCGGTGCTCCAGCATGGCATCAGTCAAATGACTGAAACAAGTAAAAGAGTATCTACTAGCTTAGAAATTTCAATAATGTCACAGATTATTTTTAGAATGACATTGTACGGTGAGAATGATAGGCCAGATCTGGCCAGTTCAAATATAAAGCAGGTGGACTATTTTGGGTGGACATGGCTGGTTTAAATGCTAAAAGGTTAAATCAAAGGATGAATGGTAAAGTTGTCCATAGTATGACTTAAACTCGGAAAGCAGAGAGGTTGAATGAATAACATAAAGTGCTCCGTTCGATCCCTGAACAACTTTGCCACTTCACCACATTACTGGTTAGAGAAAAATCCGTGCAATTTGGAAATTAGAATAGAGAAATTCCACTTAAAGAATGCCTACCTCATAGTGATGTGTATGTTGTTCTGATCTCTGTTTTTGATTCTTGAAAATTTCCTCATCACTGGAAAAGAAAAAAAAAAAAAATTTAAAGTTAACATTAGTTTTCGCAGTCAAAGATTATTATTGCATAGTCATGTGATCATGTAACCAACCAGGCTATCAGATGTTTCACAACGCTGGTCACAATGCATTTTTGTATTGTTTTATCCTTCAAATGATGCCATTCTGGAGCAACATGAAGTGAAATGTTTTGCTAATGAACATAACACTGCCCAGTTAGGGAGTTGAACCCACAATTTAGTGATCGTGAGTGCATAATAAAAAGCAAAAACCATTTCAGCCAAATAAAGTTGATGAGTTATGATTGAATAAAAAAGTCAATAAAATAAACAATAATAATATGTTAAATAAGCAGGGAAACTTGAAATTTATAGAAGAGAAATGGCAAATTGTAATTTTCATCATTATAACTGCAAACAAAACGACCTATTCCAATGAGAATTAAAATTAAATTGCAAACATGGTTTGTCAAGAACTTTAATAAACGATGATCATGATCATGATGATGGCTTCAGATTTTGGCACAAGGCCAGCAATTTCTGGGGAAGGGGTAAGTCAATTATATCGCTCCCAATACTCAAATGGCATTTATTTTATTGACCCCCAACAGAATCTGAATTCAGAACATAAAGACAGATGCTAAGCATTTCACCTGGCATGTTAACAGTTTTGTCAGCTCGTCCATGATGATAATGATGATGGTAATGCTTTCTACTATAGCCACAAGACCTGAAATTTTGGGAGGCAAAGAAAGTCAATCACACTGACCTCAGTACTTGATTGGTACTTAATTTATCAACCCTGAGAGGATGAAAGTCAAAGTCGACCTAGGCAGAATTTGAACTCAGAATGTAGTGATAAGTGAAAGACTGCTAAGTATTTCAGTGAGCGTGCTAACATTTCAGCTCACCAACTTAATAAATAATAATAATAATAATGTTCATAAAAGCACCAGACATTGGTGGTGAGAAGAGTAAACAAGTGAATTAAGCCAATCAGCACTGATTTTCTCAATTCTAAGGCATGGTCATGTGGTTAAGAAGCTTACTTCCCAATCAAGTGGTCTTGGTTTCAGTCTCACTGTGCAGCATCTTGGATGAGTGTCCTTATATGGCTCCAAACTATAAAAGCCTTATGAATGGATCTGGTAGACAGAAACAGAAACAAACCTGCTACATACAAGTGTGTGTGTATATATAAATTATATATATATATAAAAGCACCATCCGTTCGTGTCCGTTGCCAGCATCGCCTGGCCCCGTGCCGGTGACACGTAAAAGCACCATCCGTTCGTGGCCGTTTGCCAGCTCTGTCTGGCACCTGTGCAGGTGGCACATAAAAAACACCCACTACACTCATGGAGTGGTTGGCATTAGGAAGGGCATCCAGCCGTAGAAACACTGCCAGATCTGACTGGGCCTGACGAAGCCTTCCAGCTTCCCAGACCCCAGTTGACCCGTCCAACCCATGCTAGCATGGAAAGCGGACACTAAATGATGATGATGATGATGATGATGATGATGATGATGATGATGATGATGATGATATATATATACGTGATCTGATCAATAAGTATCTGGACTGTTGCCATAGTAACGAAGCTAAAGCATGCAGGGAGAAGCCACTTGGCACAAATTGAGCTTGAACTCTGCTGTGCATGTACACTTAAGTTTTAACGTTCTAGCTAACTTCCACTGTTTACAGCAGTGATAGGAAGGAACATGTGTAGAGTGTGTAATATTCACATT
This sequence comes from Octopus sinensis, assembly GCF_006345805.1. Taxonomy (NCBI): domain Eukaryota; kingdom Metazoa; phylum Mollusca; class Cephalopoda; order Octopoda; family Octopodidae; genus Octopus; species Octopus sinensis. Next base: position 30,448,303 of record NC_043016.1, on the reverse strand, counting down.
GACCACGACAGAGAAAGTTGAGCAGAGAATCTGCATCAAATTTTTCCAAAAGCTTGGCAATACCTGCTCAGAGGCCTATGCAAAGTTTTCAAAGAGTTTTCATCGTTCTCGACACAATCAAGGAGATCTTGTGCAACTGAAACTCATACCCAAATCTTCAGTGATAATGGACTGAACTGGAACATAACTAATCTGCACACCCTCATGGATATTGATTCGACGATTTCATCTCACAGCTGCATGCACATCTGCAATGTTTTTCTAATTTCAGCTGGTTGTGGGTCTCCCAGAATGTTTGGCCATCTTGGAAATGTCTGAGCCACTCATACACTTGTACGTATCTCACACACTCTTCTCCATACACTTTCTTCAACTTTGCGCAGACCTCTGAGCTGGTATTGTCATGACAATTTTGTCTGTCATGGTCAATGCGACAATCACATGCTACACAACTTCCTTCCAAGCACTGCTGTAAATAGCAGAAGTGAGCTAGAACGTTAAAACTTAGTGTGCATGCACAGAAGAGTTCAAGGTCAATCTGTGCCAGGCAGCTTCACTCTGCATGCTTTAGCTTCATTACTATAGCAACAGTCCAGATACTTACTGATCAGATACTCACACACACACACACGAGTATGTATACATGTACATGCATATGTGTGTAATCTTGTCTTGCAATCTTGCAATCATGTTATTGTTGCAAATGAACTTCACCATCATGCAAGTGATGTTGTTCCTTTGCAGTCTTCCATGGTCCTGGGTTCAGTCCCATTGCGTGGCAACTTGGGCAAGTGTCTTCTAATATAGCCTTGGGCCAACCAAAGACTTGTGAGTGGATTTGGTTGATGGAAAATGAAAGAAGCCCATCATATATAGCCTCTGTGTGTGTGTGTTTGTGCGTGTCCCTAGCCACTGCTTGACAACCGGTGCTGGAGTAATTACATCCATGTGATCAAGCAGTTCAGCAAAAAGAAATCAACAGAATAAGTACTAGACTTAGAGTAATAAGTACTGGGGTTCATCGATTTTATTAAAAATTCACCAAAACAGTGCCCCAGCATGGCCACACTCTAAAGACTGAAACAAGTAAAAGATAAATAAATAAATAAATAAATAAAATGACTGTACCTTTGTTTGAATAAATCATGTAACTTTTCCCACTGACTAACTTTAGAATCTTCTTCCTTCTTCCTGAGATTCTCAAGATTTTCATTCACTACTAGATTTATATATTTATCATTCCTATGAAATTCTGAAGTCTTCTTCTTTTTCAGTACCTGACATCAAAATTAAAATAAAAGTTATTTCAGAGAATAAACAGAATGTAACTCGTTTTCTTATAGTTAGGTCTTAGGTCTGAATGTACAACATTGGAAAGAACTAAAAGACTTATGGCTGCACACCACACATATAGCATACACTAATACTTTATTATTATTAATAATAATAATAATAAATATTATTATTATTTTTAGTGTATGGCCTCTAGGTTAGAGTATTAGACTCATTTTTAAAACTAAAAAAGAAAAAAGCCACGAAAAAAATTTGCAAAAAAAAATATAGGTCACTATAACCTATATATAAAAATGCAAGAAATTAATGTATTTCTGGAAATTAACTTTATTCAATTTACACAATTTCTTTATCTAGGGTACAAAACAAGAAAAAAATTCTTCCACTTGTACACTCCGACACACACACATTGCTGCTCTCCTTGTAATCACTCACTGCTCCCTATTCCATTGCCTCCCTCTTACCATTCTCTCCTCACTACATCCCTGCCAGTCTGAACTTTCTTTCTACACTACTCCACCCACAAAACAGCCACTCCTCTCTTAACCTCTCTCTGTGCACCCAGTTTGGATCCTCATTGTTCTCATCTTTTTCTCTATCTCATTGACCAATTCCCCTCACCTTTCACCCATATTTACCCCCTTTAAGTCGGGATAGTCCTGGATTCTTCTCCACAACCCTTCTATTCTGTCTTACCTCACTGTCTCTCTCTCTCTCTCTTTCCAGCAAACCCCTGACACTACTCCTTCCCTTGCTCCTTCCATACCCCCTTACTGTTACTCTCCCCACCTGCAACACCCTTAACAATAAATCAACCCTTTTCATCATACTCGAACCCCACCCTACCTTCCTCAAATGCTTCTTTCAAGTTGTGACACTTCTTTAGTCTTACCAATGATAAGTCAGCCTCACAAATGCTGGAACCACAGTAAAGCACCGCCATCCCCACCTCTCAGCAACAACTACACGGGGAGGGGGCAGGATATTCTTCCCACAACCTTTGGCCTCAAAACAATAAATCTATTCCCTTCAAGTGTAAGAGAAAAAAAAACCTAGAAAAAGAAAACAAGGAAAAAAGCCCAGAGCACAAAGCCATACTAGGACCAAAAAAAAAAAAAGAAAGAAAAAATCTTGAATCATAATTTTAATTCTATTATTTGTAGTTTATGAACACTTCTCTGGAATGTAAAATATGACATTAATTATATAAAAGCCCCAATCACAAAAATGAGCATAACAGAAAGAACATCATACTGTATCTTTGAAAAATTAAGACAAACACAATATTGAAATCTTTAGCTTGCTAACCAACCACATGGTTCCATGTTCAGACCCACTGCGTGGCATCTTGGGCAAGTGTCTTCTGCTATAGCCCCGGGCCGAACAATGCCTTGTGAGTGGATTTGGTAGATGGAAACTGAAAGAAGCCTGTCGTATATATGTATATATATATATGTGTATGTGTATGTGTTTGTCCCCCTAGCATTGCTTGACAACCGATGCTGGTGTGTATACGTCCCCGTCACTTAGCGGTTCAGCAAAAGAGACCGATAGAATAAGTACTGGGCTTACAAAGAATAAATCCTGGGGTCGATTTGCTCGACTAAAGGCGGTGCTCCAGCATGGCCACAGTCAAAATGACTGAAACAAGTAAAAGAAGTGTTGAAGTTCATTTCACTAACAGCTTGATGCTGTGCCCTACACCATTCAGAAATTCCTCAATGATCTTCCATGTATTCACATAGTCCAGAAGTGGGTTTTGTATGGACCCTATTCCCCACATCATACTTCATTTACCCTTTCATCACATTACCTAAAATCATCAGCCTTCTCACTCTCTCATTTCTTCTATCAGTGTGGCAGGTTATTTAGTTCTGCAAGGTATAATGTGACTTTGCTAGAGTTAGTGCCATGATAACTACACCTACTACAATTCTGTGAAGTGGCTGACATTAAACCTTTCATTACTGTATTTATTTCGAGATGCTCTGTGTTTCTTTCAATTACTTTAAATATAACAAAGAATTTAATAAAATAACTCAGTTATCATTCAGCTAGTGTTAGGAACATAAATTATGACTAAGGTTTGGTGGAAGATTTTAATTCAAAACTTATGAAAACAAGACATTTGTACTACAGAGCCAGAGCTGGTTTCAGCCGGGTTGGTAACGAAAGGGTCAAGGAGGGCATACAGCTGTAGAAACCATGCCAAACCTGAGACACTGGAGACCAATGTGGTCATCCAATGTGTAACCCATGCCAGAATAGAAAGAAGTTGTATGATGATGATGAAGAAATTTTTCCCAGGAAAACTTAAAATAAATGCTTTATTTATTTATTTATTTTTTTGCATTGTTTCTTTAATTTAAAATACTGAATAAAAAATTTTCTTTTCACATATATAATATCAAAAAAAAAAAAAAAAGAAAAGAAAAAAAGAAAAGAAAAAGAAGAAAAAAAAGGATGTCATTGTGTATAAATTTTTAGTTTTTCAGTTAAGTAAATCACTGAAAATATCATTTGATTACTGCATTTGGAGGCACAGGAATGGATCTGTGGTTAAGTATTATGCTCACCAACCAGTTCTGTTGCACAAGAAGAATAGGTTTTTAATGTTAGCCTGTAGTAGTATCAGTAGTTTTACTACTACTACTACTTCTTCTTCTTCTTCTTCTTCTTCTTCATCATCATCATCATCATCATCATCATCAACATTACCATCAGGCTTTTAATTTTAGCTGCTAATATGAGTAGTTTTAGTCTCAGTTTCATTATCACCACCATAACCACCTACCGCCATCATCAACATTATCATCATTGATTTAACGCCCAATTTTCCATGCATGTACGGATCAGACAAAACTTATCAGGGTAGATTTCCTTTGGCTGCATGCCCTTCTTGTATATATCATCTTTTATCTTTTATCTGTTTCAGTCTTTAGATTGTGGTCAAGCTGGGGTATCACCATGAAAAATTTTAGTCGAACGAATCAACTCCTTACTTATTATTTTTTTTGTAAGCCCTGATACTTCTGTCAGTCCCTTATGCCAAGCTAAGTTAAGGGGGCCTAATCACACACAGACACACACACACAATGGACTTCTTTCAGTTTCCATCTACTAAATCCACTCACAAGGCTTTGGGAGGCCCAAGGCTATAGTAGAAGACATTTGTCCAAGGTGTCATGCAGTGGGAAGCAAGCTTCTTACCACACAGCCATGTTTGCACCTATATTATTTATTTACTTTCTTTTTTGTTTCTGTTACACAAATATTAGTAAACAAATTTTTCTATACATATGCATGCATAGGAAATCTATTTCAACAAATTCTGTTTGACCCATGCAAACAAGGAAAATGGGCATCAAAAAAAAAAATGGTGATGGTGGTGATGATGATGTTGATGATAAAGGTGGCAAGCTGGCAGAAACGTTAGCACGCCGGGTGAAAAGGGTAGCCGTATTTCGTCTGCCGTTACGTTCTGAGTTCAAATTCCACCGAGGTCGACTTTGCCTTTCATCCTTTCAGGGTCGATAAATTAAGTACCAGTTACACACTGGGGTTGATGTAATCGACCTGATCCGTTTGTCTGTCCTTGTTTGGCCCCCATGTGTTTAGCCCCTTGTGGGTAGTAAAGAAATAGGTGATGATGATGATGATAGTAGTGGTAGTAGCGACAGTCACGATGACGATCTCTTGGAAGTCTTTGGATGGTTGTACACTGTAGCTCCCCAATATATACTTTTTTCCAATAATGTTATCTAATTGATTAATGATCTTGTGTTGATGTGTTTATTTAACCTTTTAAGGGACAGAGAAAGAATGGGGTGTGGTGGGGTGGGAGGTTGTTTGTTTAATTTTACAATTCCAAAGACATGTGCTAAGGTGAATTCTCTGGAATGCAGGTGAGATAAGGAATGCCTGTCAGTGCATCTAACTAGCACTGTAATTAGTTTATTCAGTGTAATGTTTAATTAGGTAGTTATATCTTCTTCAATTTACTTTTGCTGTGGGGTAAATCAACAAATCCAATCAATGCCGTCAGTGTAAAAGTTCACAAATTAACAGAAGTATTTGCAGAATATAGGGCAACAGGCCATAGAAAAAAAATCTGTCTTGATAAACTTCGTCTGACACATGCAAACATGGAAAAGCGGACATGATGATGATTTGTGAATTGAGATAATCAAAGAAAAAAACAAAAAAAAAACCCAAAACAACACAGGTCTTTTTCAGAGAGAGTGATGTGTGTGCATGAATATTTCACATTGCATGACCAAAACCTTGTGAGTAGATTTGGTAGCCCATTGTGTATATGTGTGTTTATGCCCTTGTAACAATATTTAAATCATCCCATGCTGTTTAGAATATGTATTTAATAGATAATCTAAGATTTAATAGATCAGTCTAAGGATTAACCAGGGAACAGTGAAAACGTCATTAAGGGGGGGGGGGAAAGCAAAGACATGTCAAATAATAAGCAAATAAAAGGAAAGATTTTAAACAGTAAATTGAAAACTAAGAATTTAGATGACATAATGACTAGGTAATAATTAAGAAAGTGGATTTATAATTGGAATCTTATCACATTGTTTTGGTATGTGTAGCCAAAAAGACCAAAATTTTTTTTCTGTTAAAATTGAAATTGATGGGTGGTGCATGTAGAAAACAAAGAATAAAGTGCCTAAAACTATTTCATTAGTATGTAAAGCTATATATATATATATATTATAGTTTTATATTACATGGACTGAAAGACAATTCCTGGCAGGTTATTACACTTCTAAACGTTTGTTCCATTGCCAATGAATCTGCCTCAAAGTCCTTTCAGCTTGTATCATTTGGGCCAATCAATTGGCTAGGGTGTCGCAAGAGGGTTAAATGAAATTAGGGGCAATTAATTGGTTGAAATTAATTTGTGTTTTACAGGTTCTGTATATACAAGAAATCTTTTTAGAATGTTTATTAAGAGTTGTTTGTTTTATATTCATTTTTTGATTACCTTTTTTTTACTTATGGACCCCTTTGGCACCTATTTTATTAGGGTGGGCCATCAAAGCCATTTGATGCTTGAAAAAACCCCATTATATAGTTTTATTCTTTTATTTGTTTCAGTCATTTGACTGCAGCCATGCTGGAGCACTGCCTTTAGTCGAGCAAATCGACCCCAGGACTTATTCTTTGGAAGCCTAGTACTTATTCTATCGGCCTCTTTTGCCGAACTGCTAAGTTACAGGGACGTAAACACACCACCATTGGTTGTCAAGCGATGTTGGGGGGGGGGGGGAAACACATACACATATATACAACGGGCTTCTTTTAGTTTCCGTCTACCAAATCCATTCACAAGGCTTTGGTCAACCCGAGGCTATAGTAGAAGACGCTTGCCCAAGGTGCCACACAGTGGGAATGAACCCGGAACCATGTGGTTCATAAGCAAGCTACTTAACACGCAGCCACTCCTGCGCCTATAATTAACTATTAATAGAAATTGCATTAAAAAAAAAATTGATAAAATATTTTGTATATTGTACAAGTAAAATCAATTTATAGCACATAAACTTCAGCCAGCAAAATCTTATATGGACCTGTGAGGGCCATATGGTCAGGGTTGAGAACTACTGAGTTAACTGTTTAGTATTCAAATTTTTCTGTCAAATGTAAGACTTATTCATTTACTTTGTTTTGAATTAATGCTGCATTATCTTGTAGCTTTGAGATTTTGATGATGTAATTGTTTATTTTGAGAATGATATATTGTAGGGTAGGTGTGAGAAGCCAAATTTGGCTGGTTTGAGCATAAAACAAGAATATTTGTGTCGGATGTGGCCAGTATAAATGCTAAAGAGTTAAACAAACACTCATTGACACAGTATTTTTTGGCTGAATGCCTTTCTTTTCTCAACTCTTATCTATTTTTCAAGTACAGAAATTGTTTTGTTTTGCTTTTTGTTTTTATTTCACTGGACTTCGAATGTGTAAAGATACAGAACTTATTGTTAACAATGAATGTAAACATAATGACATGATCATCATCATCATCATTGTTTAATGTCCACTTTCCATGCTGGCATAGGTTGGACAGTTTGACTGCAAACTTATTTCTTTATTGCCCATAAGGGGTTAAACATAGGGGGGACAAACAAGGACAGACAAAGGGATTAAGTCGATTTCATCGAACCCAGTGCGTAACCGGTACTCAATTTATCGACCCCCGAAAGGATGAAAGGCAAAGTCAAACTTGGCGGAATTTGAACTCAGAACATAAAGACACACGAAACACCGCTAGGCATTTCACCCGGTGTGCTAACGTTTCTGCCAGCTCGCCGACTGGTAAGCCAGTGGGCTGCACCAGGTTCCAATCTGATTTGGCATGGTTTCTACAGCTTGATGCCCTTCCTAACACCAACCACTCCAAGAGTGTAGTGAGTGCTTTTTATATGCCACTGACATGACACCGGCATTGGCCATGACTACAAACTCACTTGGCTTGACAGGTCTGCACAAGCACAGTATATTGGCAAAGGTCTCAGTCACCTGTCATTGCCTTCATGAGGTCCAAAGCACAGGTGTCAATCAGATGGCACTGCCATTGACCATGACTACAATTTCATTTAGTTTGACAGATCCCTCAACACAGCATATCGCCCAATGTTCGAAGAGTGCTTATGCAATGTAAATATTCATGCACACATCACTCTCTCTCTCTGCAACTGAAAAAAAACCTCCCATATTTTATATGGCCATTGGTGAGGCACAAGTGAAGTTAGGCAGAGAGTAATGACCTCATCATGTAGCTAATGTTTTACAGGGATTTTTTTTTCCTGCTACCATCATGGTTAGGACTAGTGCACATCAAGTGTTTGTTGTTGAAATCCTCATCATCATTTAATGTCCATTGTCCATGCTGGCATGGGTTGGATGGTTTTTACCAGGGCTGGTAAGCTGACGGGTTGCACCAGATTCCACTCTGATTTGGCATGCTTTCTACAGCTGGATGTTCTTTCTAATGCCTATTACACAACTATTATACTCTGAGAGTGTAATAAAAACACCTATTATACTCTGATATTGTAATAGGTAATTTCATGTGCCAGTTGAATGTCACCAGTATCTACCACAACTATAATTTCGCTCGGCTTGATGGATTTTCCTTCTCAAGCAATAGCATACTGCCAAAGTTCTTGTCATTTGTCATTGCCTCTGTGAGGCCCAGTGCTTGAAAGGTGCTTTTTGCGTGCCACTAACACAGTTGCTAGTTCCACAACATCAACATTGGCCATGCTGCCTCCGTGAAGCTCAACACTTGAAAGGTGCTTTTTACGTGCCACTAACACAGTTGCTAGTTCCACATCAACATTGGCCATGCTGCCTCCGTGAAGCTCAACACTTGAAAGGTGCTTTTTACGTGCCACTAACACAGTTGCTAGTTCCACAACATCAACATTGGCCATGCTGCCTCCGTGAAGCTCAACACTTGAAAGGTGCTTTTTTACGTGCCACTAACACAGTTGCTAGTTCCACAACATCAACATTGGCCATGCTGCCTCCGTGAAGCTCAACACTTGAAAGGTGCTTTTTTACGTGCCACTAACACAGTTGCTAGTTCCACAACATCAACATTGGCCATGCTGCCTCCGTGAAGCTTCAACACTTGAAAGGTGCTTTTTATGTGCCACTGGCAAGGGTGCCAGTTACATGGCATCAAAAACGTCCACAACTATGATATCACTTGGTTTGATGAGTCTTCAAAATATTTATCAAAGTTGATGAATGAAAAGTTTTTTTTGCTGCATCCTGTATACATCATCATCATCATTAAATATCCATTTTCCAGGAGCTGATGAGTTGGAGGACTACATCATGCTCTATTGTCTGTTTTTGGCTTGGTTTTCAACAGCTGGATGCCCTTCCTACAGCCAACCATTTTGCAGAGTGAACTGGGTGCTTTTTCATGCCACTAGCACCACTGAGGTTGCTTTGTAAGTTGTAAGACTAGGGGCCAAAAAGGGCCCCTATAACTGACAGGGAACAGCAGAGAGAGAGAAAGTATGGGAAATGATTCTATGACATCGTTCGTGCGTTTGTACTGGGTTTAGGGTTAGGGTTGTCATAAATAACAGCGACAAACGAAATATACACCGCCGGAAGTTCTTGTTGACAAACATCGGCAGTAATTTTATTCAGCTGAATACACATCATTGATTGGTTGAAATTACCAAAATAGGCCTACTTTGATGTGAAATTACTTCGTAAATATAAGTTTTTCTCAAAAATGCTAAGAGTGAAAGATGTTTTATATGACACATTCTACCAGTGTCCGAAGTTTGAATGTGTTTAGTTACAAAAAATCATTTTTTAAATCTGTAGGTCAAAAGGTAAAGATCCAAAACTTAAGAGTGTGACTAACCTTACTTTGGTTTTCACATATGTCTTTATACTCTTCTATGATGAGCTTTGTCCGTAAATATTCTGGGGTTCTGGGAGAGGACTGTTTTTCCTTAACATTGGTTTTGTTTCTGACATTTTTCTCCCTCTCCTCATTCACGGGAAGGACGTGACTAAAGGACTTGTTGCTGAAATTGTAGACAATAATTTTGTTATTGACATAAAAACCACAGATTCATTTACGAAAAGGTAATTGTGCAACACTTATGTGTTGGTTCTTTGAAGAAGGTTATCAATGTAAAGGCAATGAAATTGAAACTCAGTCACAGGATACGGCTCACGTTTAAATTAAGCTCGAAGGCTTTGGTTTGCTTTCATAAAAAATATTAGCCTTGTCCTCCTCCTCTCCACTACCAACACCACCATAATAACAATAATAATAATAATGATTTCAAATTTTGGTACAAGGCCAACAATTTTAGTGGGATATTGATTTCATTGACCCCCTCCACCCCCAGTGCTCAACTGGAACTTGTCTTACTGACTTTGAAAGGACGAAAGGCAAAGTTGATTTCAGCAGAACTTGAATCCAGAACACGAGGAATTGGAAGAAATGCCACAGGTGTCACGCAATAAAGGGGACATATAGCTATCCTGTATCATATAAAGGTAGGTGGGAAAAAAAACCAAAAAACAAAAAACAGTCAAACGTTTACAGAACATAATGTTAGGACAAACCTAATGTCTATTTCATCCAATTTCAAGGCCATTTAAAAAAACAAGTTTGGCAATAGACAACGAGACTAATTAACTGCCAGTAAGTTTACAAATAAATACATTAAACAAAAAATATATTAAAAATCATTTTTAATTATTGAAATATGTTATTGCCATTGTCACTATCACCAATGTTCTCAACTCATAACAGCTTAGACAAAGTCAGCACTTTTTACAGAGTGTACTGGGTGCTTTTATGCAGCATTGGCATGGATGCTTTATTGATGGTGGCATGGGTGCTTTTGTATATGGCACCAATACCCATTAGCTAGACATGTCTTCTCAAGCACAGCAAACTGCCAGAAACCTAGGTCCCTTGTCATTCCCAATGTCTGAAGACCCTTTCTTGTGTGTGTGTGTGTGCATGCTTGTGTGTATACATCAGGCTTCATTCAGTTTCTTTCTACCAAATCAACTCACAAGGCTTTGGTAAGCCATGCATTGTGTTAGAAGCCCAAGGTGCCATGCAGTGGGATTGAACATGGAACCATGTGGTTGAAAAACAAACGTCTTACCATACAGTCATGCTTGTGCATACAATATTTTACAGTATCTTTACTTAATTGCAATAAACAATTTAATAATTGATATTTTCTAAGTTAAAAAGGAAGTTTTATTTTTTTTTTAAATCTTACTAGAGAGAGTTACATTTCAAAGTGATTGAAGATCATCAAAATTAAAGCCCCACATATTAACATATGAAAAAGAATTCTTACCTTTGTGTTTGCTCTTCATATTCTTCTTGCTGAAATGATGAAGGTGGTGGTGAATTTTGTTTTTTAACACCAAGTGAAGGAACTGTGCAGTTCTGTACATCAACCTATATAAGAGAAAAATATTTTAACTCGTAAAATTTGAATAATATACATGTGATGATGTATATTAGCAACAGAGGCAGTAATAAGACTGAAAGGTAATGTTTATGCCCACTTAAATGTGGATGTTCTATTAGAATAGACTACACTGCAGTAGATATCACGAGAGAAACTCTCATAGCGATCTTTTGGTGCAAAATGTAAGCTTGTTTATAAGGCTATCAAGGAGATAAATTCCCGCTACCTCCAGTATTGAGACAACCAGATCATGTTATTTCAACCTTCCTTGGTCTTATCAATGATGGACACTCTACTGCTAGAGATAGCAGCGACTCATCTCCCTGCCTGCAATATATAGAAAAACTTCCACAACACATGCTAGTGTTGTGATTAGCCAATGAGCTTGTATGTGTGTATATATATATATATATACACACACACACATATATGTATGTGTGTATATATATATATATATATATATATATATATATATATATACTAGCAATGCATCCTGGCGTAGCCTGGGTGTAATGACCTACAGCCATATTGTATTATTTGTTCCTTTCTTAAGGGCAGAATCAGCACAGCTGATATACAGGGGTTGGACAAAATGATGGAAACACCTTAAAATTTCAAATAAATTAATTTTAATATGGGGTAGGACTGCCATTGGCAGCAATTACAGATTGAATTCTATGAGGTATGCACTTGTACAAAGTTTGAATTGTTTCCAAAGGAATTTTTGTCCATTCTTCAGCTAAAACAGTCTCCATTTCTTGTAGTGATGATGGTGGAGGATATCAACTCCTTACTTGTTTTTCTAAAATGCACCATAAATGTTCAATAATATTGAGATCTGAGGACTGTAGTGGCCAGATAAGATGTTCAACTTCACTAGAATGTTCCTCGTGCCATTCAGTAACAACTTTAGCTGTGTGAATTGGTGTATTATCATCCTGAAAGATTGCATTCTCCTCTGGAAACAGTTCTGCAACCATATGATGAATTTGATTAGATAACATGCTTAAATAGTCTTCACTATTAATTCTGCTATGAAGGGAAACCATTGGGCTGGCGGATTTGCAAGATATAGCCCCCACATCATCACAGATCCTCCTCCATGTCGAACAGTTGGAAGAAAGCAGTCTGGGTCAAATGCTTCTTTTGGCTATCTCCACACGTATACTCGGCTGGTGGTTGGAAATAAGGTAAAGGATGACTTGTATGAGAAAATGACATTCTTCCACTGCTCTAGAGGCCAATTCTGTAGGTTTTTACTCCACTCTAAAAGCTTTGCAACATTTGTTTTTGAAAGTAGTGGTTTTCTGATTGCAGCCCTCCTGTGAAATCTAGCTTTGTGCAGCTCCCAGTGAACAGTTTTGTGGAAACTGTGTTCTCGAGGTGGTCTGCAGTAATTTTAGGAGCTGTACTTTTGTGATCCTTTCTAACAATTCGCATAAGAGTCTGACAATCCCTATCTGAAAGTTTTGGTTTTCTTCTGGAGTTTTGTTTCTATGAAGAGGTTTTTACCTCTTTCTCAAAGGCTGTTATTACTTTCGAGACAGTACTTCTTGATACACCAAACATTTCGGCTGTCTTCATTACGCTAGCTCCTGCCATACGAGCACCAACTATTTGACCTCTTTGAAAGTCCAACAGATCTGTCATTTTAATTACCTTTTTCTAATAAATCAAAAAACGTAAAAATAACCAAGCTTTTGATGGTTTTATAGATATTTTAAAATTATGATGCTATGACGCTAGGTGTTTCCATTATCTTGTCCAACTCCTGGTTATAGTGAACTGGAATACTGGCATAATGGAAGTTATTGTTTGTTTAAAAGTGAAGATGGAGGGGATGGTACAGTTGACATGGGTTTGCATGAAAATGCTTTCTGTTCCTAAGAAGGATCATAAACTATGTATTGTTTCATTGTATAAAAAAGGGTTAATACGAATTTGCTTAGAAATCATGTTTTCAAAATTTTTATTTCCTCCCCATCACAGTTTCTTAATTTGTAACTCCTTTTTGATTTTTTTTTTTTATCCATGCAGAAAAATACATAGATTACAAATCTGGGAAATATATATGTTTTTTATAAAGTTTAATTTTTCTTAAAGAAACACTGAATACCAGTTCTCCCACCTCGCCCATCCATCACCTACCTGCTTTCAAAAAAATAAAAGCTCCCAATGTTTCACTATCATCTGATTTTTCATGTATGCATAGAATTGTACTGAAATAGCAGACACAAAGAATATTGGAGCAACACCAGAAAACTCGACATGCTAGAAACAACAGGTAAATGACATTATTTATGAAGAAACTTCCCCACTTTCCAAAAAGCTAAAATGAAACATGTATATTGTAATGTGATATATTGTTTCACTTTTATACTTTTAATTTTAACCACGATGATGACTGTCTCATTTTGTATATTGTGTATTTGTCTATGAATGTATGTGAGTGAGTGTATGAGTGTGTATAAGTCTCACAGTGAGTGTGTCTTTCTGAGTTAGGTATTAAACACACTGTATGTATGTAAGGACTGGTCAGTGTCAATACGAAATTTTATTTTCAGTTTGACTAAAACAATATAACATTTCATAGAGATATTCTTTCTATTTACAGAGATGTACTTGCATATAAGTGACTTCATCTGAGATTGTGGGCTCGGAACATATCTTCTTTTATCTTTTACTTGTTTCAGTCATTTGACTGCAGCCATGCTGGAGCACCGCCTTTAGTCGAGCAAATCGACCCCGGGACTTATTCTTTGTAAGCCCAGTACTTATTCTATCGGTCTCTTTTGCCGAACCACTAAGTTACGGGGACGTAAACACACCAGCATCGGTTGTCAAGCAATGCTAGGGGGCCAAACACAGACACACACACACATATACATACATATATACGACAGGCTTCTTTCAGTTTCCGTCTACCAAATTCACTCACAAGGCATTGGTCGGCCTGGGGCTATAGCAGAAGACATTTGCCCAAGATGCCACGCAGTGGGCCGGAACCATGTGGTTGGTTAGCAAGCTACTAACCACACAGCCACTCCTGCGCCTATATATATATAAATGATTTAAACTATATAAATCGATGTCATTCAATTATTTACTTCGAAGTCATCCACATGCCTATCGCATCTGTTTACCTTGACACATTCCGATACACCTTTAACCACTACATAAACTCAAAACGCCAGGCTTCTTATTTTCCTGAGCGCCAAACTAAACTAATACGCCGTTTGTAGTTCCCTCACCTGTCTCTCTTTTGTTTTTGCACCATTTTGAGCCATATAAACACACACACACATATATATATATATGATTACGTACACTATATTGATTAAATCCATAAACTTAACAAAGCACATCTCAACTCAGAGACAAAAGGCTCCAATGATTATACCGCCAAATTCGAAATACATGGCAATCTTTAGCGAAAAACAAAAATTCACAGAAATTAAGAGACAGCCTTTCGATCAAGGAAATATCGTCGGATAGCTATAATTCAAGTAGAGAGGATCCTCATTAATGAATACCAGCAATATATTATGAAACCAAAACATCATTAGTGACATATACAAATGAGGAAGGAGTGGATTGCAAAACGAGATTTTAAAACTGAATTTTTGATTTTTGAGACTAATACTTTTTACAAATGTTTCACTACCTTAGAAAAAACTATCTATATCAGCTTCGCAAATGGTCTTCCCTAAATACATTAAAATCATTATAACATAATCCGACCACTATTTCAAACACATAAGCAACAAATTTGGCTGGGGTAAAATGAGTAAACCATGCTAAGGTAAAATTTGTTGCTTCAGTTCTCCAGAAAACAAACTCATACACATCAATGTCTATACTTAGACATCAGAAAGATCAGAAATGCAATAAATAAATAAATAAATATCAAATGAAAGAGGATATGAAATCAATGAAATTGAAAAAGTAAAAAAAAAAAAAAAAAACGTTACAGGAAATATTCTGTGGATTCTTCAAAATCTGGAGTATCTCTCTTTGTGACATATTTACGCTCTATGCAAGAAACAAATTATTTTAGACCTCATTTTTTTGAAACTCGAAAATTATCAAACTAGACACTAGCGTGGGAAAAATATTAAGTTGGAATCCAACAGAGAAAAGAATATTGATTGTTAAACACGAAATATAATCTAAGACATTTTATTAGCAACCTCAATTACTATAGGTTCAAAGTTGAGGAAAGATTTCTTGGCAACAGAGGACCGGCCACCTAACTTGTTTCAAACTCTCTCAACTTCAACAACAACTAGGCTGACCAATTTTACTCCTAAAGATGATTCAAATGCACAAAATAATGATGCAATACTTGCACTGTAAAGGTTTCAAACAGGTAGGGAGAAAATAAGAAATTAGAAGTTATTCATTTCGCCCTGATCATTCAATTTGCCTACCATTCAAACGTATTTCACCGAAGAGAAAGGGAAAAAATTAAATTGTAGTACATATAATCATAATTAAAATTGTATATATACCAGTAATCGCTTAACATCTGTAGTTCTTTTATATATTAATTGTCCTTTGGGGGAATTTTTAAGGCTATTTGCCATCGTCTCCATCGCAGTTCTTAAGTACTTTTGTGAAAAATGCCTCGTTTTAAAAACCGATGGGATTTTGTTTTCGTTAATTCTACTTCTGCCAGAGTTATCTCCCATACGAACAACAAGACAACTGGAGAACCTGTGGTCTTGTTATTGCTGCTGGAAACAGCAGCTAAATCTTCTTGGCGGGTCATACCTGATCGTCTTCGAAAACGATATGTCACAATGTAGTTCTATTGCTAAAAATAAATAAAGAAAGAAATGTGGAGTTTCGGTATAGTTGTCCTCGAAGTCTGGTACCTCATGAGAAAATGAAAAAAAAAGTTATTTTCTTCCCTTTTAGTATACTTGTGTTTCATACAAGCATACTAAGAATTTCAACTTTTTTTTGCCTCTCAATTCCGTTCTTTTTCTCCTCTCTTTTCCAACGACATTTGGGGTTTCGAGGGACAGCTACACCAAAACTCGAAGAAAAGAGAAAGAGGGAATATTCATGGCTTTAATGTATGAATGTTCTTGATCAAAGATCTGTTTATCTGAGCCAAAACAACAATCAATAATCTAGCCAAACAACAATCAATAATCTTGCCAAAGAGCCTCTACGTGACCAATCGATCTACAAGAAATAGCTGTCAAACTCCCCTCAAACTTCAAACAACTGTTTTGAGAGGGAAGGACACATTTGGATGATGTAGTACTGGATACGTACTTTCAGAAAATAAGTTGAGATAGCCATGGATGGAATACTTTTATCATAGGTCTACTTGATCAGAACATCAAGGCTGAACAAGCAACGGCTGGGGTTTTATCTGATCGCTAATTCTGGTAGAAATAGCTGCCAAATCTCCTGCAAATCACACCTTAATCTTTCTCTTCCGTCTCTCTCTACTGAGAGAGAGAGAGAGAGAGGGAGGCAGAGAGAGAAAGAGACAGAAAGACTGACAGAGAGAAATAAATTGAACAGCCATATACCTAAAAGAAGACTGTTCCGCCACACCAGACATATTAACAACTATTATGGTATTGTATTATTTCTCCGGATAATTGTTTCAATACCTATTTCTTTTTCCGGCTTTCTGGCGTTAGTTTGTGGCATTAAAAATTACATTTAAAAAACATACTATAACCCCCGCCTCCCCATCTGATTTCACTCAGGAATTCGTTTCACAAAGTTGGAAAATCATATTTTCATTTTTTTAACTTGCTGGGTTTAAAGAAAGGAGCAGTGTCTGCGGCCTTCATAAGCCCTCCTAGGCTAACGAGACTGATGTTATTTAGGTTCCTCTTGAACCTCTGGAATTCAAAACATACAGAAAAATATAGTGCATAAACAAAGAAGGAGTTACAGTGACAGTCGTTATTCTGGGGGAGGAAGGACCGGATCTAGTGTAGAAATTAATGCAGAACCGGACAGCAGGGTTGGACACAACAAGGATGATAAGAGGAAAAGATACCAGTGGGTTGGGAATTCTTGAACAGAAGAGATAGAATGAGTTTAGCTAGATCTTCTGAAAAGAGGCCATTCGGAGTTCAGAGAAGAGATAGTGCGTCCATGTGTTAGAAACTGGTGTGTTTGTGAGGGACTTTATGCTCATTAGGTAGTCTTTTTTGGTCTGTGTGTCGTGTGTACAGCAGCAGTAGACATTGCGGAGGCGCAATGGCCCAGTGGTTAGGGCAGCGGACTCGCGGTCGTAGGATCGCGGTTTCGATTCCCAAACCGGGCATTGTGAGTGTTTATTGAGCGAAATCACCTAAAGCTCCACGAGGCTCCGGCAGGGGATGGTGGTGATCCCTGCTGTACTCTTTCACCACAACTTTCTCTCACTCTTACTTCCTGTTTCTGTTGTACCTGTATTTCAAAGGGCCGGCCTTGTCACCCTCTGTGTCACGCTGAATATCCCCGAGAACTACGTTAAGGGTTCACGAGTCTGTGAAGTGCTCGGCCACTTACGCATTAATTTCACGAGCAGGCTGTTCCGTCGATTCGGATCAACCGGAACCCTCGTCGTCGTAACCGACGGAGTGCTTCCATCCACCAGTAGACATTGCCCCAGATGTGTGCGCTATGTTCCATTGTGGTTTCACCTGAGCTTTGTAGAGTGTCCATAATTGTTAAAGGCATCAAAATATTGAATGATTGAAGAAAATATCAAGGGAAACCTACTGCATGAAAATTTAATAAATAAAGTGGATGTTAATATATTTGATGCAGTAATTCTAAAAATATTTATTACGTTTTTAGTGATGTGAACCTGATGTTAAGGATGATCCCGAGACACCTATTAGTGAACGTCTGGAGCTTCTGGGTACTAGTCTTGGTCACTCGCCAAGGTTTCTGAACCATAAAGTAAAACTTACTTAACATTTGTGTTGAAGATCCGGATCTTCTCCAGACATTCACTAGCAGATGCCTCAGAAACATCCTTAACATCAGGTGACCAGAGGACGCCTCAGATGAACAACTGTGGGACAGGACAAGACAGCCCCAATCGAGACAGATATCAAGAAACGAAAATGGGGATGAAACGCCACATGCTACGAAAGCCCGCACCAAATGTCACCAAGCAGGCTCTTGAATGTAACTCACAGGGAAAGCGAAAAGTGGGCCGACCAAAACAGCCTTGGCGCAGCAGTGTCGACGCAGAGGTGAGGGCAACCGGAATGACATGGGCCGAGCTGAAGAGGATCCCCCAGAACCGCGCCCAAGGAATCAAGAGGCCTAAGAAGAAGGAGAAGTAGAAGAAGAAGAAGAAGAAGAAGAAGAAGAAGAAGAAGAAGAAGAAGAAGAAGAAGAAAGAAGAAAAGAAGAAGAAGAAGAAGAAGAAGAAGAAGAAAGAAGAGAAGAAGAAGAAAAGAAGAATAAGAAGAATTGAATAGAACAAATGAACGAATAGTTTTTGCATGCATTGCGGCGAGTGACAAATTTTTTGATATTTTTGAAATTTTGTGTTTTCTTTCTTCAGGATTGTCACTTAATTTAGATAAATATTTGTTCGCATCTCTAAAATTTTAATCAATTAAAATGTCGTGTTTTACTACATTGTGTTTACTATTGCCAACTTTACGATATTTTGTTAACCGGTGAGGTCTTCTGCTCACAGAATGCCCGCAGAAGCAAGAAGATAAACGCACGGAGGAAGCAAGTGTTACTTTTGGAAAAATGCCTCTCAGATTCTGGTCTCAGAATGCATCACAGAACATGGAATTCTGCCTTTGCTTTAATTGGTTGTTAGACATGAACACGGAACCAACGATGTGATAAAAACTAGACCAGCTTCACCTAAGACATTTCAAAATTTGTAGCATCTTGAGGGAAAGACACAGTACTTAACACAATTTTACTAAAGTAATGCAAAATTGAAAGGTTTGAAGCTCTTTCCATCAAAGACCATCTCTGTTGGATTGGACGTTGTTGTTAGATTGGAAGACAACCTTATACCAAAAATTCTCTTTTACAGGGAACTAGCGAAAAGCTAACATTTAAAAGAAGGCCAGCATAAAATGTACAACAGCATCTTGAAATCCAATCTCAGAACATATTACATTCCCATTGATGACTGGAAAAGATCTGTGAGATCACGACTTCTCATTCTGCTATCATCACCTTTGTTAGTAAATAAACTGTTCTCCTCCTTCCTACCTCCAAATCAATGATCATCATTCACGTGTACGAGTGCACGACTCTTTAATCGAACGTCACTCATAAGAGTGGAAACAATTCTAGGTTTTTAATCTGCCGTAAGGTTAGATAAAAATATTGGCATCAAATTTTGGCACAAGGCCAGCAAGTTCGGGGTGAGAGATTAAATCGATTATATCGACCCCAGTGCTCAACTGGTACTTTTTTTTACCGACCCCGAAAGAATGAAAGGCAAAGTCGTACTCAGTGGAATTTGAACTCAGAACGTAAGACGGACGAAATGTCGATAAGTATTTTCCACAGTGTGCTAGCGGTTCTGCCAGCTCGCTACCTTAAGTTTAAATAGAAATGTTATTGAGTCAACACTTTACTTAAAACTATTGTCAAGAAAACACCATCTTGTAACTTTTTTGCACACTTCTAATCAGGATCGTCTTAACAGCATGCGAGACCCCTGGGAAAACCACTGTACTGGACCCTACAGCATTTACGGTGCTACGTTGGCGTGTGATCTACAAGGGCGATTAATTAAGTTTACTTTTTAAATTATTTTGTATATATATAGCATTACAAATGTAGTTTTTAAAAATCTTACTATTTTAATAGTAAGAAAACTATATAATAATTAAAATAAGCGCGTAGATCACCCACCCACCCAAGTAAATTTTCTCACGTGGATCACACGGAAAGTAGCACCAACACAAAGTAAACTAAAACGTAACCTAAAGTAATCTCCCTTTAAATTGTAGATCGCACGCCAAAGTGGCACCTTTCTATTTTTTTAAAGAAATGATGTGAATTTAGTGCTGGTTTCATGTAAAAATGCAACTACCTTCGTCTCGTCGCTGATCACATTGTAAAAATCTCTAGCCAACATCTTACGGGTTTTTAGAAATTAAAAAGTAAACCAAAAAGTAAGCTAAAGTAATCTCCCTTGTAGATCACATGCCAAAGTAGCACCACATTTATTCATTGACTACTAGCTTTAACATTCATAGATCAGTGTGCTTATGCTTTAAGACGGCACTGCTTCTAATGCATTTGACTGCATAAACATGTTAACAGTTCATATTGGCATAGATAATTTTCACTGGGATTTGTCACAGAAGAATATTCTTGCTTTAGCAAATGGCGTAAAAATATAAAGCCATTTAATACTGATGAGAGGAGAAGTAGCTTAAAATGTATGTTAGTCCTCAATGGGTGATGCCTAAAGAGAGAACCTTCCTCTAACGCAAACCGGGTGAAAATGGGCTTTTTATAGGTTAAATATGTCCCAAACATATTTGAGCTGATCAAAATAATTGCAAATTGATTGCAGTAGTAGAAACATATGCACAAATGGAACTCGAGTGGCCCAAAGTTTGGGTAGCTTAATAATCAACGATACAAAAGTTGTGATAAAAGGAAAACGCTAAGTTAGGAGTGCTTGAGTGATGTAGGCCAGCAACTAGCTTCCAGGGTCAGCAACCACTATTGTAGCAGTAGAAAAGTCAGAGAGAAGAGACAGCACACCTGTGGGATAATGGTTAGGATGTTGGTGAATAACTTTATTCCAATAAGTCGGATGCACTCTCATTGGGTGTGGATAAGCAATATACACTAGCAGCTTTGTTCCAGTTTTGTGAGCAGTGTTCCGTTGTGATCCTAACTAAACCTTGTAGATGGCCATGTTATTTTTAGAGGGTGTGAAGTATTTTCTGATTCTAAAGGGATAGGCCAATTTTTGTGATGCAGTCTTGGTTATGTAAATGTTTACTCAACAGGAGAAACCCTGCCTTAGGCGAGACTTCATATTTGTTTTGACCCGTTCGTGTTTAGAGTGAGTGGGGTGAGGTGAGATATATACAGTAATTGGATCTTCGAACTGGTAAAGGAGACAAAATTAGTATTTGTGATCCCTAATCATGAAGTTAGTGACTGATTTAGTGTGTGGGTCAACATACTAGTATGCTTTTCTTTTTCACACTGGGTGCATAGCTAAAGGAAACCCATAGTGTGCGCCTATTAAATATTTTACTGAATCTACTTGTACGAGGGAAATGTTTGTCTATTAAGGAAAATCTTTCCTACACGGGTTTTAACACTTAAAGAGAAGGATGATGTGAACTGCAACATTTTCCGGAGGTGTTTTCTCTTGGAGGGGTTAGGGTCTGGTGTATAACTAATCCTTTTCTTAAAAACCGATGGCGGCCAGAACCTCATTATAGTATGGGACGGGTTTGACAAAAATTCCTTTGCTTAAAGATAGGTTGGGGATTCTTCTGCTGACATCCTTTACCAGTTCTTGGCTGAATGACAGGAACCAGTGTTAATATAGGATAACCTCTCGTTTGGTTTCCTAAAGTGTCTATACGTACTGGACACCAAGTTCAAGGTCACATCAAGGAAATCTACTGTATATTCAGGGGTGGGAAAGGGTCCATTGGGTGGATGTCCTCCGCATTAGGGCGTGTGCGTTTGTGTATGTTCTGGTCAAACTCTTTGCCGAATTTTCAAGTATGACTAGAAGACAGTGGAGTTCAAGTATAATTTGTCTGCAGCCCAATGATTGAAACAAGTAAAGGATAAATGATAGATCCTGAAATAAAATGTATAGCTTTGAGTAATAAAAAAAAAAAGATATTAATGCTGAATTTTTGCAATTTAAGAGACCATTAATATAAAAGAAATATTCGAGTATGTAGTGCACGTTTGAGCACTCCTTTTCAGTCAATGATCCCTTCGCAAATATAGGATTACTTTAGACCAGGGGTGGGCAAACTTTTTGATCGCGGGCCGCACAGTGCGTCTTTGGAACCTTGGCGGGCCTCATTTATAAAAATCAAGTGAAAATATTGTGAATTACCGTCCAGTTACGAAGTATCTGCATAGAAGTTGGGATTCATAAAAGCCTCGGCGGGGCCGCATGAAAACCTATGGCGGGCCGCATGCGGCCCGCGGCCGTAGTTTGCCCACCCTGCTTTAGACTAATAACTGGCGAGGTTTTCTTTATCTTTTCAATTCTAATGCCACCCAGCAAAATAGTTCGTTGGTAGTTTCTGATAAGAATTATGTCCCTTTGAAATTTATTCTAATTTTTATTAATTTTACTTGTAAAGTTTCTTCCTTTTCCACTTATCAGTTTGTTGTTAATACTGTTTAGGTTCAGGTTCAGCGGTATATGATCAAAGTCACTACTAGCGACAATCTCATCGTTTTTCCAGACAGTATCTCTAATACATTATCTAACGTGCCCTGCGCTTTCGTTTTTTTTTTTTCTTTCTTTCTTCCTTTTTTAAAGATGTTAGCTGTAATATAAAGAAGGTGTAGCTCCTGTTTCTCGGAAGGTCGAGCGACGATGAAGTTCCCTGTCTCGTTTTGATAGCTCGTTGTTTATCTTGAAATTTTTTTCCAATTCCCAAATGCGTTTACTGTAATTTATGAAAACGCAATTTTAACAATCGAGTTTGATCCGTCGTTGTGGCAGGCTATTCGACTCCAATGGCCTCCATGGCCTTTCTCGCCGCTTGAATGCTGGTTGATTCGCGCGTCATACGGAGTTGAACGTGATACTCAAGAGGAGCTTGGCCTCGGGCAAACATCCCCCCCCCCACCTTGAAATCATCTGGATTGTCTAGATGTGATGGTAAGAGACCTGACGGCCTCACCCTGTGCCCCTGGTCGCAAGGCAAGATGCCTTGTCTGGGATGTCACAGTTAGCGACTCCTTTGCTTCTTCTCACATCCTGGATGCTACGGTCAGGACGAGACCCACAGCTTCTGCGGCCGAGCGGAACAAAATCCTGAAATACTGCGATCTGTTGGCCAACTACATTTTCCATCCTGTGGCGTTCGAGACATTTGGTGAGGTCGGACCACTAACTTCGAGATTCCTGTCTTCACTGGCAACTCGCCTTGCAGAGGATTGTGAGGGCGCTTGGCTGTTCCAGCGCATCAGCCTCGCCATCACCCGCAGCAACGCTGCAAGTATGCTGATGTGTCTCAATAGCCATTAGAGCGTCCCCAACTTTTCAACTCAAGGTGGTGAATTGTCTTCGACTTTTGTTCGTTTTTTTTTTCTATTTTTTTTCTTCTTTTTTTTTTTCTTTTTAATTTTTTCAGTTGTGTTCTCTGTTTTGTCCAATTTTCCAGTTTGATTTTGTAAAACGGTAAACACTGCAAGCAATTATTATAAATTCAATTGTTTTCATTTTGCATTCTATTTGATCATAAATCTTCTCAAAGAGAAGACTTATGATCAAAGTATTCCAGTCGTGACCATGTAATAATTTTGCCTACCACAGAGCACTCAAGATCACATCCAATGGGTTCTTTTTTTGGATTGAGCCGTTATTTCTAATAACCACATAGAAGTGCTTTCGTTGGGCTAGGCTTTTATATTATTCTGATTATATTAAGAGCATAACCTGGAATTATTGATAACTGGGTGAGCTTAGTAATATCAAAAAAGAGTTAAAGATAAAGATAAAGATATGATATAAAAGTCCACTGTTAAACATATCCTTGTTCATGTCCGAATGTCTTTGGATTATAGGAACAGGCATGGCTGTATGGTAAAAAATTTGCTTCGTAGTCACATGGTTCTGAGTTCAGTCTCACTTTGTGGCACCTTGGGCAAGTATCTTCTGCAATAGTCTCGGGCCGAGTAAAGCTTTGTGAGTGGATTTGGTAGACGGAAACTGAAAGAAGTCCTGGTTATGTGGTAATAAGCTTGCTTCCCAACCACTTAGTTCCGGGTTCAGTCCCAGTGCGTGATACCTTGGACAACTGTCTTCTACTATAGTCTCAGGCCGACTAAGGTCTTCTGAATGGATCTGATTGACAGAAACTGAAAGAAGCCCGTTCGCAGTTTTCGTGCGGAAAGTAATATATATATATATATTTATATAATGTGTGTGCGCGTGTGTTTCTCCCTCACCACGCCGCTTGGTATGTTTGTCCCTGTAACTTAGCGGCTCGGCATAAGAGATCGATAGAATAAATGCCAGGCTAAAAAAAAAATCTGTCTTGTGGTTGATTTGTTCTACTAAAACTCTTCAAAGCAGTGGCCCAGTATAGCTGCAGTCCGATGACTGAAAAAAGTAAAAGATGAAAAAAAAAATACTGCTAATTTGTTAACATGGCGACGCTAATTTGACGCTGACCGAACGCTCTGGTGCTCCTAATATCTATTTTTGCCGATCTGAGTAAACTGGAGCAATGTGACATAAAGTGAAACGAAGTGCTTTAAGTAATGACACAACGTACTTCCCAAAATGAGGGTCGAATATCTGATCGAGAACACAGTTGTCTAACCACGAAGCAACGTACCTTCCAAACAGGTTAATGTTTACTTTGAAATCTGGAGACTAAAACATTTAGAAGTGAAAGGTTTTTAGGTGGTAACAAGCATTGGGAAGAAAATGTTAAGTGTTTAGTATGGTTTTGTGTTGTAGAGTTATAAGTAGTTTGTGACGGTGTTCATCTGTCCTTCTGATACTAATTGAATGACAATTTTTTTGCCTGCTAGCTAATAATTTTAAACTATAGAACGGAGAAGTACTAGCGCTGGGAAAACTGGAATAAATTGATGCAAGAATTGAGACGAAATTTGTTTCATGTCATCTCAATACAATGTCAGTGACATCAAATAGATGAAGTGAGGAGAACCTTTTTTTTTTAATAAAGAAAATTATGAATTTTATTTATACATATTTATCTTGTCGGTGAATCTGCTTTTAAGAAAAGTGTAACAATGAAATGGTGTTTTCACTAGTATAACAATAAAATGAATAGAAACTAGAAAGTTCTATGAATGAGAAGAGTAGTTGTTTCCGATTCATCCTGTATTTATTAAGTTTTAATCGGACACAATCGTTCAAAGAGAGCTACAAAGGGAAAATTCTTTTCGTACAGTTGTGTGGTTGTGAACTCGTTTTGTATGTATGAGATAAATAGAAAGAGAAAGGTAGAAGAGAGAGAGAGAGAGAGAGAGAGAGAGAAAGAGAGAGAGAGAGAAAGAGAGAGAGAGAGAGAAAGAGAAAGATAGCGTTGTCTAAGGAAGAAAGAGAAAAATGTTGTCTCGGGGAGAGAGAGAGAGAGATAAATAGAGAGAGAAAGAGAGAGAGAGAGAGAGAGAATGGAATGCGAGTGTCGTCTGCTATTTTGTAACTGCTAGCAGCAGTTAAAATTTGTAACCCTTAAACTAGCAGCAGTTCAATTGTTCGTATTTGACAAGACTGACTGTCAGTTAACAAGTGAATGCCTGGTAGCAGCTGACACGAACATGTGACAATTGCTACTTTCAATCCTTTCTTCCAGCTGATCTACACTTAAACTTGCTCTATTCTCTTCCGTCTTAAATCTCGCTGAGCCACCTAGTTTATGTTAGGCAATCAACAACCTTCGTCAGCGTCATTTTGCTGACGTCAGTCAATGAATCTTATGCGTGTTTGTTTCCTGACGAGGTCATCAGCTCGATTTTTTCTTGTTTGTGTTCTTTTTTTTATATATCAAAAATTTATTGGAAATAACGAACCCTGGTTTCAAATTTTAGACAGAGATCTGCTACAGTTGTTTCAAATGACATTTGATTTGACGAGACAGACAAGAGGGAAAGCTAGAATTTATTACTGAACTAGTTTAAAAGCCGCACTCCGTTGCGGACTTTTGAGCTAGCTCCTGTGGAGGACTAATTAGACTTGCGGCTCAGAATCTAAATACAGCAATAATAATAAGCATTTATTGGTACCTGCCAATATGGTATTACTTTAGATTTAGTTTAAATGAAAGACATTTTAAGTTCACAAACTTTTGGAGTTCTTTTAAAATTTGAATTTGCATATAACGAATCCTCATCCAGACCTGATCCCAATGTTGGATGTTCAAGAACCAAATAAAGGCCAGAGTTTCAATCCTAGGGTCATCCTGATTCCATAAAGTTATATGTCTATATATAAAGCAAATGTAGACGGAGATGCAGGCGTCCCAGTCAGACACACAAAATTCTGCTTTTATTATTTATAAATTTATGGTTTTAATTTCAACTGATTAGTTTCAACCCTACATGAAAAGAATTAGAATAAGTGACATTAACTGGAAATAAATTAAACCGGCTACATCCCTTTCTCAACAATCACTGATCATACACTTTATCAAAAACACATTAATATTTGATTTTAAAATAAGGCGGCTTGCTGGCAGAATCGTGAGCACTCCGAGTAAAATGCTTAGCGGCATTTCGTTCGTCTATACGTTCTGAATTCAAATTCCGTCGTGGTCAACTTTGCCTTTCATCCTTTCGGAGTCAATAAAAATGAGTAGCAGTTGAGTACTGATGTCAATGTAATGAATTTCGCTCGAAATTGCTGGCCTTGTGCCAAAACTTGAAATTCTACAATTTGATTGTAAAATAACTGTCCTGAAATAAGCTGAATAAATAGTGCATACCATATTTTTTTTTTTTACTTGTTTCTGTCATTTGACTGCAGCCGCCATGCTGGAGCACCGCCTTTAGTGGAACAAATTGAACCCAGGACTTATTCTTTGTAAGCCTAGTACTTATTGTATCGGTTTCTATTGCCATACTGCTATGTGACGGGGACGTAAACACACCAACATCGATTGTCAAACGACGGTGGTGAAGGTGGTGGTGGGAACAAACACATAAATACATACATAAATACATACATACACACATACATACATACATGCACATACATACGTGCATGCATACATACATACATACAAACATACATACATACATACATACATACATACATACATACATACATACATGCACATACATACATACATACATACATACATACATACATACATACATACATTCATACATACATACATACATACATACATACATACATACATACATACATACATACATACATACATACATACAAACATACATACATACATACATACATACATACATACATACATACATACATACATACATACATACATACATACATACATACATACATATATATGTATGTATGTATATATACTATTGGAACTTAATCACAAGGTACAGGAATCGTATACTATTCTGCTTAAATAATGGAACTGAAGATACAATATCCCTGCATATCTTACATCTATTTACATTCCCCACTTCCCTCTCTATTCATATCTTATCCAGAATAACTATTGCTTAACCATTTTCTCACACCGTCTCTGATGAAGGGATATATAAAATATCCCGAAACAGCTGTAAGACCTACTTATAAATGTTCTGATATCTTTCACAGCCTTGATTTTTATCTCATTCTGTTAATTATATATATATATATATATATATATATATATAATATATATATATATATTGTTGTGACCCCCTTCGGTCATGAATAACCATGGGATTGCACCTAGAAAGTTACTCTCCAAGGCACAAGTCCGGGCAAGGTTGTTTATGGAAGGCCAGTAATCGCCCATGCATACTGGCCTCCCCTCTCTACGTCACCGATGTTATCCAAGAGAAAGGCAAAGAACGATACAGCTTGGCACCAGTGATGTCGCAGCTCATTTATTAACTTGTAAGTGGCTGAGCACTCCACAGACACGTGTACCCTTAACGTAGTACTCGGGGAGGTCCAGCATGACACAGAGTGTGACAAGGTTGGCCCTTTGAAATATATATATATATATATATATATATATATATATATTATATATATATATATATATATATATATATATATATATATATATGTATATATATATATATATATATATACACGCACACACACATACACATATGGGTACAGGGCGTCAATACGTAAACAAATGAGGGAAAAACTGCACCCCTTCCTCTAGATCCTATGACACTTCAGGTCATCTAATTTGTCAGAGTTCAACCAGTTTTATTCCATTACTCCTCGTAGCCTATGTGTTGACTAAAGCCATTCTTTTAAGACATGTTTCTTCACATCCACACTCAACAAAAGCCCTATGTCCACTTGAGTAGCTATGTCTCCATTCATCTCACACGGCTTCAAACTCAGCGCGAAGGCCTACATAAAGTGCCTAGAGAAGGTAGCGTTGCCCTGAGTCAAGAGAATGGCTACTGGAAGACCTTGTCTGTCAAGAGGACTCTGCACCATGCCACACAAGCAGGAGAACCCAGTCATGGCTGTTATTGTTATATATATATAATGTATTGAGTATTAAAGGAAGTAGTGAGTACTTGGTATGAAAGATTAAGAAAATGAGAGAGACTGAAAAAACGTGTTAACGATACGAGATACTTTATTAGACTGCCGTTGTTGTACAAGGTATTTGTTGTGGCGGGAAACTTACTGAATGTCCTTGTATCAAGGGAGACAATGGGCAACGTTGATTGTTCATGTTTGTTGTGATGATTACATAACAATGGCCATCAGACAATTTCTACGACTTAACTTCCCAGACTGCAACCCGCTTGCTTATTATGCGTGGGGCACAGTTGAGCAAGAGACCAACAAAACTCCTTGTAACACAAAAGATGAACTGAAGGCAAGGATTAAGGCAGCATTCACCTAAACAAAGAGACCGTCCAGAAGAGTTGCAGGAGATTTCAAAGTCAGCTGGAGGCCGAGGTTGAAACCAATGGCGATATTATTGAATAGATTTACTTTTTAGTATTTCAAGATATTTTTATGTAATTTTGGTAAATACATCTGTTAAAATGAAATGTCAGTGTTATTTTCATCTTTGCATAATTTAGACGACAGTTTATCCACTGCACCCTGTATGTATGTATGTATGTATGTATGTATGTATGTATGTATGTATGTATGTATATATGTATGTATGTATGTATGTATGTATGTATGTATGTATGTACGTACGTACGTATGTATGTATGTATGTATGTATGTATGTATGTATGTATGTATGTATGTATGTATGTATGTATGTATCAACTCGTGTGTTCTTTTTCAACCATCTACACACACACACACCATACACACTTTATTAAAAGCAGCAGAAATATCATAAAACCAGTTACTCAGAGTTTCACTGGAGTAAGCACATAATTATATATGTGTGTGTGTAACGGAAGATATTAAGTTGTATAACGATAATATGATAAACGATAGTTGATACACAGCAGGATGGATGTAATCTGCTTGTAATCCTTCGTTGATTACCATTATGTAAAGATGAAACAACAGTGATTGAAGTTGTGAAGAAAATATTTATTTACCGTCACATCGAATATACCTTGCCTCGACTGGCAGGTGATAAAATCCTAGAGTATGCGAAGTAAAGTTAGATGTGGTAGATAATCCTTGTATAGTTTTGTGTACACATTTTCTTTGTAGTAACCCACAGATAGCGATAGAATGATATTGTAAGGGAACAGAATTAGAGCTAGTGTAAGTTGTACGGTCGTGGGAAGATGTCTCATAGCTGTTGAGAGTAAATTTCATTTCCGCCTTTGACCATTTTCTTTAGTAGCTGTCTTGCTTGTGGTCATGATTCTAGCGTTCCGCTCCCTAACTGATGGTAGCTATCTCTAACTCGAGTTGTCATTCATTAACTAACTGATTGAGTTGTCGCAAGCCGACTAACTCAGCTATCACCAAGTGACTAACTGATTTTGCTTGGGGTTCTTGCTTTTATAACTATCCAGAAGGATAGACACATCGTTGGGGACAATAGATTTAGTTGGTGGTCTTGTTATCTTAATTCTAGCCTTTGGTGAAATAGAAGAGGTTAGAAAGGTCAAGTGATGAAGACATTATTTCTGCCTAGCTAAGGCAATCTGGCAAATGTAAAACTGCTGTCACAAAAACTATTATTTTACTGTGAGAAAAGTCCAGTTGAACAGTTAATTTAAATTTGGCCATGGTGGATCGAATCCACTTCATGCCTGCAAGATCAACTACACACACACACACACACACACACATATATATATATATATATATATTTACACACACACACACACCCACACACACATGACAGAAGTAAATAGACACCCCATAAAACGTCTTTTTATGTTTATTCTATCTTGTAAAGGTTTATATCTTTTATTAATTGACATTTTTATGTTTCAGGTTCTATATGTGACTGGTTAATCATGCCAAGTGCAAAAGAAGCCTTGAAACTGTCTGGATTTCAAAGAGGCCACATTGTGGGTCATTCTGAAAGTGAACATAACGTAAAATCGCAGAAAACCTTGGGATCCCGCTTTCTACTGTTAACAGAATAATTGTGGAATTCACCCGAGAAGGAAAAGAGTCCACATCACCTTGCCCAGATCAACCAGGATCCTCTGACAGGACCCTTCTCTTGGTTAAGAGAAGTGTGGAGTATAATCCTCGTTACAGTGCCTCTGACATAGCAGAACAAGTTGATGTTAGTCCCAGAACAGCTGTCAGGTATCTCCACAAATTTGGTTACTATGGCAGAGCAGCAAGAAGGAAGCCACTTCTTCAACCAGCCAACATCAAGCGGAGAAAAGATCGGGCCAGTGAGATGGTGGAGAGGCCACCAGCATTTTGAGACTGTCTTATTCTCTGATGAGTCCATATTTGCTGTATTTCCTAACAGTGGTTGAGTGTGGCTCTGGAGACACTGTGATCAAGAACCTGAAATGGAAAGATTGCAGCCAACAATGAAACACGGCATCTATTCTGTGATTGACTGGGGAGCAATTTGCAGCAATGGTTGATCAGAGCTGATAGAGTGTGAGAGAAATATTATCTCAGATAAATATGTGTTCAGATTGCAGAAAGGACTCCTTCAAATCTTCTCCAGTAGTGAAATGATTAAAAAAGACTCTTTACTTATGGAAGACGTGGTTCCTTATTACACGGCTAAAATGACCCAAAATTTGTTGGATAAGAATGACATTAAAAAGCTTCCATGGCCAAGCCAGTCATCAGATATGAACCCTATGGAAAATTTTTAGGACATATTGGGCAGGACACTTCATAAAAGTACAAGAACTCATCTTCAAAGCCAGATCTTTTGAGATTACTGCATGAAACTTGGCAAGAAATTTCGCAAGAGAATATTCATCATCTGATCAGTAGCATGCCTAACAGGGCCCTTGCATTAAAAAATGCAAAGGGCATGTCTATTAAATATTAAATATTCACATTTTAACAGTCAATAAATAATTGAATGTATAATTTCAGATTTAAATGAATTTTAATGATTATAAGTGTGTCTACTTCTGTCATGCCTGTGTATGTGTATTATATAGTAATATATATATATATATTATATATATATATATTATATATATATATATATATATATATATATATAATATATATATATATATATATATATATATATTATATATATATATATATATAATAGATATATATATAATATATATATATATATATAATATAAACTTTATATATATATAATATATTATTCGACGGGTTTCATTCATTTTCCATCTGCCAAATCCACTTACAAGGCTTTGCTCGGTCCGATGCTATAGGGCTATAGTAAAAGACACTTGCCCGGAATTTGCGATAAGTTTTTTTTCTTTTTTTTTTGTGGGTGGTCAGAGGAATTTCGGAAAATTTTTACGCGTCGACTTTGTTTCCTCATAACTTTCACGAAGTGGATAAATTTTTATGAAATTTCTTACAAATACCTTTCAGAGTGTATAGATTAGGATTAAATCGGAATATATAATGACAAGGAAAAAAAAAAAAAAAACGTACTGACACACTTATATATCCACAAAGTAAAACTTGAAATTTCGAAAGAAAGTGTGCGTACAAATCTACTTTTTTTTTTTTTTTTCATATTAACTTCCGATATAATTGTAATCTACACATCCTGAAAGTTATTTGTAAAACATTTCGCTAAAAAAAAACCAAAAAACTATCCATTTTCCTAAAAGCCGATTCGTGTGAATTTTCTGAAACTCTTTTCCCTACTCTCAGAAAACTTTTTACGCCACATATTCCTTTTCTACTCTAGGCATAAGGCCCGAAATTTGGGGGAAGTGGGGGGTGGGCAGACGATTAGATCGACCCCCACCCTGCGACCCCGAAAGGTAAAGTCGATCTCGGCAGAATTTGAACTTAGAACATAAAGACAGATGAAATACTGTTATGCATTTCGCCCGGTGTGTTAACGTTTCTGCCAGCTCACCGCCTTTAATAATCTTTTCTACTCTATGCACAAGGCCCGAAATTTTTTTGGAGGGGGCCAGTCGAATAGATTGACTCCATGACCCCACGACCCTGAAAGGTAAAGTCGACCACGGCAGAATTTGAACTTAGAACATAAAGACAGACGAAATACCTATTTCTTTACTACCCACAAGGGGCTACACACAGAGTGGACAAACAAGGACAGACAAACGGATTAAGTCGATTATATCGACCCCAGTGCGTAACTGGGACTTAATTTATCGACCCCGAAAGGATGAAAGGTAAAGTCAACCTCGGCGGAATTTGAACTCAGAACGTAACGGTAGACGAAATACCGCTAAACATTTCGCCCGGCGTGTTAACATTTCTTATTTCTTTATTGCCACAAAGGGCTAAACATAGAAGGGACAAACAAGGACAGACAAAGGGATTAAGTCAATTACTTCAACCCCAGTGCGTAACTGGTACTTAATTTATCGACTCCGAAAGGATGAAAGGCAAAGTCGACCTCGGCGTGTTAATGTTTCTGCCAGATCGCTGCCTTTTACACAACATATTTCGATATAATCGTAATCGGTACTATTCGCAGCGTATTTTTAAAAAAATTATTCATTTTTCCTCAAAAGTTATGAAGAAACAAAGTCGATAGGGTAGGCACACTTGTGTAGGTATGTAAATTTAACAATGAATTATATGTATTTATTTCTTTACTACCCTCAAGGGGCTAAACACAGAGAGGACAAACAGGGACAGACAAACGGATTAAGTCGATTATATCGACCCCAGTGCGTAACTGGTACTTTATTTATCGACCCCGAAAGGATGAAAGGCAAAGTCGACCTCGGCGGAATTTGAACTCAGAACGTAACGGCAGACGAAATACGGCTACGCATTTCGCCCGGCGTGCTAACGGTTCTGCCAGCTCGCCGCCTTCATATGAATTATATGTATTGACGAGAAATGGAGCTGCACACTGGGTGACAGCTGTACACAGATGCACGCGCACACACGCGCTCCGATGTTAGTTGCTTTAGCCCCAGGACGGCTCTGATTTAGCAGACTTGTCATTGAAGGAATTCTACAGATGAGCATTCTTCGTTGTTTTGTTTTTTTTCGACTATTTTTTTCCCGAAGTACATTTTAAAAAAAGACGGGTGGTCATGGATGGAACACTTTTAAAAATAGAGAATGGTCGCGTTTGGAACACCTTAAAAAAACGGGATGGTTACGATCGGAACACTTTTGAAAGGCGGGATGATTACGTTCAGAATGCTTTTCTAATGCGGATTGGTCACGGTTGGAACACCTTTAGAAAGTTGCACGTTTTCGCGCATCCGCACTACACAGGTGTGCGCCTGCGCGCGCAAATCCACGCATGCGTAAAGG
This sequence comes from Octopus sinensis, assembly GCF_006345805.1. NCBI lineage: Eukaryota > Metazoa > Mollusca > Cephalopoda > Octopoda > Octopodidae > Octopus > Octopus sinensis. Next base: position 30,414,295 of record NC_043016.1, on the reverse strand, counting down.
AATCAGACCTTTTATTTTCAATTTTAAAACTCTTCCTAATTCAGAAGCCCGTACTACAGGATACCTCGGAACGACTCTGTAAAAGCAGCAGTTTGTATGAATTTACGGGGGAGGCGACCTTCGCCAGAGGTTCACAAACAGTGCTGAGCGGCACACTGATGCCCTGCAAGGTGTATCTACATGCGCCGCGGATTTCAAAAATGTAATTTATGATTTAAGAATATCTATGTACTAAATGGTTGAGCGTTTTGAAAAATGTATTGTTCTTAGTTTTGTTGTATACAAATATGATTAATAATACAAGGTAAGCAATACTTTAAAAAAATATTTTTTCCTAAATTTTTGATTTTAAAATAGATTCTTAAAAAAAAAACTTCACATAAAATAGGTTATTTAAAAAAAAAAATCCTATGCGTAGAGAGTCGGGAAGGTTTTTAATTTACAAAGTGCGCCAGTGTTTTAAATAATGAGCTTATTGCATACAGGTGCATTACAACACCTCGAAAATGGTTCACAATGGTGGTGCGGTGGTGCAACAAGCAACACTTAAGTGAAGTAGAGGAAGACAACGATGATAACCGAAAGTACATACATAGTACTCTGAGTAAAGCAAAACGCCAAAAAAAAAAAACAGACATAGAAGTGAACAGAGGAATATCCATAGGGATTTCCCTATGGATATTCCTCTGTACTGTAATGTCAAAAATTGAGAACCACTGGTTTCATTTTTTTTTACCTGCTAGAAATAATACCTTATTGTCAATCGTAGATATTTAAATGAAAAAATGTAAAGGAAAAGACGGGAAGATCCTGGATCGAACGTCTTTGATCATATTACAATTGACCTAGGGTTATATTAGAATATATTGTGTCTAAAGGATGAAGTAAACCGTTTTTGCGTATTTTGTTTTCATATCTGCGTAACTACATTTGCTCCCCACCTCCACCACCAATCAAAAAAAAAAAAAAAAACAAGAAATATCGTTCGGAATACCTTTGATAACAATATTGATTTCAAATTTTGGCACAAGACCAACCATTTCGTGGGAGGGATTAAGTCGATTTCATGAACTCCAGTGTTCAACTGGTACTTATTTTATCGATCCCGAAAGCCAAAGTGGACCCCAGTGGCATTTTAACACAGAACATACAGTTGGGAGAAATGCCGCTAAGCATTTTGTCCGGCGTGGTAACGATTCCGTCAGCTCGCCACCTTATTTGACAACACAATATTGATGTTAACATGAAGGACATCTGCAAACTTCAACT